>NW_017729031.1:20128050-20138689 GCF_001723915.1 Gavialis gangeticus
CTGCTGGTTCTTCCTCCCCAGGTGCAACACCTTGCACTTGATCGTATTGAGACCCATCCTGTTCTCAGCCACCCACCTCTGTAACTTGTCAAGATCTAGTTGTAGCCTGTCCCTCTCTTCTACCGTGCTCACTTCTCCCCACATTTTAGCGTCATCTCCAAACTTGAACAAGGTGCTTTTTACCCCCTCGTCCAAATCGCTGCTGAAGATATTAAACAGTGCGGGCCTGAGGACCAAGCCCTGGGGAACCCCACTGCCCAAGTATCTCCAAGTCAAAAATGACCCATCCACCACCACTCTCTGCGTGCGGTCCTCCAGCCAATTGCCGACCCATCTGACTGTGCAGGCGTCAACACCACAGACACCATTCATTTTTTAATGTGGATGGGGTGAGAAAGAGTGTCAAAGGCCTTCCTAAAGTCCAGGAAGACTACGTCCCCTGCTACACCTGCATCCAAGGCTTTTGTGACCTGGTCATAGAAGGCCACCAGGTTGGTCTGACAGGATCTGCTTCTAATGAACCCGTGTTGATTGCCCCTATCCTATACATTTCTTCAAAATGTGACATAAGACAAGAATACTGTGAAGCTATGTGGGCGTAAGAATGGTAATTTAACCTTTTTGGTTCAAATAGTAGAGAAAGTGGAACTGTGTTACTATAGGAGTCAGGACTATACTTAATCATCAACATTTTTTCAATACACTGGCCCAGAAAAGCGGCTTAAAAATGGCTTGCAGTTGCTCTGGGTAATATTGATCCTTATAAAACTGAAAACCTCTTGTGTCGTGCTTTTGAAAGAATGGGATGTTGACATGCCAGAAATTGTTTCATATGAAGCAGCTAATACAGAAGACTAACTGAAACACCAAAGATTTTTTTTGTATTATGGGAAATATTCCTTTCTTTACCTAAAGGAAAATATAAGTATAAAATTATTTTTAAAAAGTGACTGAGATCAGTACGCCAGCTTCAAGTTACCCCATTACTTATTTTTCTCATTACCAGAATATTTGGGTTCAGCATTCTCCTGCAAAAGTTTTCAATTTTCTGTACTCAAAGGCAGCCTTTTTTACATTTGTAAATGTACGCAAAAAACCTTAAAAATTTAAATCCCCCAAATATCGTACCTTGAGCTGAATTAAACCATCATTTTAACATTCTCCCTTATGCCTTTTCTATATTAAAATGAGAAAAACAAATGTTAAAGGAAAATACTTATAACTCATCAAAATGATGTCACATTACCAGACCGGGGGGGAAAGAGGGCTAAAATTATGTAGTAACTAATGCTTTTAGGTTCTATAGCTAACATTTTAAAGACAGGGCAAGGCAAACACTTATTTGGACCTTGACTTTACCCCTTTAGCTAATATAGCTATAATTCTAGATTTTTGAGACTACTCAATATTCAGGACTTATTCCTACACATCACAAAAGTTGATCTGCTTCTGAGTGCATTGCTTACAGAGAAATGGCAGTCTTGTTGAACAAATGAAAGAGTATTGAAGCAAACACTCAAAGTCATTACTGGGCATTCTGACACACCCCTCAAATATGTGCAGTTCTTTCTAAATAAACCACTAATCTCCTAAAGCGCTATGTAAATTGACCAAGGTTAAAAGCTGCATTTAGAAGGAACATCAGTATTCAGGACTAAAGATATCTATCCTTTCAGATACAGACAATTGTAATAGGTTTGCGTGGGATTATAAAAGCTTGGGGGGAAATAACTTGTATTGATAAGCCTAGTACCTAATTTTCTAAAAAAAGAAAATCAAGTAAGATTCTCCATTTAATAAAGGGAGGAAAAAAGTGAGCATGAGCACCACACAGAATATCTAAAACCAGTATTTCAACATATTTTTGTATGTTTAGGAGTAGCTTGCTGAATCACATCTATATTTTTATACAAGCATTTTCAACAGCAATCCACTGTGTTATTATCTACGACTTGACCAATTAATTGTAAGCTTAGAGGCAGGACTTAATTCTTCTGGTAGTCTACCATGGAGGAAGTGTGCAGCAAAGCAGCTATAACCACCTCAGCCACAAGAAGACTTGAATATATACCACCAGTTCATTATGTCTGCTTTCATACAGTCCAGAGCCCTACTGTAAATTTAATCTGTACTACCCTTCCAGAAAGACTGAGAGGAAATTGAGCAGCAGAAGCCAATAGTCCCTCTTAAGCCCCTTTACATGTGCAAGTAAAAGGCATGATGGAATTTACTGTAATCTAATGTAATTACAGTATGTCAGAGCAGGTTCTGCATACCTGTACAGCCTCCCTTAGATACCAGGAAATGTCATGTCTGTCTACCCCTGTTTATCAACTTCAGTGTAGCTTACTGACATTCATGTTTTAACATTTCTTAATGTGCCCTAGTTAAACTCGGACCTGACAAACAGATCATAATCACTTCATTCTAAACACTGAGACCTAACAATTTGGAAAATCTTGTACATAACTTTTAAGGATTTTAATTATAGGTTTTCTTTAAAAGGGCTCTGCTGAGATACAGCTAGTGATCAAGTCAACCCAAGGCAGGCACCAAAAAAGGAACGATTACTTCAGTAGTCCATTCACTTGCTTTATATATTTGCTGGACAGGACCTCACTGCCCAGTACTATAGGGAGGATACTAGAGGAATTAGTCAGAAATGCCACACTTTCCACATTTCTCCCCTTTTCTCTGCCCATTAACTTCCTGTTGTTATCAACACACACTACATCTCACCCAGACGAAGTCTGCAGGTTCTTATTAGTACTGAAAAAAAGAAAAAATTCCCTTTGCTATGGAATTCTAATCCACCTACATAGCTCATTCCCTCTACTTACTATATTCACTTTTCAAAGTGGGATTGTACTGTGCTAGACTACACTTATCTAAGTCCATGACTAACAGCTCTTCAGATGGATCATATCTACTGAAGTGATTTTGTGCCTTTCTGTAGTTTCACCTGTATTTGCATTATAATACCACTAAACTACTTCTAAATTCATACTGTGTCCATTCAAAATTGGGTTGTGTTTTGTTTTTAAAGAATCAACACTATTTAGTAAAACTCATATTTATTGTTAGCTATTGTATTTCCTTTAGACCAAACACAAGTATTTCTGTCTTCCATAAACACTTTTTAATTAGTAGATTTCTTCTGAATAACAGAGATGCATAGATTTTAAAGGAACAATAAGATTATCTACTCTCACTGCTGCCTAGTATAAACCTAAATCTCACACAACACATTTCTGGACTAAGCCTATAACTTCTGTTTCTCTTAAAAATATATCCAAGTCTAAATCAAGACAAGCATATGACTTCAAGCATCAGAGAATCTACCACCTCCCTAGTTAAAGTTTTCCAAATATCAATTACAGGTTTCCCTTGCTTTATGGTGTACATGTGTTCCTGGAAAATGGCGCATAACTCCAATTTGCATAAAGCAAACCCACTTTACAATGTAACAAATACGGATATGTTCCAAGACCTTGACTGTACTGATCCCCGGACTCAATTCTACCACTTTTACAAGACAATTTTGGTACTCACCAACAGCAGACAGGTGGCTGTGGCTGCGCACTGTGCTTTGTGTACAGCTGCAGCTGTTCCGGGAGTGGTGCTGCTGGGACCGCCCGGCAGTGGGACTTATGTGGCGTCGCACTGCTCCCAGGGCAGCTGCAGCTCCAGAAGCACAGGGCACCAGCTGCCCTGAGCAGCAGGCTTCCACCACACCAATCGCATAAGAGTGAATTTACTTCACATATAATGAATTTTTGGTATAAAAAGGATCATCGCATAAGAGCGAATTTGCACATACAGAACCCGCATAAAGCAAGGGAAACCTGTACTTTCGCTATTAAAATGTGTGCCTTCAAGAAAAAGTGAAATGAAACAAAATATAATGCACATAATCCAACTACCCTGCTCACTTATACCCCCTTCAGTTTTAATGTGGTAAGAGTCTGACAAGGAAAAAAACCAGAAAGTAATAGTTAAAACCTTTCGCTGAGATTTTAAAAATCTAACCAGCAATTTTGGATACTGATCCTGGTCATGTGAAATAGGCCTGATCCTTGTGAAATGAGCTCAGCACTTTCTAAAAATCAACACCCTTATAAATGTGTCTTAAATTGGGAATATAAGTGAGGCAATCAAAATCACTCATGTTAAATATTGGGACTAAAATCCTTCTTTTGACTAAGATAGTACTCCATGAAAAACATAGTTCTTAGTGACCTTTTCATAATTCTCCAGCACACTGAAAAGGAGATTACACCTGTATTTAAGGCAGACATGCCAAAGTATTACTGTAAGATTTAAAACCCTAGTAGAATCTTAATAATGGTAAGTTATAATAGAAAAAGTCAAAAAAAACAAATAATTTAAAGCTTTCATATAATAAAAAAGAACAAATATTTTTTCTTCAAGGCCTGAAATATACAACTTAACCTAGGTAGAACCAAATGAAGAGAGCATGATATAGTGAAAAAAAGAGGCATTGCCAATGCAGGCAATAGAGAATATAGAGACAAAAGAGACCCTGAGAAAGTAGCGACTGGTAGTTTTCAACATGTCTACGAACATAATTTGTCAAATGTGACTTTTCAGTACAAAAAACATACATCGTCACTGGTCTTTAAAATATTTCTTTCTTGCAACCACTTTGAGACAAACCAAGTCTGAATGAAAATCAAAGGTTTACCTCTCAAGAAATAACGGCAGTAGGTTTGGGCATCTTTACACCTGCTCTGGAGGTTGGGGGGGGGCTTTGATTAAAGTGGCTGTAATTGACAGTGTAACTGACGGTGCTTAAGTGGCACATTCCATCCAGGGCGGCTACGTGTCTGTATACCTGACGTGCTGCAATATTTGGAGCCGATCCTACTTTCACTGAAGTCAGTCAAAATTTGCTATTAACTTCCTTTGCTCCAGGAAGAGGCTCCTCAGTTCAACAGGCAGAAATACACAAGCCCCAAACTATACAATAGAAACTTTCAATTGGACTCTTTCATAAAACCATAGGATAACCACTTTACCTCTCAAATTTCGTTGTTAAGAGAAATACCAGAAATGTGCCACCATCCTTACCGCAAAGTTTGCCTCTGTGCTCCAGCCTCCACCATGAACAACAATAAGTTTACATGTCCACTCATAAGTCAAACCTAATCTACAAAAGAAAATAGCAATAAATCTCTGTCCTCACATATGCTCTGTTCTTATTCAAGCCCCCCAGTGGTTTAACATGTCACTTCGCTAATTCATTGTATGTTACAATGCATTGCTTTTTATAATTTTTAAGGTAAATATAAATATAACGAAAGACATCATAATGGAATCTAATTATCTAAACGATATCTTCCTGTTAATCCATTTTATCAAAAATTATGGTCTGGTTTAAAAACTAATTTATTCCACATATACAAGTGAAAAAAATTGCAAATGTGCATTTCCCTTACTGTTTTCTCTAATTAAAAATAACAGATAATAAAATCCCTATATTGCATGCTTATATTAGGTGAACTCGAGTGCCTGCAACTGCCATGCTAGGAGAACACTGACTGATGATTAACATTTGAAACATAAAAGAAAAGACAGCATCACTAACTTTCAGAGTTGTTTCTCTTAAAAATCCAACTCCCAAAGTCATATTATTAGGTGAGAATCTCTCAGCGTTCATCTAAAAATATAGTAATATTCTAGTTCTTGTGATTACAGGGAAAAGCTCAAATGCACCATAAAAGATCACATCAAAAGGGAAATAAAAATAACAATATTTATTACATGCATAAAACGTAATTTTGGGGGCAGCTGCCTTAGTATTTTGAGCTTGAGATTGCCAAAACCAAAATCTAACAGCTAGATCCCACTATCAATGTGTTAACTAAAAGCCAGATTGTAATATCCTTTCCCTCACTGAAATAAGTACCTCAGTTTCACAAAGGATCCCATTTAAAATCAACAAGACCACTCCTGGGTGGTTTACATTCTAGCAGTTGGTTTGCATTTACCTGTCTCTTAGTGTATATAGGTAGAAATGAACCAAACCCCTGGGTAACCATGATTCAGTAAGTGGTACTTCTTTCTGCAGATCCATATTGGCTCTCTCTCCCTGTGACATTTTCCATACTCTAATAGTTTTCAATATAAAGGACTTCATAGATAAGGGAAACAGAAAATCAAAGAAAATACAAATCTCTGTAAGATAGGGACGTCAAAGATACAGCCCGCAAGCTGGATCTGGCCTATAGCACCCCATCCTCTGCCAGCCAGTGCTGCCCCTGGGCCTGAGCTGACCTACACACACAGCACGTGCAGGCCCTGGGACATATATTAATTGCAGTTCCTGCTGTGGCCAGTCCAGGATTCACACTGCACATGCCACCCGCACTACACACATCACACCCTGCCCCAGCCAGTTAAGGACCCACACTGCATGTGGTGCCCCTTCCAGCTGGTCTGGGTTTGCACTGCACCAGGCACCCATTCTGGCAGCACAGATCCTGGACCAGCTGGAGCGGGCACCATGCGAGGCACAGTCCCAGAGCAGCACAGAAGGGGATCCCGCATGTAGTATGGATTCAGGAGCCTGTGCCATGTACGCTGGATCCAGTATGGAGGAGAGGAGTGACGGAGGAGTTTGACACACCCGCTATAAGAGAAAACTCTGTGTACGGAAAAAGGGGTAGCTTCTTCTGTAAACGAAGGCATGCTGAATTACCTTACTCAGCTCCTCCACTCCCCTTCCTGCAGGCAACCAGCACAGAGAAAATCTTAAGTATATCTAGATATCCCCTCCATGGGATGTAGGGCCCTGCAGCCTGGCTGCCCTTGAGATTAAGTACTGAAGGGGAATTTTATGCCCAAACGCTTGTCTGACATCTCTCTTAATTCTGGTCCAGTAAAAGATATCATCAAAACAAAATCTTGCTTCACAAAGAAACTGCCTCAGTACTTCATACATATCCCATCCCAGAGTTAACCCCCCCCCCAGATACTCTGGTTGTTTTACCATTTGTGGCACTCGGTAGATAACATAAGAAATGCTTTGCAAAGATATTTCTCATACACACACTTCACTCTTAGCACAGATTTAGGTGAAAAAATAAGTACATGTAATTCCCCCTCCTCCCCCACCCCCACGCCCTTAGAAACCAGCCACTCCTGAGAATATACAGAGTTTTAGTCCACGTCCTTGCAATAAAAATAATGTATACCTGTCCCTTTCCATTTCTGGCAGCTCCCTCACTTAGAGAGCATGTTTTTCCAAAAACAGTTGTTAAAACCTTGTCTTCCTCTGTCCTTCCTCCAGTGACTTTCCAGGCTCCAAATAGGTGTGGGAATGGTGGACAGAGTTATTTTTAAAAAAGAGCCATTGGCTTTCTGAGTTGCAAGCCCATTATTCTACCAGGTCAGAAATTATTCAACTGATGGCTCTCAATGGCCCTGTTTCATGTTTGGAGACATAATTTGTTCACTATATTCTAGGTCCCTGTTACCAAATGGACTAATTCTAATGCATCGATTATTATAATCGTAAATGATATTTCACAAGTGAAAAGCAATCCATAAGTCAGCACAGGTATATTCCCAAAACTGTCATGGCTTTTGTTTTAAATTAGAGGAGATTTGTTTTTTACCTCTTATTCAAGCTTTCTGAATGATAATGTCTTGCAGTGTCATAATGGCTGCCATTTCCTATTTCACTACCAGTGCAAAGGTGTCAAATACCAACAATTGTAATGTATTTTAAAGGGCTAGAAAGTTATCCACAACAAACATCAACTGAAAGCACCAGCTAAGGTCTCCTTGACTAGTATGCTAGTGTTTTCAAAAAGGACCAAGGCATTTGTTTACCTATAATTAAAAAGTAGACTCTTCTAGATTACAAGTAATGCCCAGACACCAAAAAACATGTCACAGAAAACAGATTTAGTAAGCAATATTTTAGATACGTTTTACAGATATTATTTTAGGAATCATCCTAAAGCTCTACTTTCCTTACTATTACTTTTCTCTAGAACATAACTTCTGCTACAGTCACGATATACTATGTAAGGGCTGTATGTTATCCTAACATGCAAACAATTCTTGGCATTATTGCTTCAGCAGAGGTCACAGTACTTCATGTCACCTAGTAGGCTGCCATCTCCTACCACAGCAGATATTTGATGCAGTGCCTGGAGCCTCAGAAAAACTAGCCGAAATTTCACAAACTGCAGTTGTCCATCTCTTAATATGCTGCCATCTATCTTGATTGATCTCCATCATCATTTAAGTTCCCCTATCAAGAGGCATTCATTGGTCTTATTGTCCAGCGTGACTTACTCATTCACAATGAAGACTCTAAGGTAATATAATTGTACTGTCCCAGCGTAAGGCATGTTCTGGCAAGAAGTCCTCTGTGATAAGAGCAGTGCAACACAAAAGGACACAAAGAATTATTCTTCTCTCGATTGCAGTAAGTCCGAAAAGCCTTTGGCAATCACTCGGTTCTTCAGGTTCTTGTAAGAGCTCAGCTTTATTCAGTGCCCAGTTCCATTCAGTTTTGAATATGAAAAGCTCCCCAACATCTCGCCCATACTCTCCATCTGTATGGACTCTCAGCCATAAAAAGCAGTCCTTAATCCCACATTTTCCTTTCCAAACGAATACTTAACAGTTAAAAAACAAGATGCACAAATACTAATAACCACCAATAATGTTTAGTTAGTCCCAGGGCCGGGACTAACAATTTAGTGGGCCCTAAGCAAACAAACTCATGAGCCCCAGGCCAGTCGAGGCCCCCCTCCCTCCCCACCCACCCGGCGTTGCCCCCCATGGGGAGCAGGGCTCGGAGCCACCACTAGGAAGCAGCCACCACAGTGGTCTGGCTGGCAGACGGGAGAAGGACAGGGAAGGGAAGGGAGGTGGACAAGGTCATTCACACTGCCACTGCAGAGGGAAGGACCAGGCCCCCCTTCAGCTCAGGGCCCGAGGCATGTGCCTAGTTTGCCTATGTGTTAATCCAGCCCTGATTAGTCCTGCAATTCTCCCCTATAACATCAGCAGCTCTGCAGGTAGGAGGCAGCAATGCAACTTCTCTGGTTGTGCTGCTGTCACAAAGTCCCCCCGGTAAGGTGCTTGCTTGGGACCACCATGGCCTTGTCTGGTCACTTGAGAGAGCCCACCCCAGCCCAGGCCCAGCTTCGAGAGGACGGGGGAACGCTGGCTCCTTCCTACTCAGATCCTGCCTTTCAGTCCCTCACCCTCTGGTTCTTCGTGGCCATGACTCAAGGAGCAAGCATCCAGTTCTTTCCCTCTTGTTGGGGAGAATAAATGTAACCCAAAGTTCCAAGAAGCAAACCAGACCGCTCCTCTTCAATAAAAACACTGGGGCAAAGACCACAGAGCAAGACCCTAGCCCCCACAAAGGGGTTAAGCAGTTCCTCTGTCCCCCCAGTGCAGTCCAAAAAGCCCAGAGCATCCCCAAAGATTGTCACTGTTCTCTTTCCAAGCCTGCCTAGCTTCTAAGCCCCAACATTGTGGCGCTATTTGTCTCCAAATATCAGACAAAACCCGCTTGTCTATCCCCGTCAAATCTATTACCGTGTTGTTTTTTTTTCCTCTCTCTCCCTTGGACACTGGGTGTTATCTGCAATCTCCACCTTTGTTGAACTGCCAACTAAGCTATTCCAGTCTCTGACTATGGTTATGTCTTCTCTCACATAAGCCAGAAACTCTATCTTCACTGCCTCCACAACCCGCTCTCTCCCCGCTGTGCAAGCTAGCTAGGGGGAAACAGGTTCGCAACATCATTACAACATGAATACAGCTAACAGAAATATTCCAATAAACCCTATGGTCCAGCACAGCTATGTTCTGTTGTCTCAGCTTCTATGGTTAATACCAGTCTGAAAGGTCAGACAAAACAGCAGATTCAGTGTCCCTTGTATCCCTTCCTCCCAAGATCTGGGAAAGGTATTCCAAAAGTTTTGCCCCCTAATAAATACTTCCTTTGGAAAATATGGTGCTACAACTACAGAACTAACTCTTGTGACACCTATGCTTTTTGTGACCATTTCCCAACATACAGATGCCCAGCATCATTTTTATCAAGTGGTAGCAGCTCCAAAAACCTCCTTGAAGGTAGCTGTTGGTAACGTAATCGTTTGTGGGACGTTACAGTATCTTAGAATTAGTTCTTCTTTAATTAACTTCTTCAGTGTCTCAGACTCTTTAAGGTTTTCATCTCGTGTCTATTCCATACTTGCAAAGCATCATGCTGAGCTACTTACTAAGCAGCTAAATAAGGCACAAAATTATCTGACATGGCTTACTATTCCAAGGAAGAGCTGTACCATTTCCTCGTGGAAAGCGTACTGGTGATAGTCTCAATCATACTATGATTTACCTGGACAGTTTGCACTCTCAGGTGTATTATCCTCCTTATATAGAATTTACTTGTGTTTAGCTTTAACCCATCACCTCTGGCTCAGAACTGGTAAAAAGCTCTGTCATGCTGTCCTACCTTTCCCCTCCCCACCTTTTTTAATATAAAAATAGTAGTGCACTTTGCACTTTCAAAATTGTTTGTATTATCTGGTGAAACACCTTGGGTGCCATGCAACCCAAACAAACAGCAATCTGGGGGAGCCTC
>NW_017729031.1:20143689-20154630 GCF_001723915.1 Gavialis gangeticus
TTCCCCCCACCTTTTTTAATATAAAAATAGTAGTGCACTTTGCACTTTCAAAATTGTTTGTATTATCTGGTGAAACACCTTGGGTGCCATGCAACCCAAACAAACAGCAATCTGGGGGAGCCTCTTCAAAAGGGATGTTGAACACGCACAAATACATGCTGTTCTTCTAACAGTAATTGCTGGCACATGAAACATACTGAATAGTTGGCATGGGTCACCTTACCAAAAAATTCTCTCTTTGCGGGTAGGCAACAGAGAGAGAGAGAGAGAGATTATTTTGGGTCTGTACATAAGTTCTGTCTTTTTTCTCCTATAATGACCAGTAAGCATACTGCCCTACTTGCATAAACATCCCCTACTTGCACTACAGTTCCAAAGCAATGACCCTATCCCATCTTCTCCTAAAGTCTCTAGGGTAACCGTAACTTTCTGAAAGGTATGACTATTGGACTGTTTCATCTATATTCTGTTCTTAGAGCTTCTCTTTCTCTTAGAAGACACCCTCAAACTCACTCAATTTGTTTGATCCCAACTCTCTAGTGATTGTATCCTCTTTATTTGCGGAGGACTTTGCATGCTCAACTATGGATGCTCTTCTTCCTTGTACCATTAAAAAACTGAAAGATACAAACTGTCATACCTTTAGTTTACATACGCTGCCAGTGGGACAAGCCCAAGGCATAGCTGCTTTAGCACTCTTCTTTTGATCATTTGGATTCTCTATTATGTTCGCGGGGCCTTCTGAAACAAAAACGAATCTGATTATTGCAAAATTCAGAATTAACCCTTTATAGTGCAATTAGAATCTGCCAAGCAGAATATACTGGTGTCAACTAAATGATTTTCTTTGCTTAGCAAGAGTTCTAAATCTTTTATCCAGGGTTAATTCTGCATCTTTCAATACTCTGAAATACTTGTTCAGATCCCAGCTGACATCAGATCTCTTATCAGTTTGCCTCTCACAATTAAGAGATGTGTTTTTCTGTCTTAGTTACAAAGCCTTTGAGGATTTCTCATTCTCCTTGTTTTCTGTCATAATCAGCCCTCAACAGCCCCAGGTCCAGTGTCAACAATCAAAGAGACTGTCAGAACCAGCCCCAGGACAGCCCCAAGCTGGTTGGAGACCTGGGGCTGTCTGGGACAGAGCTGATAAAACAGCTGATTATCATCCTCAGCCCTGAACAACCCCATGTCTGGGACTGTCCAAGGCCAGTGGCAACAAACAGCCGATGGTTGGCCCTGGCCCTGCCATGAACTTTAAATCCCATGCTTGGCAGCTCTGGCAGGGGTGCCAGGTACAGAGGATCAGAAGCCCTCAGCCAGAGAGAGCTGAAGAGTTTTCCCTACCAGGGACTTTAAACCACAGGGACAGGGTTTAAAATGCCCATCAGGAGCTTCATCCCCTACAATACTGGGCAACCCTGCTGAGGCAGCAAGGGAGCCCCCCAGCTAGGACCCCACAGGGCAGTCCCAGGACCAGGAGGAGAACCTTGGCTACCCCAGGCCAACCAGACTGTCAGCACTGCCAACTGGACACCAAGCCATTGCTTTTTGGCATTACCAACTGGAGACCAGGGACTGTCCAGGGATGATTTGGTATGGCACTGTCATACCAACCAGCCATGTAGAACCCATGCCATTTATGGCAAGTTAATTAATACATTAATCACAATATAAACATAATGTGCACCTGGGGCCTCCTTTTGACTTCCTACCTTTTCTTTACTGTTTTCTAAAACTTTGGCTCATCAGGGCACAGATGTCACATGAAAAGCATGTTGTTTTGTCTTTGTTCCCATTTCTCTCTCTCTGCACGCATCTCACTTTTTTCTTCTTTTCTAATTTCTTCATAAAATTATTAGTCTCCATAGAACAGAAATAACTGACAAATGTAAACGGCAAACTGACATACATCTACCTATTAGAGTTAACCTGTGTTTGACCTTCATAATGTCAGAGGGTTGATGTGGTTAAGATTAACAAGTCAATTATTTCTAGACAAGGTACCAGGCACCCAACTGTTTCAGTACTAACTAGTATGTTCTTTCTACAGCTCTTGATACCCATAAAATAATCCCAAGCAATTTTTCAGTAAGACATTGTGAGTACCAAGCTCATTCTGAACATACAGAAATCACTGAGATGAAAAGGAATGGGGATAATGGTATAGTTCAAGCAATTCTTAAAAACCACTGGCTTTATAGCTTTTTGTTTGACAAATTTAAGCTTCCACAAGATTCTGGGCAATGCAACACAATGAATTGTTCACAGTTCCATTGACCTACTAGAGGGGAATGTCTGTAAGTCCTTAACACCACTGTACAGGACACTGACAGTACCCACAAATTTCAGTATTAAAGATTAAAAAAGAACACCGAGAAAGAACTTATGAAGACTTCTTTTAACAATTAACTTTTTCAGGATTCAAGAGCTAGTTCCATTTGAAGATGGTTTTATACTACAGGCAATATTACAATTCCAGTATTTCATTTTTCATTAAAACATTTTCTAATTAAAATGATCTTTAAATATGCGAAACCACTATCCCAGGCCTCGCTCAGCATCAGAGGAGGTTAAAAAAGCAGATGGGGCTGAACCGCTAAACGTATTACGTGATGCTTTATCGTGTCAATATCTGCAAATGTAAACTCAGCAGCAAAACTGCACGGTCACCTCTTAAACCAGCTGCGTAGATCCCAGGACTTTCCTACCCAAGAAAGAAATGAAGACATCCAGGACTAGCGACAAACCCCAACTGCAGGAATTCATGCTGTCCATTAGAATGAAACGCCACTTGAAAGACAAACCTGTAAATAATGGGTGGTTCAAATCCTCACCGCGCATGAACTCTGAGAAAGCAGTCTGTAGTACGTATTCCAGGACTTCCTGTGTTGCCATCTTGAATCCTTGGATGTGATATCCATTTCTGTGATTATTTAAAAGAAGCAATCCATAGGCTCTTAGCTCAAAAACTGTAGTGGTCCATAGGACCTGAAAAGAAAGTTTTTTGTACTTCTCCCTATTTCATGAGAGCCAGCTCAACCACAATCTGACCTTACAATGTGGATAACGTCTATCTTGAAGGTTCTTGAAGCTCAAGTAAAGTTAGTTCCATCACTTCCATTCTTCAACATACCCACATTCAAAATTCCCAATTTGACTAGGCTCCACTACTACAAAGAAGAGCACCTAGTCATTCCTGACCAGGATGCCAGAGCACCCTGGCTACTGTGAGATCCTTTTAAGGGTGACACAAGGTGCCATACAATATTAGCACTATTAGGTGCAAACTCCTACACAAGATTCACATGGTAAACCTAAAGATTTTAAATGGGAATCCACAGTCCCAGAAACATTCTGACCTCTTGTAGTCTTTCTAAGTTCTTTGCAACAGAGAAAGTACTCTATTAATTTTTCATGGTCAAAAAAGCAGGGAAAGGCAAAAGCTGGCATTTTCTGAGGAATACTTTGTTTCGTGTACCTGTGGGGTTCTTGTCTCAGAGAGAGCATGTAGGGAAGAATAGGGGAACCATCTTTACTAACAAGTAATCACTCCATAACACTAAAGCAGAACAGGAAACAGCAACACAAGATAATACAGTTCAGGCAGCTCCCTCTGCTGCTGGAGTACAGAACATCCGGGGCAACACATAGGGTGTGCACACGGGTGCACATGCACCCCCTGAGCATGGTGGTGCACCCCCTGAGGGCAGTTGCCGCTCACCACCCCGCCGCCAACACCACCAGTGACATCTGTGGGTGGTCCGCGATTCCCGCTGGCCGCCACCAATGCTGCCAGCAGCAGCTGTGGGTGGTCACCAACCCTTGGTTGGCACTCCCCACCCCCCACCACCGACGGTGTCTGTGGGAGCTCCCCTGCTTCCTGCCATGCTCCCACCACCGCTGTGCCCCGCCCCCCAGCTGCCAGGGGCACGTGCCATTTATGCAGACCATACATAGAGACTCAATATACAACACTTTGGCTGCATCCAGACAAGCACAGCCACGTGGTATGTGACCACACATACCACATATTCAGATGTTCTCTGCACTGGAAGGTAGAAAAAAAAGGGATGGCAGATGTGGGGACAGCACACACCACCCAAAACTGAAGCCTGGCCAGCCAGAGCCACACAGGCTGCCAGCCAGGCTCCGAGTGGCAGGATCACCCAGGGTGGCCAGCAGAGAGGACAGTCCAGTTGTCCTCTGTTCTCTATTGATATCAAGCCAGACGCCTTTATGTCCTCTATTTTTTTCTTCAATGGAGGACAGAGTAGCAGAAAACTGGAACGTCCCTTATGATGGCCTCCCTAGGATCGCCGCTACTGCAGCTCCAGGTTCCAGGTAAGGCAGCTGGGACAAGTCCAGTGCTGGCCCCAGCTTCCCCTACCCCACCCAGGGTAACCTGCTGCATGCCAGAGGGTGCGTGGCACAGGCATTCCCCAGGGAAAAGTAGCAGTGGTACAAAGTGTACTACTGCTTTTTGTCTCCAGGGAAACAAACATCCACGCTTGTGTGGACACAGCCTTTAAATCTAAAAATATTAAGAACCACTGATCTAGAGGTTACAGTAGATGATAAGCTGAATATAAACCAATGATGTGCTCTTGTTGCCAAAAAAAAAAAAAAGAAAGAAAGAAAGAGCAGCATCCTGGGTTGTATTAACACAAGTGTCACTTTCAAATCATTGGACACAATTCATTCACTCCATTCAGCACTGGTGAAGCCTCACCTAGAGTACTATATTCAGTTTTGGGCCCCACACTTCAAGATGGATATAGACAGATTGGAAAGTGTCAAATGGAGAGCAATTAAAATGATTAGAGGCCTGGACAATATGGCTTATAAGCAAAGACTGAAAGAAGTAGGATTATTTAGTTTAGGAAAAAGACGACTGAGGGGAATTTGATAACAGTCTTCGAATAGCTGAAGGGTAATTATAGACAGGATGAAGATGGGCCTTTCTGTGGCTGTAGGAGACAGGACTACAGCCACTCAAGCTGCTCTAGAGGACATTTAGGTTGGAGATTAAGAAGAACTTGCTGAGGCTGGCCAAGCACTGGAACAGACTACCTAGAGAAGTTGTGGAATTTCCATCTTGGAAATTTTCAAGAGCAGGTTGGACAACCACTAGGCTGGGATGGTTTAGTCAGGAATGATACTTCCTTGAGCAAGAGGCTGAACTAGATGACTTCTCAGCCCTACTTTCTTAGGATGCAAAATGTCAATCATCTTACATTTAAACAAAAAAGATGCCAGTCTTAGCACTACCAAATCCTGCTACAAAAAAACCCCACAAGCTTAATTATGAGATTCACTGTTTTACTGATTTAGATGTAAAACCAAAGTGTTGATCTTTGAAGAAACATGGATCCTGCAAGCCATTCATCCTTTTTTGCATTTTAATAAATAAATAGTATAGTGTATACATATACACACACGCAGAGAGTATATACATCTCTCTCATACTAGAAAATGTGTACATTTTCTTTCTATGCAGCCCCATTTTTCTTTTGGTTCTTCTCAAAATAAAATTGGCTTTGAGCATGAAAAGAAATAAGTGATAAATGATAAGCAAGGGTATTCTGCTTGTCTTTTTGCACCTTCCTACATATAACAACCACCATCATATAATTATGTAAGCTGGCTTCAAATCAGCAGTCTTGAAAATATGAGTCTAAATACACCAGTGGAAAATAGAAAAATAAGATGTCTCTAACAAAGCTCATTACAACCACCTTTTAAAACTACCTGCCCTATATGTAACAGCTGCAAAGGCTTGCTTGGCTGCAAACTGAGTGGATGAGCTGTGCCTAAGAACTTTGCCAGAAAGGCAGCAAAAAGTTTCCAGAGGGTGAAATAGCATTTCTAAATGGAGGATATGCTGTGCACAATGCATGTTTTTACTGGAGTATTTGAACTGTGACCAGACCTCCCACTGCAAACCCCAGGCTCTGATTGGCTACTATGGAGCCATAAAAAGCTGAGGGAGGGAAAAGCAACTGGAGAGAAGCCAGAGGAGAGCAACACCAGCCTGGAGAGAGAGGCAGAGACAGCCACCCCCACCCCCACCCGCCAGAGGGAATGGAGCTGAGACTTGCTGGGGAGCAGACCTCAGGACAGAGGAGAGCCTGAGTCATCCCATGAGAAGCTGATTCCCCACCCGGGTCAGAGCTGTGTCAGGTACATGGGTACTCAGGGAAAGAGAGTGGGGAGGGGTTGGTAAGCTAGCTGGGAGCTGGGAAAAGCTGCCTGGTCAGGGACCTGCAGAGGGACATCCGCTGTTTGGGCCGGAAAGGCTTGTACCACAGGGACAGAAGCCTGCAGAGGGAATCCCCTGTCTGCATGTGGAGGTGCTGGGGGAGAGAGACAGCCCAGAGAGGGAGCGGGCTGTGAGAATCCCAAATCTGCATGGGTGTGTGAGGGGACAAGTAACCCCTAGTGTTTGCAGGAGGTGTATTTTTCAGAAGGAAACTAAAGAAAAGAAGCCTGTTACCTACAGTGGCTGGTCAGAGACTTGCTTTTGCTGAGTTACCAAGAAAGAGCAAAGAGTCCACCTTCCCTGGAGCAGCAGAAGCCTCGCCTCTGCCACCTAGCACTGGATCATAAAGCTGTGTTGCCATTTATTGTTATGGCAAGGAGACAGTGACCAGAGGGAAATCAACCTTGGCTATGACGGTGTCGCAGAGCATGCAGGTGCCCTGCTCCTTAGAGCAGAAAGGTCTAAGGAGACAGCCCTAGCAGTGAGTGGGGAGCCCAGCTGCTAGTTACCAGGCAGCCAAAGCCATAGGTCCTGGTTGCTAGGACAACCACTGGGGAGTCAGCTGACAGAAAGGGGCAGGGCCTGGCACATATAAACCCCAGGAGTGAGGCCAAGAGGGCAGTGCTCCGCTGGCAGCCAAGGGAGAGGGCGCTCCGCCGGAATAGGCAAAGTGGAGAAGCCTGATGACCTGAGCAGCTCCTGTCTGCTGTTACGGGTGGAGAATTCCCTGGTAGGGATTGAATGAGATTTTATGTTATAGCCCAGGGGCTTGAGTTTTCTATTTGTAGTTTCATAAGACCGGTGGTTTGGGTGAGGCTATTAGGGGTTGGAGGAGGCCTCATAGGGGCTCCACGGTAGCGTGGGGACCCTGGCGCCAGAGAGGGTGCAGCATTCGGGGTTGCACCAACCCCAGCCCTGAGAAGGGGAGCAGAGAATTGGAGGCCAGGAAAGGCCAAGGCCACCTGAGCCCTGTGGGGGTTCGAGACCCCGAGGAGGAGAGTTGGGGCCAAGCACAGCTACAGCCACCTGAGTCCCAAGGCAGCAGGAAGCCCCAGAGCGGGGGGGAGGGGGCAGCGGGAAGCCCAGGGAAGACGAGGGAAGGGCCAAATTATAACAAGGCACAGATCAAACCATGTCGGGATCATCTGCGAGGCTTGGGCTGCAGTGTAGGGGAGGAAGAGGAGCTCCAGATAGCACCCCCTGGCACCGAAGCAAATAAAATGGGCAGCCTCCCGCTAATTACATATATTAATTAATCAAGTAAGATCAAGACATGCCAGGCGGTTGGCCCACAATAGGAGGGTGGAGTCACCGATAGACTCTAGTAGAGGTATTCCTGTCACAGGAGGGAAACTGTTTTAAAGTGTTATAACCAAGTGAATGTAATCATTGAGGTTGTTTGATTCAAGCGGAACCACACAGTGTGGTGGAATTATTCAGCTGTTGTTCCAGTTGTAAATTCTATTAAAATTGTTGGTTTTTACACACACACGCCTTCTCTTGATTAATCATTTCTTTTCTGTATATAGTTGCATATAACAAAGAAACCCATTTGTTTATTGGACTTAAAGTAAATGCTTGGGCAGTGAGGGTGAGGGGAACACCTCTCCACAGGACACCTGTCAGCAGCCCTGCCTAAGACGGGTTCCCAGAGCAACTGGCACCCTGAGGATCCAGAATCCAGCATATCACTTGGCCTAGCATGCCAGCAAGGGTTACGTATATTTGAACTCGCATAAGTAATATGGCAGAGATTTGTTTCAATTATTCTCTTAATCCAAATAAAGAAAAAAGATAAATCCATAAAGTTACAAACAGATAATCAAAATGAGGGAGTGTTTCAAAACAAATAATACTTACAAAGTAACAACAAGGTACTAGGCTGAATTCAATCATATATCATATTACTTCTGTCCTTTCATGGATATTTTTTGCAAAACTACAAGAGGCCATATGCAATGATGTATGTAAATACACTCAAATATCAAGATGAGTTTTGCTAATAGAATTTTAATTTGGGGAGAGGTAGTCTGTTGTGGTGTGTATATATGGGAGTACAATTTGCATATATGTGGCCTGGCTTTAGCTATTTACTCCAAGATAGCTCATTTATGCTTATATGCCAAAGGGATTTTTTTGTACTTGTTAAATATATACCCTGGATATTTTATTTTCCTAATACTGACTTACTTATTTTACAATATTCTCTTTCAGGCAGTTTCCATGGTGGAAAAATGCCTTACTGTAAAGCTCTAACAATCTATTATCATTTAACTTTCATAAATTGTGTTCTATACTAAATCTAATTTATCAAATACCAGTGTTTCACCTCATCACAGGACTTCCATTCAACTCAAATTTTGTAAGGTACTAGATTTTTTTCTTTTTTGTTTTTTATTAGCTTTAAAAAATTGGCTGCACCATTTCCCCTTACTTCTTAAACACAGCTCTTAAACTTCAGAATTATGGGAAAACAGTTGACAATAATTAGGAGCAGATCCCTGACCTTTGTGCTTCTCTATAGGAGGCATTACCTTCTTTTTAAACATGGCTGAACACTTTTATGAAAACAAGAAAATTTGGTCTCTACATTAAGTTCTTCTTTAATCTTTATGGATTTTAAAATTAAAGGTAATGCTTGCAACAGTTGCTGAAGTAACAACCTTGTATGACAGACTGTGTTTGTTGTAATATTTCTGTTTTAAAAGTGTTCATGTTGTCAACGTTGCACGTGCCACTTTACCCATTAAACAGCTAGTACTGTACAAGGAGAAAGAATTGATTATGGACAGTGAAACCAAAGTTGCTGTCCTACCCTAGCAAAAGAAAATACATCCATCTATAATACTGTTAACACACCAGCAACGGCGAGGCTTGCAAAAGATGTCCAGTGGAGAGACAGAAGTAAATATGACAACAAAAGAGCTGCCTGGACAAGGAAATGTCAGCTCCAAGCAGGGATAGTTTGAGGACAGAGTCTGCACAAGAAGATGAGCTGGGCAGCTTTGGGATTCTGAAACTGGGCAAACTGGAAAGAACAATGGGGCAATCTTTGAGTGTGCTCTAAGCTATGTGGGCTGGGTTGGGGACAAGGAAACTGCTTAACACTTTGCTAGGGACAGACATTACAGATAAACCAGTTTAAGTGACCAGAAACTGGTTTAAACCTGTAACAGTACAGATGTTCAGTTCACATAAACCAGTCTGAAAATCACCGAAACCAGTTTGAGATAAACCTGGTTGCATGTAGTATAAGCAGAGCCATCCCTAGTGTGGGACAAATCAAGGCAACTCCCCTGCGCCCCACACTTTGCGGGGTCCCATGCACAGTGCCATACAAGCCCCACCATAGCAGCTATGCACTGCCACTGCCAGCTCTGGACGCTTGCCAGCACCCCCTGCCTCCTGGGCCCCGCACACCCCTAGGGATGACTCTGAGTATAAAAGACTTAACTGATTTGAGTTGAACCAGTTTATGCAATGTCTGTCCCATACCCTTTCCTGGTGTAAGTTAAACCAGACTCCCCCAGCATCCTGGCATGCTCTCTGGGCTGGGCAGGGCTCTCTCCTCCACAGCAGAGCTGTCCCCTACCCTCTGCTCCCTGGCTGGAGCTCTGGCAGAAACTTCAGGCATCTGCCTGGTTTCCCCCTGTTTCCCCCCACCCCCATTCCCTGCTAAGCAGGGAGTCCCTCTCCCCTCTGCCTTACACAGACATCTCTCAGCATTACCTAGTGTACAGCATGCTGGCTATGGTTTGTGCTAAGGCAGACAGGACAGTGTCCACTTAGGGCTTTTTGGAGCTAATCAACAGACAGCTGGTAAGGTCCCTCCATTCCTTCCTTGGAAAAAGCTGTTTAAGAAGAGCTTGAACTAATGGAGAGAAGCTTTTGCTTTCTTTTTTCTTAATGGGCTGGTAAACACTGAGTTAGGGGTGATAAACACTGTGTTATCAACTGCTTGCTGGGCTGCTCAGCAGGGTGGAGGGGACCCCTCTCTAATCAGAGCATCCTGCCAGGGCCTGGCCATGCTGCCCCCCTGCCCCCAGCTCAGCACCATGGAAGGGAAGGGAGGGCTAATCTAGTGCCCCCTGGTTTCTAGCCTGAGTAGCTGCCTGCACCTGCATTTCTGGAATGTCTGTATGGTTACAAACCGGTTTAGCCTAGCCAGGTTAGACTAACCTGCAAAGATTGAATCAATTCAAGCTCAGGCTTTTCCATCCTCAGGCCCGCACTGTTCAACATCTTCATCAGCGACTTGGACGAGGGGGTAAAAAGCACCCTGTTCAAATTTGCTGATGACACTAAGATGTGGGGGGATATGGGCATGCTAGAAGGGAGGAATAGGCTACAGTCAGACATAGACAGGTCACAGAGGTGGGCAGATGAGAACAGGATGGGTTTCAACATTGACAAGTGCAAGGTGATGCAGCTGGGGACAAAGAACGAGCAGCACATCTATTGACTGGGGAACTTCCTTCTTGTCAGTCCAGAGGCAGAAAAGGATCTTGGAATCACTACTGATGCCAAAATGAACATGGGCTGGCAGTGTGGGGATGCGGTCAGGAAGGCCAACCATACCTTGTCATGCATCCACAGATGCATCTCAAGCAGGTCCAAGGAGGTGATCCTCCCCCTCTATGCTGCTCTGGTCAGGCCGCAGCTGGCGTACTGCATCCAGT
>NW_017729031.1:20155285-20192902 GCF_001723915.1 Gavialis gangeticus
GCTCTTCCTGCCATTGCAGGGGGTCAGACTAGATGATCTGCTCAGGTCCCTTCCGACCCTAGAAACTATGAAAGTATCTACTCAGGTCCCTTGCAACCCTACCAACTATGAAACTATGAATGTCTGTCCCTAGCTTTGAAGGGAGTAGAGACCCTCTGAATGGGTGGGCTTTGTCCCAGTAAATGCCTTTATAAAGCATAACTGACTATTTGATACTTAGAACTTCAGGTTGCAGTTGTTCTCTATAGCAAGAGGTACAATCCCTGTCAGGAGCAGGATGAGATGTTCACTCCTTGAGTCAGGGCCACAAAAAACCAGGGAGGGTAAGGGGCCATAAGGCCAGGATCTCAGAGCGGGAAGGAGGCAGGGATCCCCCAACAGGCAGGCTCAGGTACCACACAAGACCATGATGGTCCACAGCAGGCACCCTTCTGAGGGGGGACTCAATGAGACCTTGGAAACATTATGTCTCTAGATCAGTCATTTTCAAACTGTGTTCCATGGAACCGTGTAGTTCTATAATACATCACTGGGGCTCTGCAAAGAGACTGGGCTAATGGCAGAGTAGGCCAGGAGGGAGTATATCACCACTGTCAGGCCAGATCACCTGGTTCCACCTCAGCTCGTGGGATAAGGGTAGCAGTTCCACAGCACAAGAAATGATGCAAAATGTTTGTGACTTTTGGAAGTTTGAAAACCACTGCTCTAGACTACCACCACCATACCCAGTAATAAAGCCACCAGTCCAAAAGTATACTTCACCTTTCTTCTGGAGGGAAAGGATCCTTCAGCTCCATACTTACTTCAATCATACCCTGTCTGCTAAAAGGTTTATTGTTATTAAACTATGAAACAGCACACTTCAATAGTTAACTTTTGCCCTGTCCACAGGTTCAGAAATATAATGACACTGATACGGTTCTAAGTCAGAATCCACGCAGGCTCCATAGGCCCTGAATCCATCTCTTCAGGAACATGCTAGTGTATATCAAGACATGAAGGCATAGCTAAACCAAGAACATAAACAGATGCATGGATCCTTTCCCATTATACTTTGAGAAAAACTAAAGAGTTTCGACAGCTACTACTACTACTACTACTACTACTACTACAACACTGTTACCTGCGTGGGAGAAAGAAAATTCCCCCACTGTGTTGTCAATAAGATACCATTTTCTGGCATCCTTATCACAGCTGAATCCTGCATACTTTATTCGTATGGATCGTACATACTGAGTTCTACTGAAGCTTGGCCACCATGTTCAACAGAAGTAGTATAAGATATTTATAATCTGAGATGCAAAGAGCTTTTGAGGTTTCTAGCAGTCATAAACTGGGGGGCAGACAGGAGGGAAATAAAAAAGAAGAATCTAACACCACATCAAATGTTCATAGCAGAAAAAAATTAACAGCCTCTAAAAATTACTTTGAAATTAATAACATAAATAATTTTAACATGATCGGCTTTTTATTTGATTCTGGTTATAATCAAGTTTCCTTATTGAAAGGAGTTGTTTTTTTTTAAATACCAATTTCTCTCGTGCTTTTCTGATTCAATCAATGAGAAAAACTACTAACCCTCTAATATTTTCATGAAATCTTTGGTTAAACAGCAGCAATCGTTCATATCTAACAGAACGTAAAACAAGCTATGCTATACAGACACACATCTTGTGAGTGCTTTACCAAATGGAAGTTCCCCTTAGCAAATATTTCATTACTACATTTTACTAAGTCTGTAAGCCTATTGCTAAGCACATGGAAAGTTAATAAGATGCCTTGCCAAGGATTTAGCATGCATCTGCAGCACTGGTTCTGCATGTGAAACAGCTGATTCTGATCTCAGCACCTTATCCATTTTTACAGAAACATCTATCAGGAAAACAGAAGGGACAATGTATTAAAACTTTCACATCCACCTTTAGCTATCAGTAACAAGATAGGAGACACAGTGTATTCGAGTTCGCAAAATTAATAAAATATTTGGAAGATTCCACATTTAATCAGTCAGAAAATGACTGGGTTAGGTGAGGCCAGGAAACTGAGGTTTGTAAAAAGATACATTTGGTCAACAACACAGAAGAGAGGCTTTAGAAACAATTATTTTTGCAAACCCTATTTCCCTGCTTGGAATAAATAAAAGTATGAATTTTCATGTCTATGGTAGACTCCAAGTCAGACCTAATGTAAACAGAAGCAACTATTTCAGAAGCATAATGAAGTGACACTGTAAACTGGTCAGAAAATAAGCATATGTCCTTCAACCTGGGATGAGGTGTTCTAGTTTGTGCATAAATAAAACTTACCCTCCAGTGTGGACAAAGGCACAAGCAGTGGCTTTTGGGACTGCAGTCTCAGAAAACGTTGGCATGGGTTATTTGGATCTGGCTGATATGTTTGCAGAGATCCATGTTACATAGCATTGATCAGTTAAACAGACACAGAACAAAGCAAAAACTGTCGGATTTCTTGGCTCTGAGTGATTACTGAACAGCAGGCCTGTGCAAATAGGGAAGTATTTGATTTGGATTTGGCCAGTTCCAAGGACAGTGATTTGATTTGGAAATTCAGATCACCGTCCTGAATCAATTCAGCCAAGTTAGCTTCTGAAGATTCAGCATTGATTCGAGAGATTCGGTGATTCGGATCAGCTGGGGAGAGGCAGGCACAGCCAGGCCTCTGCAGGGTCTCCCGCAGCTCCTCTGGCTGTGCCCATCTCTCCCTAGGTGGGGGGAGCCACAGGAGAAGCCCCCATGCCTGTCCTGCCCAGCCCTTGCCTAGCCCCAGCGTAGTCCCAGCACTTAAGAAAAAAAAAAGGCCCCACACTCACCAGCTGCAGTAGTAGTGATCAGGGCCCCTGGGTGCTCATGGCGGAGCCCCCCCATGCAGTGTGGGGCGGTGGGGGGCAGCAGGGATTCCTCCCCCTCCCACCTGGCACTTGCACAGTACCTACCCCATGGCTTGGGTGCAGCATGGCTCGGCAGGGCGCTACCACGCCCACATCATACACCCCCCTGCCCCAGCTGAGCAGCTTTTCTCAGTCCCAGCCCCAATCCCTCTCTCCCCCCTACCCCTTTCCTCCCCACTTCCCCAACCCCAGACTTACCGGAGGCAGCTGTGTCAGTTGCCTGTTTAGTCTATGGCCAAGTCTCCAAAGTGGCCAAATCTTTTCCGAAGCTTTTCCAAATTGATTCGGATGCTTTGAATTAATTCAGAGCTTTTAATTGGTCTCCTGATTTGATTCAAAATGGGAGATTCGGCCCCCAAATCAGGCCGAACCTCCTCTGAATCAAAACAGCTACCGAAGCTTCGCACAGCCCTACTAAACAGCATCATAAGCACAAGTAAGCAAGTAAAAGGATAGTATAAAATAAAGTTGTCAGATAAAGGAAAAATCTACATTACTCTGCTGTACCTTCCCAGGACAGTTGAGGATACATATGTGCCAGATTATTAATCCCATTTTAGTTTGTAAAAATGATTTAAGATTCAAACCTCAACTGCAGATTAATATCCACAGCAGAGAACTGACAACATAGTGAATACTATGTTTGCAACAGAGCAACCGGTGACCGACAGAACTGAAAAGCTTCTTCTTACTGAGCAAATGGATTTTCTGATGGTGGGACCATTTACTCTGAACAGCTCTTTGCCCGGAGTCCAATGGTGGTGGGATTTAAAAGAGGCTGGAAGGAACCTTAGACCCCCACACAGGTTGCAACTCTTAAAGACCAGAATCCAAAGTTTCTGTTTCTCAAAGGAGAGCACTAAATCAAGACCAGAAGCAGCAAGACTGGGGCAGAGATACTGGAAAGGACTGCTTGTTCCAAGGATTCTGACCAAAACTAGGAATCAAAGTGGAACTACGCTCAGTTTGTTTGCCTTGTTTGAGTCCACCCACAAGGTGAGACAGGGCCAGGTCTGAACACTTTCTTCTGACCTTTTTTACTGCCACAGTCCCTTTGGTTCTACTGACATGTAACATTACATTTTCTTTGAATACCCACTACAGTGTTATTAAAAGCTATTATTATTAAAAGCTATTAAAAGCTAAACTATACTTCTAACCATTTATTTGATTCCACTTTCAGCAGGGGTCATGTTAAATGACCTCTTTAAGGTCCTTCCAGCCCAATTGTGCTACAGTTACTTGAGCCACCTACAACAAATATGTCACTCACTCAACTGCTGAATTTGGTTTCAGGGGGTCTATCCTGGTTTCAGTTACATGAAATGCAAATCTAGAGCAGCTGCACTAAAATCAATTGAATTATTTGGAGTATGCCCATACTTCAGTTAAAGAAGTGCCAAGAAGTGGGAGGAATTCATCTACACTGATCTTAACTTCTAAAGAGACCCCAGCGAACTAATTTAATGTTGGCTCAGGTACCATTACAAGACACTATAGATATTTTTGTGATTGCAGCATGGACAGGCCCATAGTTATGCATGCAGAAGTTTTTTAACCAGTCACTTGCTGGTATAGTATCAGCAAAGCAATGAAATCCTGCCTTGTGATTTTCCTTCTCTATAAAGAAATACTTAAAGCCTGATTCTCCTCTCACCCAATTTTACCCTCAGCGGAACAATTCCTAATTTACACTGGTGCAAGCAAGTCAGGGATCAGCACTTCCATTCTCATGGTGGCAAGAACATATTAACAGGAGAAAAGTATCAGAACTAATCACTTCCCTACATCTCAAAGGATTTCACTTGGAACCCACAAGTGAAGCCATGTGGTCTCCTTCAGCAGTGATACTCCTGGCACTCTATCAATCAACTGAAAGAGGCAACAGAGAGCAGTTCACATATCCTTTTCCTTCACCCTAGAGATGTGTATTGTCTGCCCAATAAGCTTAATATCTATTGATCAAACAAGCTGGAGTCCTGTGGTTCTTCTCAAAATCAAGTTGGTAACATATTGTACTATCCTCTAAAATTATATTCTACAACAGCCCACAGTTAGTCCTTTTCCAGAGCAACCCTCCACAACAGATAAAAGAAAAACAGACAAAAAAAAACTTCATTGCTCAGGGCATCTTCCGTTTTCAAAAAAAAAAAAAACGGTTCCAGCAATAACACGGGATAAAGATGAATTTATACTAGGCCTTCAGGCGTAAACTATGAATACACATGATACGTAACTGAGTTACTCCTCACTGTCTTTTCTTACAGTTGCTCAATGTCCAGCTGCTTGCCACTCCCCCCACCCCTCCCCAGGGCGTACACTCATTAAAAAGGGGACCACAGGGGGTACACTAACTAAAAAAAAAAAAGTTGAAAACCCCTGGTATATGTTGTTAATAATGCAGCTTCTGCATGGACTCTGAAAATGCACAGAAAGCCTAAAATAAGTAAAAAAATGTAGTTTTCTTATTCATTGAACTTCTCTTCATCCATGCATAAACACTACTCTACTGAGCTTCCTAAAGTATTAAACTCATTTGATAAAACGCATGTGGCATCTAACTTAACAAATATGCCTTACAAAATATCATTTTGATTTCTGCAACATGAGAACAGCAAAACAAACTATTGTACCAGGGCGTTACTCAAGAGAGATGTTCCCAGAACTAGACAATGAACAACTGCCTCCCAAGCTTCCAAAGCTGAAAAAATGGGAAGTCAGGAGGTGAACCTAATGAATCTTGGTTTCTTTGTGTTTGGTTTCAACACTATTAAAAGCAAGGCTCTGCACCAGAACATTAAGAGTCAGTTGACACCTTATGCACAGTTGTGCTAGCAGAGATACGCCAAGAGCATACTCCAGACACCTGCTCTCACTCACACCCTCCAGACAAGTAATATGTCACTGAAGATGTTCGAGGGACATCCTCAGAAACCACTCTCAAGCATGTTGGACACCTAGGTCTTGAGAAAGACCACAGGGGAACAGCCAGACAGAGGTTTCACCAGTACATCTGCAAGTTTGGAAAGTATGAGCAGAAGCAGGTAGAGAGGGCATCCTCAGGAATGTCCCTGCTGGAAGGTGCTGAGAGGACAGCGTGGACACGCCCACAGGCTACAACCAGACTTCACCTTTACGCTGCTATAAAAAAAATATTATGGGAGCACAAAACTCAAGTGACTAGATGTCTTGTTGCACCACAGATGTGACAGTAAGAACCCTAGTAATAATTTGCACCACCTTTTTGCAGCTGATGTTTGTTCGCTTACGATGGGGGAAAGCAGGCAGCCTGTTGCTGACTGCACTCTCTAGCTACCTTGGCAGGAGCTCCTGGCACTTCATGGACCCAATCTAATGAATCAATAGCCCCGGATGCCTCACTCCAACACAAGAAAATGCATACCATGCCACAGGAATTCCCCCTCC
The DNA here is from genome assembly GCF_001723915.1 of Gavialis gangeticus. Taxonomy (NCBI): domain Eukaryota; kingdom Metazoa; phylum Chordata; order Crocodylia; family Gavialidae; genus Gavialis; species Gavialis gangeticus. The sequence continues at coordinate 20,161,620 of NW_017729031.1, forward strand.
ATGCCTGCAGATGAACACTGCAGACAGAGGCTTCCCCCCTTGTGGCCATATCTAGTTGCTGTACACCAACATGATGGGAGCATCTGCAAGCATGGAGGGGATGGGCAGGGGGGACTTCCAAAGACAAAATGTTCCCCCTGCAAAACTACCCCTCCGTTGACACAGGGGGTGCATCTGCGAGCAGGGGATGTCTAACAGGATTGGGCCCTTGAAGCACTGAGAGTGGCAGGGGCCTGTCTCTCTAGAACAGGGGCAGGCAATTATTTTGGGCAGAGGGCCTCTTACTGGCTTTTGGCCAGCCATTCAGGACCGCATGACAGGCAGCCCAGGACACATAAATATTAATTTTCTAAATTTTTTAGGGGCCCTGCGGGTCGGATAGAATGGCCTGGCGGGCTGCATCTGGCCCATGGGCCACATTTTGCCCCACCCCTGCTCTAGAAGAACCCCAGTCACATCTGTAGACATCAGTGAAGCAGATCAGCAGTGCTGCAGCATATCACAGTGCAAATGACTGTGCTCCAAAGAGGATGTTTGTTTCCAGCCTAAAGCATGGGTGGCCAACAGTCCACATGTGCCACAAGTGGTACAAGCAGCCCATATATTTGTGGCACACAGCAGACACCGGAGGGGGCCAGAAGCACAGGGCAGGGAACAGGAAGCTGCAAGAGTGGGACCATACAGAGGTCACTTGAAGATGAATTCAGTATATTAATCTAGGAAACAATAAGAAAAAAGAAAAGAATCATCTCAGGTAAATGTCTTCCACCCAATAATACCACCCTTAGTTTCACATTTTCATAAATTTAACAATCCTGGGACCTGGGTACCTAAAAAGTCCCTATGCAAGGTAACAGAGACTAGGCTAAGGTTTTAATGCTTTGTAAGCAGCACAGCTTTTATATAGCATTTATAGCTATTATGATTTCTAATATTAAAGTGCATCTCTGGATTTTTAATGCTTCCCAAATGTAATGTTATAAGAGCTTAAGACAGACTAATTCATACCTATCTAATTTAATATTTAATCCCATGAGGCACAATCCAAACCTTAAGTTCACTGTATAATCCAGTATTAAGCAGATGTGAATTAAAAACAAAGATGTATATTGCATATTTAATCTTATCCAGTTAAATATATTTCTAAAATGGACAATACATGGAAACACTGCCACTTTTATTAAAGAACTTTGTTAAACTGGATAATTACAAAACAGACACTTTGCATGTAGTGTAGACAAGTGCCGTAAATCCGTTATTGTTCTCCCTGACACGAGAGGTAAAAGATAAGGAAAAAAGCTGAGTTGTTTACATATCTCATTGTCAGAACAAGAGTGGGATGGCACCAACCAGTAACTAACTTACCTTGTAAATTTTTGTTGCAGTGTAACAATGGTCTTTTTATCATTCTCAGTACAAAGATCTAAATCTCTCATTAAACTTTGTATACCAGAATAAGTACATCTTGTAGCAAACACTAAGAACAGGGGACTGACATGTAACAAAACAATTACTGCTAAGTAAACAGAAGCATAAAACACCTGCACAGAATGGTTGAAAGAACTGTCAAATACAGTTTTGACAGAGAAAGTAACACTGGTGATAAAATGGGAAAAACATTTGTTTTGGTTGAATAAATGCAGTTGTACTGCAGTAGAGCTCACAGAGAGCCAGTAAGGCCCTTATCCAAAGTTCACTTAGGTCAATTTGAGTCTTTCTACTAACTTACCATAGGAAAACAGAGCTAGAAGGAACTTCATAAAGTTATCTCGTCCAGGCCCCTGCTCAAAACAGGATCATCCCTAATTAAACCGTCCCAAAGTATCATCTCACCTGCTTTGGAAAACTTCCAAGGATGGAGATTCCACAACTTCTCTAGGTAGCCTGTTCCAATGCCTGACCACGCTCAGAAAGTTCCTCCTACTCTCCAACCTCACATTTCCCCGGCTGCAGCTTGATGCCATTGCTCCTAGGCCTGCCTTTTACAGCCATAGAGAAAAGCCCACCTCCACCCTTTCTATTATCACCTTTCAGGTAGTTGAAGGCTGTTATCAACCCACCTTCAGTCTTCTCTTCTCCATGTTAAACAACCCTCTTTCAGCTTTTTCTCAAAAGTCTAGTCTCCCAGGCCCCTGATCATTTTTGTTGCCCTGTGCTGGACTCTTTCCAAACTGTCCAGGTCCTTCTTGAACTGTGGGGCCTAGAACTGGATATAGTATATCAAGAAACCTCACGAGTGCCAAACAGAATGGAAGAATCACTTCCCTTGGGAAGTGATTTGCAAGGGACACTCTATGAATACAACTGAGTATACTGTTAGCCTTTTTTGCAATAAGGGCACATGTTGTCTAATATTCTACTTATGGTTCACCATAACCCCCAGATCCTTCTCTGCAATACTGGAGTCTTGTCAATCACTCCCCAGTCTGTATTTGTGCATGCAGTTACACTTTGCACTGATCCTTGCTGAATCTTATCTCATTGATTGCAGATAGTTTATCCAATCTATTCAGGTCATTCTGGATCCTAACCCTGCCCTCCAGAGCATTCACAATTCCACCCGACTTGGTATCATCCGTAAGTGCTAAATGAGCATTCAGTCCCATAATCTAACTCATTAATGAAGATGTTGAACAATGCCAGACCTAGGACAGACCCCTGGGGACCACACTTGATACTTCCTCCCAACTAGACATTGAGCCATTGAGGACTGCTTGCTGAATATGATGATCCAACCAGTTACATATCCACCTTACAGTACTTTGTCTAGTCTGTATTTCCATAGCTTGTTAATGAGAATGTTATGGGGTACAGCGTCAAAGACTTGCTAAAGTCAAGGTATACCACTGTCCACGGGTCTCCCCTTATCTACAGAGCCTGTCACTAGCATAGAAAGAACTCGTATTAGTCAGGCGTGACTTGCTTTTGATGAATCCATACCAACTGTTCCTGATCACCTTGTTCTCCTCTAGGTGCTATACAAAGGATTCCTTGAGGACCTGTTTCATGATCTTCCCAGGTGTAGAGGTCAGGCGAACTGATCTGTAGTTCCCATGATACTCCTGCTTACACTTCTTAAAGAGAGGCATTATATTGTCCCTTATTCAGTCATCCAGAACCTTGCCCAACAGTGAGGTGACAGTGGACGGCTCTAATTAGAACATGGAGCAGAGTCCATCAGTCAATGCATTCTAATTAGAACGTGAACAAGCACATTTATCGGCAGCCCCTGGGTGCATGCCATCTGGCCCTGATGATCTGAAAGCATCTAGCTTCTCTAAGTAATCCCTAACCTGTTCTGCCATTACTCTAGGCTGTTGGTCTCCTTTCCTATCTCTGCTGCCCACTGCATTCATCATCTGAAAACTGCCGGTTTGTGAAAACCGAAGCAAAAAAGGCATTAACTACTTCAGCCTTTTCTGCATCATCCACATTCTGTAAAGGGCTTATGGAACCCTGGTCTTCCTCTTCTTTTTAACGTATTTATATCCCTTGCCAGTTGCATCTCAAATTGTGCCTTGGCTTTCCTAATTTTCTCTCTGCATACCCATGCAATAATCTAATATGCTTCCTTAGTACTTGTTGGCCCTGGATTTACTACACAGTTCTAATACCCTGTTTGGGGCAAGCATGACCTTTAGACCAACTACAAGTTTTTTGGTTGATAATAGGCAAATTTTATTGATACACGTGATAGGAAATAGAAGTAATGCAGGCAAAGCAAGCAAGGTGATTACAAAATACATTACCCAAAATATTTCCTGGTGCCCAGAATATACACAAGCTGAGCAGTACATCCAGTAAATACTACCCTGGGCACCATAGTCCAGGAGCCAAACCTATTTTTATTATAAAAGTGAAGTTTGGATGTTTTTAATTTCCCAGGATGTGTATGCCCATTGGCCTTACATACCCTGTCTGCCTTGAAGGCTGTGAATCTGTGACAAACAGGCTTTTAGAAATCAATTAACCCTTGCCATTTCCCTGAATCACTGTTTTAACGCAGTACAGCCAACCCCTGTGTAACGCTATTTCACTTAGCGCTATTTTTCGCTATAACACTCATTTTACATTCATACCTGATTCTACTTAGCACTCAGCGAGTTTAGTTATAACACTTATGGTCACCATCTTGGTTCATCAAAAACTTTCGGTTTTGCTTAACGCTATTTCCATTTAACGCTTGGTTTTCCAGGAACCAATTAAGAGCGCTAAGCAGGGGTTGCCTTTATCTACTTTACCTACAAGCTAATTCGTAAAAGCAAACCTTTAAATATTATTTTTTTAGCCATGAGTACTATGACCAAGTTTCCCCTTTTTATAGGATTACTTTTTGAGGTTCAACTACTTAAAGAGATTGCTGTCTACCCTGACTGGTTTCCAATTGCACTTCCCATCTTTCAGTCTCATTGGGATAGCTTGTTCCTGTGTCCTCAAGAGAGCCTCCTTAAAGTACAGCCGCTCTCCCATACTCTTTGCCCCTCAGAATTGCCTCCCAAAGTGTCCTGCCCACCAAGTCCCCGCGCTTGCTTTTCCGAAGTCCAGCATCTTTATTCTGCTGTTTGCCTTTTCCTCCCCTTAGGATTTTAAACTCCCCTTAGGATATCATTTCATGATATCTCCTTCCTCCCCTTAGGATATCATTTATGGTCACTGTCACCAAAGGTGTCTTCCACTTCATATTCTTAACCAATTTCTCCCGGTTTATGAGCAGTAAATCAAAAAGCGCTTCCCTCCTCAGTGCCCTCACCATCAGCTGAATCAAAAAATTAGCCTCAACACACTCCAGGAACTTGCTGGATATAGAAAGCTTTGAATCTGCACTGTAACAACATTTCTTGGAAAATACTTCAATTATTCAAATTTAAAATATAATTATAATTTGTGTATACTAATTTTATGGTTATGTATTTGCACAAATCTGGCCCCAAATTAAAAAAAAAATTAGAAATATAAAGCAGTAGGCATATGTTTATGGGGTTTTCTTCTCCTGATGTCATTAAGGATTGTTCTAGTAAGCATCACATGACATCAGCTTTGCAAAACTGTAATAAAAATGCACTATCCCAAAAAAAGATTTACTCATCTGCCCTTTGCCACAATAGTTATAAAAAAAATAAAATCCATTATGAGAATAACTTTAAAAGAACTCATAATAAAAATATTTAACTTTTGTACTAGAGAAAAAACAACAGCAAAGCTATAGTTTTAAATAGAAATAAGAACCAATGGATTTACAAAGATTGCACATCTTCCACTGCTCAAACTAAATTATTTGCATAGTTCAATGAAAAACACATTTAATATATTTTGGTAAGTATGGCAGGGATGTTGTAGATGTGACAGTCCAGGAAATGTGAGCGGCAAGGATTTCTGTGGGTGATATCTTTTATTAGACTAATTGCATGGTTGGGATAGACAAGATTAGACAAGGTTTCAAATGTAATACTTAACAATGTTCAAAATTTATCACTGTTAATATAAATAGCTATGTTAAACCAACAAAAGCAACAACAAAAACCACAACAAAAGCTATCATATGTTTCACCTGACACAGAATGTCTCATAGATATTTCCACCAGACAAGGAATGAGTTTGGGCAATTACTCACAAATATACTTTGTTAAGATGAATTCTTATAAAAACCAATTATGGAATTGAAGTCACACAAAAATGTCACTTCACAGGGAATGATTTCATCATTATGTAACCAGCAGGTTGTTACTAATTCTTCCTTCCCTACAAGTTTCTGCAACAGCAAGAAGAGCTGAGGTAGCTGACAGAGTAGGGAAGAGAGAACACCACATCTTGCCAACCCTACAGTTGGAATGATATATCTATTTTAGATGGCATAACAACACTGTGTATGATATAACAGTCCCATAATATTTAAACATCTCCCAGGTAAATTTGATCTCCATGACAAGTTCCCTAGCTTCCCATTTATAGGAGACTAGGGGGGAAATAAAATACGAGAGAAGGAGACGGACAGAATGTAGAGCAGCCCTCCACAGAAGTGGGAAGGCTACCACCCACAGCAGCACATGGATCCAGAGACTCAGATCCATGTTATATATAAAATAAAAAAAGCAGACAGTGCATTTTGAATTATGTGGCTATAACTCCATCTCAGGGTTCTGGTAACTACATAAACCACTCGTGCTTTACTCTTGTGGTTTATGATATCACCCGAACCCCTTGATAGAATTATAGCCCTATAATTCAGAGTTGCCTGTTTATATAACTTTAATATAATTTCACTGCAGATTCTGTAATCTAAGTTCTATTGTGGTTTTAGACTAGAAGTTAAAAGCAAGGAAATTTTAGCAGTCTCAGAGCCAGCATTTGGATCTATATTTAAATAATGATAGATCAATTTTTTCCCTCTCTTGAGGATCAATCATTAACCTTCCCACCAATAGTTCACTGTTCACTCTGCATGGCTAACATAAAATGTTAGCAGTCATGGTAGTTTTGTAGTCTTGCATTAAAGGTTAATCACTTTAATTTTCAAAAAAAAAAAAAGATTTATTGGACTGTTCCTTGCACCAGCCAAGCTCTCTCTTAAAATAGAGAGAAACACATTGGGGAATATCTTTAGTTAATCTTCAGAAAGGGAAAAAAACATTGCTTTTGAATTTTTAATGGGTATCTAGGTAGTGAGGTAGGTAATGGACTCCTTCAACCCTTAAAACAGCTAAAATTGCTTCAGTTGAGGCTTCCTGATGGATAATACTCCCAGTCAAGTAAAGCAATCTTCCCAACCCTAACTTGTACCTCCTGCAGGTAGGAGCTGCAGAGTCCTATACCTAATCCTAAAGCTAGGAGTGAAAGAACTTTTCCATCACACAGATATTTCCAAATATCTGCCATCAAAGCATGGCCTACTCACACCAACTCAAATGCACCAAAATGTAGAAACGTGTTAAAAATGTTCCACGGATGCCTCCAGCACAACACTTTAGACAAGGGGTGCTCAGCCCCCGGTGCTGTGACCCACAAGGCTCCCCAAGGCTCTGAAAACTTGGCAGCAGGGAAGCATCAGCACTGCTCCCCTGCTACTAAATTTCTAGACCCAAGACAAGGCAGGTCCTGTGCACTGGATCAGGTGCCTGATCCCAGTGTCCAGGGCAGCACCAGATTCTATCTAGGGCCCGATCTCAATGCCCACGGGGCCAAATCCTGGCATTCAGGGGTGGGGAGATGGGGGTAGTGCCAGGTCCCTGGGGCCCAATTCTGGCATGGTGAGGTGGGAGAAGGCAGCGCTACAGCCCCTGGGACCCAATCCCAGCAGGAGATGCAGTGCCAGGCCCCCGGGGCCCAGTATACAGGGCAGTGAGGGGCGTGATCTTGGTGCTCTCGGCTCAATCCAGTCTGGAGACCAGCTCTCAGCCACTCATCTAGCCCACAGTGTCAAAAGGTTGAGCAACAGTACTTTAGACCTGTCTTTGGCACATTTTGAGACATAACTAGAGATACACATTTGAGGGTCAGGTGACCATACATCCTGTTTTCATTTAGACAGTCCCACTTAAAAGACATCCTGGGCATCCCTTCAGTTTGGGCAAATGAACACTTTTGTTCCATTTTCAGTGGGATGCCTAGCACAAGTATTTAAACCAGGAGTATCCCAGACAAAGTGGGAAAACGTGAGATTGGAATGTTTCATTACGAGATTCAGGAAACACGGTCGCCCTATTAGGGTGCTCATCTGGGAGATGAAAGACCTCAGTTCAAGTTCTTAGGAACCTTTTCCATTTGGAAGATTTTAGTTATCTCAGATCTCTTCAGTTGTGTCATACTCCCCATATAGCAAACTATCCAAAAGTACTCTTGAGCTTAGGTGATAACAGTCCATTTCTCAAAGAAGGGAATCTGTAAAGTCATAAAAATATGGTAGAACAATATTAATTGTGGAGTTGTAGATACCTACATATTAACTAGAACAGAGCTCTCCAACTAGTAGCCCTTAAGGAATTAATCTATAGCCCCCAGGCTCCCCTGGCTACCACTTCCCTCATTGCTCCAACTGTTGCTGCATGTGGGGTCTCCCCATCCCTTCTCCGGCTTTCACTTTTTGCCCCTGTCCTGGAGAACAGGAGAAGGCAGAGAGGCTCAGAGCATCCTGTAATGCCAAGGGAGCCCACAATGCAATAGGAAGCCCAAAGCCAAGGAGCTGGGGGAAAAAAGGGGGCTGCCCACCTGCCTGAGCAGTGCAATGGTTGAGTGGTGCCCATCTGACCATGCAGTGCAGAGGCAGTGGGCAACAGCTTGCCTGTGTAGTGCCATGGTAGGGATACTTCCCACCCACATGCACACAGCAGTGCCAGGGGAAACTGGATACATGCATGATGCAGCTGTCAGGGGGGGAGAAGCCCCTTGTCCACCCAGTGCCAAAGGAGCTTGCATCTGAGGGGTTGTGGGGGTGGGGGGGTAAGGTCTGGTCCCTACTGGTGGAGCCCCCAGCTGCTAAGAAGTTAGACAGCTCTGGACTAGAACATTAACCCAGTTAAGCCTGATTCATATGGACATTTATACATTGTTGTATTTATGCAATCCTAAAATGCTACACAGAATCACAGAAAATTAGGGCTGGAAAGGGCCTCGAGTGGTCATCCAGTCAAACCCCCTACTCAAAATAGGACCATCCCCAACTAGATCATTCCAGGCAGGGAGTTGTTGAGCCAGACCTTAAACACCTCCAAAGATGGAGATTCCACCACTTGTCTAGGTAACCTGCTCCAATGCTTCAGCACCCTCCTAGTGAGAAAGTTTTTCCCAATATCTAACCTTCCTTGCTGCAACTTGAAATCATTGGTCCTTGTCATCTGTCACCACTGAGAACAGTCTAGCTCCATCCCCATTGGACCCCCACTTCAGGTAGTTAAAGGCTGCTATCAAATCCCCTTTCAGTCTTCTCTTCTGCAAACCAGATAAACCCAATTCTCTCAGCCTCTCCTCAAAAGCCATGTGCCCCAGTACTGTCATTGTTTTTGCCCTCTGCTGGACTCTCTCCAACTGGTCCACAGCCTTTCTATAGTGGAGGGCCCCAAACTAGAGACAGTACTCCAGATGTGGCCTCACCAGTACCAGATAGAGGGGAAGAATCACTTCCCTTGATCTGCTGGCAACGCTCCTACCAATGCAGCCAAGTATGTCATTAGCCTTCCTGGCTACAGGGGCACACTGCTGAGTTGCATCCATCTTCTTGTCCACTGTAACCCCCAGGTCCTTTTCTGCAGAGCTGCTGCTTAGCCAGTCAGTCCCTAGCCTGTAGCGGTGTATGGGATTCTTCTGTCCTAAGTGCAGGACTTTGCACTTGTCCTTATTGAACCTGATGAGATTTCTTTTGGCCAGTCCTCCAAATTGTCACTCGGAATCTTAGTCCTACCCTCAAATATATCTACTACACCCCCCAGCTTGGTGTGAGCTGCGAACTTGCTCAGGGTGCACTCTATGCCATCTTCCAGATACTGGATGCCAACTATCCATTGGGCCATTGATTACTACGCATTGAGCCCAACAATCCAGCCAGCTTTCTATCCACCTTACAGTTCATTCATCCAAGCCATACTTCCTCAGCCTGCTTGCAAGAATGCTGTAGGTGATGGTAACAAAAGCCTTGCTAAAGTCAAGGTATGTTATGTGCACTGCCTTCCTCGCATCCACAAAACCAGTCATCTCATCACAGAAGGCAATCAGGTTGGTCAGGCATGACTTGCCCTTCATGAGTCCATGCTGATTGTTCCTAATCACCTTCTCCTCCAAGCACTTAGAGATGGTTTCTTTGAGGACCTGGCTCCATGATTTTTCCTGGGATTGAGGTAAGGCTGACTGGTCTGTAGTTCCCTGGATCCTCCTTCCCTTTCTTAAAGATGGACACTATATTTGCCCTTTTCTAATGGTCTGTGACCTCCCCTGATCACCACAAGTTTTCAAAGTTAATGGCCAGTGGCTCTGCAATCACATCAGCCAACTCCCACAACACCCTCAGATGCCATCCATCCAGCCCCATGTGTTAGAGTGACAATAATGTGAATCTTAGAAACACTGGATTTGCAGCTGAATACAAAGGCTTTACCTGTGGCCTAGCAGAGCTGCTGACCACAAGGCAGAATGATATCTATGCCAGCCATTTGCTTATGCTAAGTAAAGTGAATGCTAATGAGTATAAACCAAAGTGTATAAATATGGGGAAAAAAACTATTGTTCATTGCTGCTCCCCATATTCTGTCGGTGTGGGAGCTCACCCAAAGCTGTCTCCATTCTAAATAAAGCTGTTGCAAGCAATGTGTGCTGATGTTTGCTCCCTGCTCTGCTCTGCCTAATGAGAAACAGGACCCATGGGTAATTGGACCATCGTCTCCCTAGTCACTGCGGTCTAACACCATGGACTTGTACATGTCCAGCTTTTCTAAATAATCTCTAACCTGTTCTTTTACCACTGAGGGCTGCTCACTTTCTCCATAAACTGTGCTGGCCAGTGCAGTAGTCTGGAAGCTGACCTTGCCTACAAAGACAAAAGTAAAGAAGGCATTGAATTCTTCAGCCTTTTCCTCATCATCTGTCACTAGGTTGCCTCTCCCATTCAATAAAGAACCCACACTTTCCCTGACCCTCTTGTTACTAACATACCTGTAGAAACCCTTCTTGTTGTCCTTCCCATCCCTTGCTAGCTGCAATTCCAATTGCACTTTTGCCTTCCTGATTTCATCCTTGCACACTCGAGCAATATTCTTGTACTCCCCTCCCTAGTCATCTGTTCAAGCTTCCACTTCTTGTCAGCTTCCCTTTCTGTGTTTAAGCTCACCAAAGAGTTCTCTGCTAAGCCAAGCTGGTTGCTTGCCATATTTGCTATGCTTCCTGCACATCAGGATGATTCGTTCCTATGCCCTCAGTAAGGTTTCTTTAAAATACAGCCAGATCTCCTGGACTCCTTTCCCCTTCGGACTGGCCTTCCAAGAGATCCTGACCATCAGTTCCCTGAGGGAGTCTAAAGTCTGTTTTTCTGAAGGCCAGGTTACATACTCTGCTGCCCTCCTTTCTTCCTTTTGTCAAGATCCTGGACTCGATCATCTCATGGTCACTGCTGCCCAATTTGCCATCCACTTCTGTATTCCTCACCAATTCTTCCCCATTTGTGAGCAGTAGGTCAAGAAGAGCACAGCCCTTAGTTGGTCTCTCCAACGCTAGGCCCCTAGCTGGTCTCTCCAATACTTGCACCAGACAGTTGTCTCCAGTGCTCTTCAAAAACTTCCTAGATTGCCTGTGCACTGCCGTATTGCCCTCCCAGAAGATGTAAGAGTGACTGAAGTCCCCCATGAAAACCAGGGCCTGTGACCTGGAAACTTCTGCAGTTGTAGATGAGGCTTTCTTCAGACCTTATCCTCGTTGCCTGGTGGTCTATAGCAGACCCCACCACAACATCAACCTTGTTACTCTTCCCTCTAACCTTCCCCACAGAGACTTTCAAGAGACCTATCTCCAGTTCCATACTGGAGCTCTGAGGGCCCCCCATGCCCCTCAATTATAAAGAATTAATTAAGATATACATAAACTGATAACACAAAAGCTGCACACACACACACAACTTGGTGCTTGGAAAAAGTTGTCCTAAATGTCAAAACCCTGCATCCAAAAATTAAAGTGGTAAAATTGCTCTAAACTCATTGACTTTTAGTATATTTTACTTTACTTAAGATACAAATGTTTTTGTAGCTCTAATTGACATTCTATGCTCAGAAGAGGTCAAGAAGTGGAAGAGAAGCATTAAATGTCAAGAATCAGGTGCATTGGCAGAAATATTGTATGTTACTGTACAGTGCTATGTCTATTTCTAGTAAGTGTTATTAGTTCCTTATGTTCATAAGCACAGAATTCAAAGTGAGTTTTTATGACACTGCAACAAAATCTAGGCTCCATACTGCTTCTGATTAAGTCAATGACAAAACTACTACAATTTCAATGACAGTCATCATGTTTTGAAGATTAGTCACACATACTTATTTAAATGCATTCATACTAAGTAACAACAATTCTTATACTTTGTGCTTGAAGCTCCAATTCTACAAGCAGATCAAAATATCCTACGAACAATTGCTTCAGCTTCATAGCATCCCTGTGAGACAGGAATCTTCAGCTTCATTTTTAAAAATAGCTGCAGAATTTGAGCAACCTATCCAAGTTTCCACCAAAATGGATAAAACCTAGGATGCTAGCCCCCAGTTACTGAACCGATGTGCTGGATAACGCTGGTTTTATATTGCCTTGCTTCTTTTACTCCAGTGGTCCCAAGGACTCCAAGTGTAAGGACCCCCAAAGTTTTCCAGGTTTAACACCATCCTCTACACCAGTGGTCTCCAAAGTGGGGCATGCCCCCGCAGGGGTGCGCAAGACAATCCATTGGGGTGCGGGAAGAAAATATTAGAACTTCTATTTATATTTATTTTTACCTTAAAAAATAAGAAAGAAATTAAGCTTTATTAATATTTAATATACAGATTGACACTGGTGCCCTCACTCGGTCTGTATGTCAGACAGTCACGTCACGTACAGTACGTGAGTAGTACATGTATATAATTTATAAATAAATAAATATACATATATTAGGGGTGTGCGCTCAAAATTTTTTTACTGATCGGGGTGCACGATCAAAAAAGTTTGGAGACCACTGCTCTACACAATGGTTGATATTGCAGATACTATATTCCTAAGCTAAGTCGGTGTGCTGTTCTCAATTCATTAACAAAAACCTAAATTCTGAGTCCCTTGCTCAAGCAACCCCTGTTAAACTTGGGGTAGCGTATACAGGGCATAGTCCCTTTCCCTTTTTCCTCATGAAGAACTTTTTATTATTCTTTATCTTCCAAAAGTCTATAATAATTCCATTATCACCTATCTGCACAATGTCAGTCGGAATTGTTTGAATGCCAGCGTGCAGGTTGCTGGCATTCCATCATAATTAGCTTGTCGCTTTCCCACAGTGGACTGGTGGCCTTTCCAAATCTCCCAGACTTCACTGCTCCTACAAAACATGCCAGGAACTGTGAAACAAATCCCAGGAAGGTACTGAAAATGAAACAGTTTAGAAGAGCACTAATGTGATCATAAGATAAATACAGCAGCAGTTCAGAATCCAGAAATGTTGATGGAGATTCACCAAATTGGCTGCTGGTGCTTAAACTGTGTCTATCATGCTGAATCAATTAGGATCACTTTAATTTTCCACCACAGACATGTGGCTTGTAAGTAAAAAAAATGCCAGTTTGGGGGTTTTCTACATTTCATTACTATTCAGTCACAGTACAGCTGACAAATTAAATATTTAGTGAAACAATTCCTTCATATTTAGAGACTAATAGTACTGGTTTTGCACTTTCCTAGGAATTAAAAATAACATTGTCAGTCATATAACTGCACATGAGCAGTACATCATAGGTGTACATCATAATTTAGTCAACTGCCAAAATATCAGAATTATTTGTATTTTGCTAGTTGACTGAGTTACAGTATACTATCAGTATTAACGCCTCCTGACTAGTCAGTGACGTGACAGTCATTTTTTATGTTCTTGCTCTGTATTTAATGCATTTTCTTATTTAATTAGAGTTACAGTCATTTCAAGAAATTATGCATGCTAATTTTCACAGGCAAACTTTGAAGGTATAATTTAATATACAACCAGGTAAAAATTAAACTTTAAAATTAAGCAAAGTTATTTTAGAATCAATAATGGCCCCAATCCTAAATTCCTTGTGTCTACTGATTTCAGTTATGGCTGCAGGCACCAAGCACCTTGCAAAACGGGACCCGGGCTTGCAGTTCTGCATGCTAAGAGTACAGAAACTGAAACCATAGAGATTTAAATGGGATATTAGGAAGAACTTTCTAACTAAAAGCATAGTTAAATACTGAAACATATTACCTAGAAATATTATGGAATCTCTGTCAATGCAAGTTTTAAATGTATGCAAGGCAAACTGTCTAAATATTTGGTTTAGACAAGGACTGGAGCAGCAGTTTGGACATCTGGGCTAGATGACCTCCTGCAGTTCCTTTCATATTTTTCTATGATTCTGAGTGCTACGTTTCAGGGAGTAAAATAATTGGTTTGGGTTCAGGAAAAACCATTCGTAATTCCCTGTGTTCAGCACTGCACATGAACAGGTCAGGTACATTCTGATCAAGTTGCACTTTTCTCTGAAGCATGAGAGAGGCAGATAAAGAAAACGTACTAACAGACCAATGTTCTGAGCTGATAAGGTACATCCTACGTCCACTCAACTCCATTACTCAGAACCTTCTTCATGACAAATTATCAGTCTGTTTCCCAGAGAAAGTTCCTATCATCTGAGACAGCCTCTGGGGACACAACATAGGATGTACACCGAGTAACACAATCCTTTTCCTCTCCAAATTCAGTCTGTCCGTGCAATGCACCACATGCAACTTTGATCAATGTTCTTGACTAACTAAGCGAGAAGGACCTCTGGGATTCTTATTAACAGATCTGAGAGAAACAGCATCAGGATGCAGAGCTAGTATAAACTTTAATTATTTTATTTTCATTAAAGTAACTTTTCAATCCAAGACAGAACATTTCAGAAACCAGTAATAATAACCTTTGTTTCAAATCATAAGAAGTGATGGTTTTGCAATTTATTTCAACTGAAAAAAATATGATATCTATAACATGTCCTATTTATTTTTAAGAATGCTAAAAAATGGTATTAAGAGGTTTTTGTAATCATTGTTTTTATCGGAGGCTGTGGTCTCTCTCTTCCTAGCTGAAGCCTCACCTCCCATCAAAATACCAAGTGCTGTCCATGATTGTCTGTCCCTGACAGGAAAGGTCAAAGCCAAAATCAGTCTCCAGACTCTTTCATTTTTTATGTGCTTTTTGAGGTTCATCAGCCACAAAGAGCTGTGGTAAGGAATCAATATTTTAAGAAAACTGCCATTTTAACCACGATTACTCCAAACTGTTGTTAGCCAAAATTAACTCAGTTCAGCCTGATCAGCCCGCATTGTTGGAGACCAACTGTGGTTCTCACTTAATTGGTTTAAATCTGGGAATGGGTGGTGGTAGAGAGAAGAGTGAAAAAAGGGAAGAGCGAACAAGAAAGGTATAACCCAAAAGCTTATGCTATGCACCGAGAAGAAAAGACAGATATTCCAGATCTTGCCTCTCATCAAGACACACAGAAGCCAGTTACACAGGACCAACAAACAGGCCAAAAACTGGAGAGTGTGAGTGGAGGAACTCTTTGGGAGAGCAAACAGGAAGCCATGGTTGCCTGTGGGGAAGACTTGAGAGTACCAGGCTAGGGACAGACATTCAAAAAGCCTGAGCCTGAACTGATTCAACTTTTGCAGGTTAATCTAACCTGGCTACGCTAAAATAGTTTGTAACTGCACAAACATCTCAGACGTGTAGACACATGTCTGCAGTGGCTTAGGCTAGAAGCTGGGGGAAGCTAGAGCAGCCCTCCCTTCCCTTCCATAGGGCTGAGATGAGGGGGGCATGGCCACACAGGATGCTCTGATTAGCCCAGCAGGGAACTGGGGAGGGGCCAGCTCTGCTGTGGAGCAGAGAGCCCTCCTTAGCCCAGAGGGGATGCTGGGATGCTGAGGGTGTCTGATTTAACTTAAACCAGCAATGTGTCTGGGACAGACATTGCATAAACTGGTTTGACCCAAATCAGTGAAGACTGATACAACATTCAACTAGGTTTATCTCAAAGCAGCTTCAGCCATTTTCAAACCGTTTTACATGCACTAAACATCTGTTCTGTTACAGGTTTAAACCAGTTTCTGATCACTTAAACTGGTGTGTGTGTGTAATATCTGTCCCTAGCCAAGGTGTGTAGGAAAGCCTCCCCAATTCTTGGTAGTGTAGCTTCAGTTTGGGGGCCATTTTTCAGGTCTGTTTGGGGGCGTGAACAGACAGGAACTCTCAGCTGCTGAGCACAGTGTCTCGGAAAAATCCTAAGTATATGCTGCCAACACAAAAGTTCTGTACCTGACGTGCGCGGTTGAAGTCTGTGAGTGGAAAGTTCCAAGGCTCACCCAGCTCGTGCCCCCTGGGTGATCTGCAGACCTGTCAGTCATGTTTGACCTACTTTCCCCACAGACGCATGCTCAGTGACAGCTAAAGCATGAGGTAATTTGACTAGAAATTTCTTCCCTGTGAGTGTTCTGATTGGCCACTAAATTCAGATAAAAGTTCTGTGAGCCCCTCCCTCGGGGGGGAGATCGCGTTAGCTGGAGACAGAGGCTGGTGTGTTCCAGGGACTCTCTTTCAGTCAGGCTTCTGGGCCTATTGATCTCCTCCCTCGATTGGTATTCCGTGTCACTTGCTGTTATTGCATTGCTGTTTGGATTTCCTGGCTTCGACTTACCTTCGGCATCGGCTATCAACATTGATTCAGATCGTTCCTCACCGGCTTTGGCTGTATCCTCGGTTCGTCACACCAGCTCCTGACTTCTGCTTCAGACACCATTTCGGCTCTTCGTTGTCCTTACTGGACTGGCGTCACATCTTTACAGTTCGTTGTGTGTTACCAATTTATGAGCTGTTGACCAGCCCTAGGACTATCCAACAGGCAGCTGCACCTACCTCATCAGAGGTAGAAAGCAAGGGCTTGTTGGAGAACCCCGTGGCCCAACAGACCCCTTTGTTTGTTCACCTGTTTGTTACTGTAACTGAAGACATCGTTACCTACGCATCTAAGCGTAAGTTAAATAAATTCCATCTTGTTTAAGGAACCAATACGCTTCCTGTGCCGCTCAGACTCTATCGCCAAAACTCCCACCTGCCCGTATCCAATTTGCCACCACCCGGCCGCACCACTGTGACCAACACCGTGAGCTTGGCTCGCCAGCTCCGTGTTGCTTGACACATAGTAGCTGATTGCAGTGTGAACAAGGAGACCAGGCTCTTAAGAAGAAAGGCTAGGCCAGCAACACGCAGGAGCCGGTGACACAATGCCAGCAAACAAGGGAGTCTGACTGGAGTTAACCAGGGCGTTGGCTTGGTCACTTCCTTTCTTACCCTTCCTTCACTGTTAGCTTGCTAAGTGGGAGCAGGTGAAGGAAGAGGATTTTTTCCCCCAACACATAGCAGCATAAGCAAAAGAAGGAGCTAACAGAAGAATCAACATGATGGAGAAAAAAAGATGCAATGTCAAAGCCCTTGCAACTAGCAGCTCTACCTCTGCCTATGCCTGTGCAGACTCTGTCAAGGCATGGCCACTGACCACCAAGGCTTCTCCCCAGGTCCTGGTCTGGCTCTGCAGAGACAGCAGCCTGCAAAGGACAGCCAGGTAAGAGAGTAATTGTGGTGTGAAAGGCCTCCTGGTGGATTCTCTAAGGAATCAGGTAATAGAACTGGAGAAGGATGCTCAGAAGCATCCAAGAACAGAAGGTCTTCATCAACTTTGAACATTAAGAGACCTCTTGCATCATGGTAAAGGGACAGCCAGAGAAGACACTGGAAGACATAAACACAAGCATTCCAGAAGGTGATAGTTGGTAGGTTGTCACCTGTAGCAACAGACAATAATCTTCTTCTGAACTTGCTGGAGAATAGTTATGAAGCCCTACCATCAGATGACAAGGAGCCTACTCCAGGGGAAGCCAGGGCCAAGCCAAACACCCCTAGGCATGGAAGGATCAAGACCACTGCTGCCAAGAAGAAGCTACAAGTGGTGGTGGTTAGCAGCTCTCTCCTGTGGGGCATGGAGACATCCACCTGCCAGCCTAACCTGTTGGCTTAGGAGGTCTGCTGCCTGCCTGAAGCCTACAATGAGACATTGCAGAAAGACTATGAAGACTGGTGGTCATCCCATACTGCTCATCCATGTGGGCTCTAATGATACTACCAAGGGAGACCATGAGGAGATCAAAAGTGGTGACATGGCTCTGGGTGCCAGGGTAAACAGGATGGGGGCCCAGATGGTATTCTCCCCAATCCTTCCAATCAAGGGTAAAGGCCTGGTTGGCAGCAGACACATCCTGGAGATTAACACATGTCTACAGAGATGGTGTCACCAACAAGGCTCTGACTTCTTCAACCACAGGGTGGTGTTCCAAGAAGATGGACTGCTGAGAAGAGACAGGGTTCACCAGACAAAACAGGGAAGAGCATCTTTGCATACCAGCTTGCTAACCAGGTGTGGAGGGCTTTAAACTAGGTTCACCAGGAGATGGAGACAAAAGCCCAGAGGTAAGTCTTTATCCAGGAGGCCTGGATAAAACTTCATAAGAGAAAGCAAAAGCAGAACCCTTAGCAATGTTCTTGGGGAGAAAAGAGGACAATCAGTTAAACTTCTGAAATATTTACATACTAATGCAAGAATCATGGGGAACAAACAGAACTGGAGATCCTAGCATAAGAACAGAATTAAGATGCAACTGAAATAACAGAGCTGTAGTGGGCAGTTCACATGGTTGGAGTACAGTCATAAATGGGTATAGCTTGGTCAGGAGGAATAGGCAGGGGAAAGGAGGAGGAGCTATTACCTTTATATAAAGTGAAGCACCCATATTCAGAGGCACAGCACAAAGTGGAAAGCAGGCTTGCTGAAAGCCTCTGGATAAAGGTGAGAAAGGAAAGCATCAGGGAGAGAGGTCATAGTAGGCACCTGCTACAGGCCACTAAACCAGGGGGAGGTGGGCAAGACCTTTAAACAACTAACAGAAGCTTCCAAATTGCAAGGCCTAGTTTTCAAGGGGGACTACTTATTGGGACACCTGCTGGGATGGAGAGGCACAAGCAGTCCTGCAAATTCCTGGAGCACGTTGAGGATGACTTTTTGATACAGATGGTAGGAGCTAATTTACAGCAAAGCCCTTCTTGAGTTTCTGCTCACCAAGGCTACAGACAAAAGTTACACATAAACTGGTTTAAGTGATCAGAAACTGGTTTAAGCCTGTAACAAAACAGAAGTTTAGTGTACATAAACCACTTTCAAAATGGTCAAACTGGTTTAAGATAAACATGGTTGAATGTAGTACTGGACTTAACTGATTTAGGTCAAACCAGTTTATGGTACTTAGCAAAGTCACAGCAAAGTCTTAGCAAAAACATCCATAAGACCTGGCTGTACTTTATAGAGGCCTGTTTAAGGGCACAGGAGCAAGCTTTCCTGATATAGCAAAAGAACAGGAAGTGCAACAGTGCCAGCCTGGCTAGCCAGCAATCACTCAAGGAGCTGAAACTAAAAAAGAATGCTGTAAAAAGTGGAAACTAGGTCATAGTACTAAACATGAGTATGATGGTATTGCATGACACGAAGGGAGAAAATTAGGCAGGGCCAGGCACCATTTGAGATGCAACTGGCAAGAAACACAGAAGGCAATAAAGAAGGAATTCCTGAAGTATGTCAAAAGGAAGACTATGACCAAAGAAACTACAGACCCCTTGCAGAATGCAGAAGGCAATCGAATTACAGATAATGCAGAGACAGCTGAAGTATTTCATGTCTTTTTTACTTCAGCCTTCACAAATAGGGGTAGCTACCAGATGACAAGTGCACTTGACGGTGCAGAGTGACAAAAATGATTAGGGGCCTAGGAAGCAAGACTTATGAGGAAAGGCTGAAAGAACTAGGGTTATTTATTCTGCAGAAGAGAAGACTGGGTGTGGGGGGATCTGATAACAATATTCAAATACCTGAAGGACACTTATAGAGAGGATGGACATGGGCTTTTCTCTGTGGCTCTAGGGACAGGACAGCAATGGAGTCAAGGTGCAGTGGAGGAAATTTAGGTAGGAGACTCGGAAAAACTTTGACTATGAGGGTGGTCAAGCACTAGACCAGGCTACCTAGAGAAGTTGTGAAATCTCCATCCTTGGAAATTTTCAGGGTTGGAGAGACGCTTGGGATGGGGGTGGGGGTTGAGGATTCCTGCTTATATAATTAAGAACCTCTTGGCTCCCCTCTAGGTTAACTTCTTGCTTCTCACATATATGATTTATCACCTTTAAAAACACGAAAACATTCCACCATCTTCAACCAATACCTAAGAAACCATCACTTCACATAGATAAACTCACTGATTTCCTATTCTGACGTAGAAACTAACCAAGGGTCACTTCCAGCACCCCAAGAGAGCTCCTGACTCCTGGTAACAAGCTAAACTGACTCCAGTCCAGGACAGGAAGCAGTGTTCTTCCTAGCCAGGGAAAAAGCTCAGACACCTGTTGTTGCCATGCTTTTCAGTAATACTTGCCAATCTTGCTCTCCCACCTTGGAAACACTGAAGAGCAAAACTGAAATGGAAAAGTCAAGTCTGAGGCATCAGGTATCCATCATAAGAAGCATGATACAACATTCACTGGGAATCCATCTATATCTCCATCCTATACAGCAGCTACAGAGAGATTCAAGGAAAGCAGGATCTAAAGACAGCAACGATACCCATAAGAGCAGATACAAACAGCACCCTAAGTGAGATTTTGGCTGATACTAGTATCTGGACAATGAGCTGCCGTCTGAAATCAAATCCTGGACAGTCTGAGGTTAAACTGATAGGGAATAAGAAGCACTTCTGAGAATCTACCACCTCCGTTGTCATCCTATTTCAAGAAAATCTGTCTTCATAATATTAGGACAGTCTCTCACCTTACTCTCCGTTTTGACTCCTTGCTGTGTTCTGACATTCAAAGAGGCGTTCTACCTACAGATGGCAAGAATGCCTTGATCTTAACCTGGGATGCATTTGGTAGCTGTGTTGGTCTGAGACAAAAAGAAATGCAAAACTCTAGGACTCTTGGTTCAGAAATGATACCTTTTATTAGACCAACTAACAAAATGGCCAAAAAATTGTCCTTGAAACATTTCAACATTGACCTGAAGTCTTGGAAAGATCTCCCTCATGATTCTTCCACCTGGTGAAGCCTCATCCGTACTGCAGCTACGAGCAAAAAAGAACTGCTGAGCCTCTGGGATCTCGCGATGGGGGCAGCTTGCTCCAGGGCCAGGACAGAGCCACGATCTGTAGCCTGCACGCTCTGGGCTGGGGTGCACAAGCAGGGGATGGCAGGTCTGCCCTGGCTCCTTGCAGCAATGCCAGCCTGGTCTGGAGCATGGACAGAGCCGCGACTCCCTGCCTGGGCGCCACTGCCCAGAGCGTGCAGGCTACAGATCACAGCTCTGCCCTGGCTCCGGACCAAGCTGCCCCTACAGCAAGATCCCAGCAACTCTGGAGCCGCCCCCTGCCCTGCTCTGCCATGTGCGCTGCCAGCCTGGCTGTGGCTGGTCTCCATGGCAACCCCAGCCTCCAGCTTTCCTGCACAGCTGGGCAGGGGTCTCCATGGAGACCGGCTCCACCCATGCGCAAGGGCAGCTGGGAAATGGAGTCTACTGCTGACCGAAACCGGCCCACGGGCAGGACTTTGCCCATCCCTGGGTAAGGTATTACCGATATAATCATTCACTTCCCTACTACGCAGTGCTGCGTACAGGCTAGAGGGCCCAACGTCTCAACTCTCCAAGTCACCAGACTCTCATGTGCCATCAGTCCCCCAGCTTACTTCTGCTGGGAACTAAGTGCTGTACTGCAAGGGCTCTTTCCTACTCCCATGCATGTGAAGAAGGCAACACCGTTTCTGGAATATGCCCAAATGCTAAGCTCTACCTTGTTTCAGGAATATCATGAACCAGTTCCCAATCTCACCTAAAAAAAAAAAAAAAAGATACAGCAAATGTCAGCTGCACCAAGCCTGTGCTTTGTCTTTTCTCCTCTAGAAGCGGCAAGAGAAAACACAGGGGAGAAAGTGCAGACTTCTCCCACACTTCCTAGAAGTAGGTAAGGGGCCTTTTCTGGGCAGGTGGAGAACTCGATAAGAGATTCCTGGTAACAGGCATGGATGGGGACTTCAGGATAGCTCGGTGAAGTTTATAGCACAATAAAGAGAGCCCTGCACAGCTGGGGAAACTGGAAAGAGGGAGAAGGGGGTATTGATGAAGCTATTAAAGAGGCTTGGTTGGTCTTTTATTACATTAGACTTGAACAAAGTGAGGGGGTAAGCTGTTTTTGATGGGAAACTTGAGAATAATATTGGCTGCTACTGCCACCTCTGCTGCTGTCCTGCTGTACCTCCTTGGAAAGGATCCAGCAGAGGGATCAGAGGCAGCAAGACTGCCTATTGCTGGCTGCCATGCAGAGCAGATGCAGCAGCAGGAACGGATAGTTGGAAGGAATTGCTAGTGACCATTTGCCTTCTGACAGCCCTGCTGGATGCACAGAAACGCCTGTTAGCAGCCCACACCGGTAGCCGGCAACACTGCATCCGGTTGTTCACCAGGCACACTAGGGCACTTCTGTTGGAGTTGATATCTAGGGCACTTCTGGTGGAGATTAGCCCTACTAACCCCTCATGACCAGCTGTCCTTGTTGGCAGAGCACTAATCTGTCACAATATTCATGAGAAGAGAACATGAAAAAAAGAATTCATTTAAATATTTAAATCAACATTTGTAGACAGCCTGAGAACTTTCTTTTTTAAATAACATTTTTCATAGCTACCGTATTTACCTGAATCCAAGACAACTTTGAATTTAAGATGCTCCTGCCCCAGTAATTAGATTCTATATATGAAAAATTATAAATCTGTTAACATTTTCCATGTATAAAATCCCACGATTGGAGGACTGTCTTAAATATGTTCCCAATCACAGGGGGGGAGACAGGCAGCCTCACCCTCACATCTTGTTCCCCAACACTTGTTTCCTACCTCCTGTGCCCCAAGCCCTTTGCTACTTGCCTCCCACCACAATCCCCAGCCCCCACTGGGCCTAATACCCCACTCCCACTGCTGCCTCATCCTCCACCCATCCCTCACAGGTACTATTGGTCCATCCCCTCACATGTTGCTGCCCCATTTCCTGACCCACGCTTCTGGTCTGTGCTCACTGGCAACAGCTGGGTCAGGCAACATGCCACCAGCAGCATGTGTGAAGGATCAGGTAACCATGTGTGCTGTTGCACCATCCTGACCCACGCTGCCACCCTATCCCCAACCCGTACGGCTGTCCATCCTCTGCCCCATCCCCCTACTCATTCCAAGCCTTAATCCACACCTACGTTGCAACCTAATCCTGGACCCACGCCCTGGTCCCTGACCCACTCACCACATTGCTACCGACTCCATGGCCCAAAGCAGCAGCGGCAGCCCTAGAAGCTCTGGCTCCCACCCTAGGACATTGCTGGAGCTCTGCTACTTGAATCCAAGAGGAGGCGGTTTTCTCCCCAAGTTGACTGAGAAAAAAAAGGCTTATCCTGGATTTGAATAAGTACGATCATTTTAACCAAAAAGAGAAAATCTTGCAAGAGCAGAATTTAAGAACGAAGCACTTGAGTCTGCAAATTTTTTTACTTGGATTATGCTAATGTACATGCTTCTACCTGAGGAAGTTACTCTGGATCCACACTGGTGAGAGACAAGATTCAAGACTCAGCGCACGCAGCTGGCCTGACCTTTGTTGCTGTTTAATAAACAGAACAGTGTTTGTACTAACAGCATCTGAACCAGAAAACAGACTCAAAAAATATAACCCATTGGTTTTGAACAAACCACACACAGGTAATTGCCTTACAAATCTGCATATTATTTACATGAGTATTATCTTGATTTATTAACCTTTTCTTTCCTGCTCCATGCTTTGCATGCTAAAGCTTACAGAAAGAAAAGTACTGATTTTCATTTTAATAAATCTTTAGCATTTACACGGGGATTGCTGGCTTCTGCCTATGGCCACCTGCACTCTCAGATTTGAAACCCAGTCTAACGAGATGCAGAACACCCTCAGCTTTCATTGACTTGAGTGCAATTTATTTCTTGAAGGTTCTTATATTGTGCTCCTCACAACTGTTTCTTTTCAACATACATTTTGCTATGTATTTATGTGCGAGAAGACACAGTCAAAGAAACATGTTTGGCTCATCACATGAGAGATCATTAGTTCCTTTGGGAATCATTCCACCGTTTTGGATCAGCTCTGAAAAAGTTCTCCCCTGTACACACAAACTTTCCCCTTTTGTTGCAAATTTTTAAACCCTGACAAGATCAGACTCAAAATCACTAGGATTTTCAAGCTCTTCTAAGTTCCCTGCAACCAGACCTTTGATAGCCTACCTAAAACTAAATCTGTTAAGAAATTCAGGCAGACCATGCCCCATAGTTAAACTTTTGATTTGGGACTTATATTAGTATTTTTCCTCCCCCTTACTTAACTTCAGTAATATGATCCTTATTTACAATGAAATGTGCAACCCCTATTGCATAATAATTGTATATGCACTTACTGCTGCAGTCTTAAACTTCTTTCCTGTAAATACATTAATACATTATTTAATAAGCGTATTGATATGAAAGTACCTATCTATAGTAGCTTTATAAATATATTATTAACTCACTGCTCTACAAATTCTGACTCAAGCTCACTCTCATTTGCAAGATATCTGCCTGGCTAATGCTGCAGCCTTTATATGAGCAAATTTTTGCCCTCCGATTTCTAATAGGAGGCATCTAAGAGACATAAGCAATTGCAACACAGGCTAATAAACAAAAATCTAATTCAGAGAATGTATTTCCACATGGCGTCCACCCCAGTGCAAGAATAAGAATCCACAGGCACAGGTCCAGTTGCAGAACTAGGACCTTAACCTGCAAATCCTAAGTATCCGCAGTTCAGCGACTTGGCCAAATCCTACCCTGAGCTAAGAGAAAAGCTGAGAAAATCATGCGAGAGTCCCTGTTACTGTGAAGCTCCTTTTGTGTTGACTGCTGCAAAAGTAACTATTTTTGGACTGACAGCTCAGAAACTTTCAGTCTTGCAGCTGTACACAGAAACAATGTGCATTTGAGTATGCAAGTACTTGAGCATTCAGTCCAGCCACACTTGCAGAGTCGTACAAGGAGCAAACACATACCTCTGGGCACATCCCTGGCTTGTGTAAAATTGCATAGCGCTGCTGGTTGATCACGCCAGTGTAACTTATCTAATCTATTTATCTTCTCATCTGGAGAAATGCAGGCTCCCAAGAAGGCATTCATTTCTAGCAGTGGAAGTTTTAGAGAAATATCCACTGCTAAAAACTGTTCCAGGAGAGGGAACAGTACATGCATTCGGCCTAGGGCTGCCAACTCTGACTGAAGCTATTCTGGGAGATTTTTTTTCCCCTAACGTGACGTAAGGTCGTTAATTGTACTGTTCAGCCCGTTCGCAATATCAATCTCCCGGATTGCTTTCAATAGTCCCCGGGAGATCGATACCGATTCCAGTAGACTCCAGACAAATCCGGGAGGGCTGGCAACCCAAGTTCAGCCTGCAGCTGCCCTTCTCCATGCCTTCCATAAGAGAAGGGGCGAGGAACAGCGGCTGCTCCACTCCTCCTGGGCCTGGGGGGACTGGAAAGCAGGGCTTACAGTGCCCTGCAGAGGGGAACTTCTCTCACTCAAAGTTAGCAGAAACCACAGCATGGGGCTGCAGGCTCAGCGCTCGCAGCTGCTGCATGGGATGGAGCCTCTCCCCTGCATGGCACTTTAAAGCCTGCGCTTGCAGCCCACCTGTGAGTGAAGAGAAGAGGGAGTAAAGCCCTGAACCTGCTCCCCATACCAGGTACTCCACTGTGTGCTCCCCTCCCAGTCTGGGAGGGGAAAGGAAGGAAAGGGAGCAGGGGTTGACACCTGGAAGATCTTCTTCCCGGAGAAGCATGCTTCCCCCAAGAGAAACTGAACAAAAGCTTGTATACAATGTCATTTCTATCAGGAGAAGGAAGATTTTCCTGGTAGGAATGTAACACTTATATGCAGCCATAGTTTAGAATCATATCCTTTTGGAGATAACTTTGTAACAGTATGGTTTATGAACCAGTTAACTAAAAACTTAGCATAGTAACTGTGAACAAGTACATTTCCAAAAATACAATCTGTCCTTAGATACAAAAGGAATAATAAAACAGAAAAATGATTTGATCAAAATTAGTCGCCCTGCTCTTAGTCCAAAATAACTCATCTAGGCAAGATGCTGATCTGTCCTCTATAACCAGAGCAATTCAACTTTGTTGGAATGTCTCCAAAATTAAATCAATGCAACTGAAGACAACCTGTCATGTTTGCTTCAAATGAGAAAATACGAAAGATTTCATTGCTGTAACAAAAGAGAATTCCAAAACCGTTCTGCTAAGCAAAAAATACTGGGTAAAGAAGGAAATATATTTCTTTGATCTCTTAACTAGCCTGATCCCAGCCCATGCTGTGATGTTTTCCACTATTTTTAAACTGGGAGTTACTATTGAAAAATGTATTTCAAGGCTAGTCAAATAAAACGTTTTTCTAACGAGAAAACATTTTTTCTTTTCACAGCAACAATAGCTTCACACCAACCTAACTGGGGCAATTTCAAAGTGAACAGGAGACAGAGGCAGCTACAGTCCTACGGAAAGCAAGAGCAAGGAAGGATAAAAGTACCTTTTTACTTTCCTTTGGTTTGCTATCAGTTATCCTTGTAGTACAATCTGCCTCAGGAAACTACTGATATTAAATGTATCATTTATAAGCATATTTAATTTAGAGCTACGTATAAAAGTCTGAACTTTGTTCCATGTAAAAATAGCTGGTTTTTAAAGGAGGGGTTTTTTTCAGGGGAGGGGGGCTTAGTCCAAAGCACTACACTGAAAGGTTTAAGATCTTCATATCAACAGTAATTTAGGTTATTAAAATGAATGTGGAAAGTTTTTATGACAAATGCATATGAATCTAACTCGACCTCCAAACAGACACAAGACCATGCATATACACAAACTTGTTCTTGTACGGCTATGCTGTGAGTGGTATTAAACATGAGCAAACCCAAGATTAAGCACAAAAATTAAAAACTACAAAATGAATCAGACCCCCTACTCACCTAATTTATAATGCCATTATATAGGGACCAGCAAACAGGGTCAGTTTCCAAGCAGGTCACAGGTCAGTTTGCACACACCCCCACCCGTTTGAGGGGAGACCCATTCAGCTTGGTATAAGGAAGCAGGGAAAAAGAAACCCTTTGGAGCCAAGGAACAGTAAACAGGCCAGCTTTAAAGGAGAGTTCACTAGGGAAAGTGAACTTGGAAGACGAGGCAGATTAAGAGACCCAGGGAAATGACTGAAGGATGTTGCAATGCCAGAGCCACTGCCACTGCCTCTACTTGCACCTGTGAGGTTTCTGCCCACGCAGGACCTCTCACCATCGACGCTTCCACCCAGGTCCAGGTTTGGTGCTGTGGGGACCACAGCTTGCAGGTTCTTTCCAGTGACAGCCAGGTCGGGGAGTGCCTGTGGTGTGAGCGGTGCCTCCTGGTGATGTCTCTCAGGGAACAGGTAAGAGAGCTACCAGAGAAGGTGGCGAGGCTCTGAAACATCCTCCGCCATGAGGCATTCATTGAGTCGATGCTGGAGAAGACCTCCGGGACTGTGGAGAAAGGACTGCCAGAGGCAGTGCTGGAGAAGGGAGAGGATGTGGACTCCCAGGAAGGTGGAAGCTTGTGACCTCTGGCAGCAAACAGAAATCTTCATCTCCACCTTCAGCAGTTCATCTGGAGAATAGATATGGAGCCCTAACAACAGAGGGCGAGGAGCACGTTCCACGGGTGGGGGAGGACAGGACAGGACAGGTGTCCCCAAGGTGGCAGGGATCAAGACCACCATCACCAAGAAGAAGCGATGAGTGGTGGCGGTAGGAGACTCCCTTCTGCAGGGGCCAGAAAGATCCATCTACTGGCGTGACCTGTTGTCTCAGGAAGTCTGCAACTTGCCCAGAGCCCCGATCCAAGATGTCACAGAAGGATTACTGAGATTCATCTGGCCTTGTACTACTACTGTTATGTGCTCATCCATGTGGGCACCAATCATACTGCCAGGGGAGACGGTGAGCAAATCAAAAGTCACTACAGAACAATGGGTGCAAGGGGAAAGGGGGAGGGGCTCAGGTGATGTGCTCTTCAACCCTTCTGGTCAAGGGGAAGGGCCTGGGCAGGAGTGGATGCATCCGGCAGATCAATGCCTGGCCGCGCAGGTGGTGTTGCCAGCAGGGCTTTGGCTTCTTTGAATATAGGATGATGTTCCAGGAGAAAGGACTGCTAGGAAGAGAGGGGATCCACCTGACGAAGAGAGGCAAAAGCATCTTCACAGACAGGCTCACTAACCTAGCAAGGAGGGCTTTAAACCAGGTTCACTGGGGGATGGAGACCAAAGCCCTAGGGTAAATAGGGAAGTCGGTGGTGACCTGGAGGAAGGGGAACTAGGAAGGGGCAGCATGGGAGATGCTCTCATTCTTCCTGAGAAATCAGGGCAATCGACGAGTTACCTCAGGTGCCTGTACACGAATGCACGGAGCCTGGGAAACGAGCAGGAAGAACTGGAAGTCCTTGCACAGTCATAGGACTACGACATGACTGAAATAACAGAGACTTGGTGGGAGCTCGCATGACTGGAGCACTGTCATGGATGGCTACAAACTGTACAGGAAGGGGGGTTCAAAAGAGGATGGAGCTGGACCGTCCTCAGTGGTTACAGATGACAGAACAAGGAGCAATGGTCTCAAGTTGCAGCCAAGGACGTTTAAGTTAGATATTAGGAAGAATTTTTTTCACTAGGTGGGTAGTAAAGCACTGGAACAGGTTACCTAGAGAAGTTGTGGACTCTCCGTCCTTGGAGGTTTTCAAGACCTGGCTAGACAAAGCTTTGGCTGGCATGATGTAGTTGGGGCTGGTCCTGCTTTCAGCAGGGGGTTGGACTAGATGTGACCTCCTGAGGTCCCTTCCAACCCTCATTTTCTATGATTCTAGGATCCCATGACGTATGCAAGCAGAGCATGTACAGTCCCACTCTGTAACGAGACATGAAAGGGATGGCTATTTAGGAGGATACAAACAGAATCCCACGAGGCTGGTTCAGAAGAAGCCCACGGAAACTGCACAGTCCTACGAAAACAAGAGTCTTGTTATTATACCAGTTCTCAAATGGAGGAACCAAACTAGCAAATTTATCATCTTTTTTAAATGCCCTTTTTTATACCCTGCTTTTGGGTGCCCAATCTGAGATTCAGATATCACAGTAGGTTTTTCAGAGACTCTGAACTCCTGAAGATCCCAATAAATTGTCAGGTAGTCAGGGAAAAAAAGCCTTAGGGGGATCTTAAGTTGGCCACATAAAATAAGAAGACCTACGTGCAGTAAATACTTTAGAAATTTTAGACTTTGGGATTTGCCCAACGTCACATAGCAAAACACTAGCAGATCTTGGTCTATAACTCACAAGCTCCTACCCGTGTGCTCACTTAAACCATACTAATTCAGTTGTAACAAGGGAAGACTCCCTTAAGAGGACTGTGGAATTGAATCAATCACTGATTGAGTAGTGAGGAGGTAATGATTTATAATGTGCCTAAACTTACCTGAAGTAACTGACAGCCCCAGCTGGAGCACTGGAACAAAAGAGCAGGGAATGTGAAGATTACGCTGTGTTTCAGTAGAAATAGTCTGCAGATATTGTCCATAAACAAGCAGATATCTTTGAAGCCAAGACTATGATTTTGAGCTACTCAGAAAGAAACAGTTT
Organism: Gavialis gangeticus; assembly: GCF_001723915.1. Classification (NCBI taxonomy): domain Eukaryota; kingdom Metazoa; phylum Chordata; order Crocodylia; family Gavialidae; genus Gavialis; species Gavialis gangeticus. The sequence goes on from NW_017729031.1 coordinate 20,191,228, forward strand.
TAAAATCAACAGCAGCTTCATAGCGGCAACAGATCTGTACCTTTTTCATTTTTACAGAAGGTCTTCCAAAATGCATTCGCTCTCAAAACTTGTGTTTCTCTCTTGTGAGAATGAGGGAAGTGTTTTAACAAGGATTAATTTCCCAGATGTGCTTCAATAGGATAGGAGCTTTTTATTCAAGCAGAGCAAGTACCAGACTGGTAGCAGCAGGGGCTAGACCTTTCTCTTATTAAAGTCCACAAGAAACTGCATATAGGTGTCACTGAGAGGGATATTTAAGCTTTGTTCTTACTTGTTTGGGGGAATGTGGGGGAGTTCTTTCTTCAACACAGTAAACTTTATGCTTCTTGCTGTACAATTCATCAGCCTTTTTATAATCATTTATAATTAAAATGACAGAGATGTGTATTTAGCATCCTGCTGAAAACTGACCTCTCTATCAATCTGTTAGGAAGCACAGACCTAGCCACGTCCCCAACAATCATCTCTGCTCTTTATGCCAAACTATGCTATGCATGGAACAGACTTCTCCTTAAGGAACACAAAGACACTGCCATCCCCTCAGCCAAATCCCTCCCCCCTGCAGTTTCACTACTGCCAAACCTACTTACCGGAATGGCATGACTATCATTAATTCAGAGAGATTGCTTCAAAACCTGGCCCGTCCCTTCCTTCTTGAATCAACATCAGATGGAGAGTAGAAACATCAAGCTGCATAAGCATCTCGGGCTAGAGGCTCCGTCTTACCTCATAACAGACAAAGCTGCAAAAGCATATGACCTTTCATGAACGAGCCTGTGAACAAATAAGTATTATAACTAAATCAAATCCATTAGATGGGATTTTACAAATGAGAGAGAGAGAAATGTGACCAAAGACTCTTAATTCTCAACTATAACCAAATATCATATAATATTTCCTTTTAGATTAGGTGCTTGTGCAACATCCTGTAGCACTGCAAACCAATCTATTTATATAGGCAACCGTTGACCCTCTGGATCATGGTGTATGTCTTAGAAACCTACTCAGGCGCCTGATATGGCCAAAAAGCCCAATTCAAGAGCAACACAGCTTGTTACAAGTTTCACAGATCTATGTATTGTTTGAGTTGGATACCAAGTTTATAACAGCCTGTTTTCTTTCTCACTTTGCTTCCATGCTCTGGATCAAAGCTGCTTCGTGTTGAGTTTCATCCAGTGCCAGATGTTCCCTCCAGATCGGGCAGGAGTCTGTGCACTCCTCCCAGCTTTCTATATTCATGTTAAATGACTTCAGATGATTTTTGCATGCATCGTGGTACAGCCATAGAGAGTGACCCCACTTTCTAGAGCCATCTTGAATCTTGGTGTACAAAATATTCTTGGGGATACAGTCTCCTACCATTCTGCTGACATGGCTGAGCCATCGCAACCTTCTTTTCTTGATAGCGGTTTCTAAGTGTGTCAGTCCTGCACACTCCAGCACCTCTGTGTTTGGCATTTTGTCTTCTCACTTTATTTTCAGGATCTTGAACAGGCATCTCATGTGGAAGCTGTTCAGACTCTTGATGTGCCTAGCATACATAGTCCACATTTCTGAACCACAAAGCAGGAATGACAGCACACAAGTGTCATACATTCTCATCTTCACCTTAACTCGATAGTTTGCTGTTATTCCATGCATGTTTCTGTAATAG
>NW_017729031.1:20197902-20224937 GCF_001723915.1 Gavialis gangeticus
ATTTTCGGGATCTTGAACAGGCATCTCACGTGGAAGCTGTTCAGACTCTTGATGTGCCTAGCATACGTAGTCCACGTTTCTGAACCACAAAGCAGGAATGACAGCACACAAGTGTCATACATTCTCATCTTCACCTTAACTCGATAGTTTGCTGTTATTCCATGCATGTTTCTGTAATAGCCTGAAATTCTTAGCTTCTTTTCCGATTCTGTTAGTTCAGTCTAAAGGTCAAGATTCCTGCTGTTCAAAGAACCCAAGTAGCAAAAGCTGTTGATGATGCCAAGAATGATGTCCAGGACTGGTTCTTTCACCCTTTGGTACAGGATCACAGCCTTCTTGAGACTCTTGCACGACGCAGAAAATCTGTCCAAAAGATTTTGCAGGAAAGATTTACTGTGGACAACCAAGGCTGCACCATCTGCAAACAGGATCTCCCTCAGAACCAGCTCTTTCACCTTGGTTTTCACCTTAAGCCTCGAGATGTTGAACAAGCCGGCATCTAGTCTGGTGCAAAAATAAAAGCCATCATTGCTGTCCTTGAATGCTTGAAGAAGCATGAATGAAAAGCAGAAGTTAAACAGCACAGGGGTTAAGATGCACCCGTTTCACCCCACTGTTGATGTCAAAGACTTTTGATTCTTTGTTTTCATACACTACAATTGCCTTCATACCTTGATGTAATGACCAAATGATGTTCAACAGTTTGGGAGGACAACCCAGAATCTTCAGAATCATAAAAAGTAGGGGTGCGCAAAGCAGGCCCTATTCGATTCAGATTTGGCCCAAATCAGCGACAGTGATTCAATTTGTCCCTGACAGTGATTCTGGAGATTCAGCAATTTGGACATAGACACAGCTTTAAAAGTTTTTTCTATATACCTCAAGGTACCAGCGCTTTGTGAACGCTGTAATACTGGGGCACATGGGGCGTTCCACAGGAGTATGGGGGCCCTCCTGCATCCCCCCCAGCTTGGCAATCAGCCACAGGGGGACCCTGGTGCCCCCCCCAACGTCACCAGTCATCAAGCTAGGGAGGGGCGGGGGGGGGAACATGTGCTCCCCGGCAGACCCAGAAGTGCTGACAAGTGCACTGGGGACCACCTCCCCCCATGCTCCTGTGGGAGCATTGCAGTGTTCATGAGCCACCTGCTACCTAGAGGTACGTAGGGCTCCAATTCAATTCGGAGAGATTACAGGGTCCTCTGATTCAATTCAGATTCAGGGATTCTGCCACCAAATTGGGCCGAATCTCCACCAAATTGAATCAGGGACCAAAGCGTCACACAGCCATAATAAAAACGGCCCAGTCTCTTGGTCATATCAAAGGACTTCATCAGATCAATGAAGGCTGTGTACAGTGCTATTTGGTTTTCTCTACACTCCTCTTGCAGTTGCTTGACCAAAAAAAAATCGTATCAATGGTGGAGCATCCTGAGCAAAAACCTAATTGACTTTAAGGACACATTCTTTCACCTAGAGATTGCAGCCTAGGGAGCAAAATACGAATGAACCATACACCACTTCCATCACCACTATTCTACAGGGAGATACCTCTGTGGTTGTCACAGTCACTTCTAACCCCCGTGTTTTTGTATAATTGTACAAACCCATTCACCTTTGCTTATGGCACTACTTCCTCTTTCCAACAGAGGGAGTCGACCATAGGTACCTGGGGAAAATCAGTCTGTGCAGGGCCCAGATGCAGGGTGGGGTAGGAAGGGGGGCAAGTGGCCGGACATGAAGCCGGTCCAGCTCCGCAGGACCACCCAAAACACGGGGCCTGGAGCAGGTCCCCAATTTGCACCCCCTAGGGATCGCCCTGCCAGCAGATCAGCATAACTTCATGGAGCTTTCAAAGTAATTCATCATTGTCATATTTGTACATTTCAGCAGGCAAGCAGGCGTTGCCGAAGCCTTGTTCCCAGGAGTCGATTTAATAGCTTTCTGTAAATCTTCTAATGTAGGCTCATTGTCCAAATCCATCATAACTTCAAACTGTGGTAAGCCTTCAAGATCTTCACGTTTGATTTCAGTCTAACTGGAGTATAGAATCCCATAGTGTTCAGCCTAATTCACAAGTTGTTTTGGTTTATCAGTAATGACATTTCTGTTTAAGTTTTCCAGCAGACCTGTTTTCTTCTTGACTGGACCAATTGCTCATTTGATGTCTTTGTACGTTTGGTGGCCATCACCTTCAAGCCAGAGATAAAGACAAAAAAAATGTTGAGCAACAACTTGAAGAGACTGAGAAAACTCACAGAAATTAAACCATTATAATATTCAGTGAATTCAATGCAAGAGTTGGATGTAGTTTTGAGAATTGGCCTGGTATTCAGGGCAAACACGGAATTGGTAATATGAATGAAAACAGCCAACAACTTTTGAACTCTGTGAAAGTCCAAATCTATGCATTACCAACACCTACTTCAAAGGGAAAAATCACAAGAAAGACACTATGGAAATATCCAAGATCAGGGCACTGGCACCAACTAGATCTAGTACTGACCAGGTGCAACCACCTGAAAGAAATCCTGTACACGAGGTCTTATCACAGTGCTGACTGTGACAATGACCATGCCTTAATCTGAAGCAAAGTCACAATCAATGCCAAAAAGATCCACCACAGCAAAACTACCAGGCTGTCCCAGGTTGATGTCAGCCAAACTAAAGACACAGAAAGATGCAGACTGTTTAATGAAGAAGTTGTGAAAGCAACTTTACATAACAACTCAGCCACCGAGGCTTGAGAAAGCTTCAAAACTAACATACAATGCTGCTCTAACAGCGTTTGGCAAAAAATGCAAGAAAAATGCAGACTGGTTTGAAGAGCACTCTGAAACCCTTCTACCACTTGTTGAGAACAAAAGGACAGTGTTAACCATTGACAAGAAGTCTCCCAACACCACAACTCTGGAAAACTTGAGAAATGCTCAAAAAGAAATGCAAAAGGAGGTATGCCCAAGATTTTTGGCTGAAACTCGTCTATACTAAACAAACAAAATGTATGAATATCTTGTAGCATAACATACAACACAGAAAAGTAAAACAAACAGCAAATTTACTGATATGCACCATTCACACCACTTAAGTTCATATCTAACTATAAAGGTTAACTTAGGGCCTTGTTACACCTTACAGTGGGCATATCTACACGTGCATTAATGCACCATAATTATGGCACATTGTTTAGTACCTGTAATAACAGGTACTAAATGCACCGTAAATCAGCACTACTGCTCAGCACCACCAGCACACATTTTTTGCGTGATGCTAATGGGCAGTAGCCTAATTCTACTGTGCATAAGCACATTTGCATGGCTTTTGCTGTGATGCACTAATGCACAGTAGAATTAGTCTACTGTACTGTTAGTGTCTTGTGTAGAAGTGCCTACTGTAAACCACACAAGTGTTAACGAATATTATTATTAACTTGAGTTTGGAGCAGTCACACTTCAGGTCAGCAGGGGTCTGCAAAACTGAAAGGTAAGAATCCCCCCCATTCTGGGCTTCCCTAGTTCCCCCCACCACTGGGGCTTCCCCCTTGCTCCTCAGGGTTTCCTCATGCCCACGTGTAGCTGCCTGTGCTGTCTGTCCTAAGGGGAAGACAGGGGAGGGTTAACCTGCCTACCCAGCCACTGCTGCCATGGCTCTCAGGGCTGAGCCCATCCAGAGAGCAGCAGCTGTAGCTAGGCAAGCAGATTAACCCTTCCCTGCCTGCTCAGCCAGGACAGAGCATTGGGACCACAGGCAGGCCAGTGGGGAGGAAAGAGGGGGCAGTGACCAGGGATCGTGGTGCTGGGGAGGATGAAGAGAGTCAGTGGACAGGGGGGCAGTTGGGATGTTTATAGTACAGACATATGGCTTTGACAAATAGGTTTAAAAACAAGAGGTTGGTCAATCTGGGGGCTCTTAAAAGAATTCTCTCAGTTAAATAAAGATTCGATCCAATAAACCTGCAAGGGCCTACTCTGGCACTCAGCGTTCAAACCCAAGAGGATTCTAAACACCTGTTCCTGCCCAACAGCATATTAACAAAGTTAACCTAAAAGCTAAATTTCAATTATGAATTTTGGGATGGCATCTCTGTTCTATGATTACTGAGTCAGGCATCTTCTACTATAGCACAGGATCACTGGATGGAAATGCACAGAAATGCCCCGGGAAGATCTGAAACATTCAATTCCGGAGATGAGATGTGACAAACATCTGATTTTTTAATCTATTCAATAACTCTTACACAAAATAATGATTTATAGCCACTTGACAGATTGCTTGCTAACTCAAAATCTGCTATACATGTTTGAACAGTAAAAGGAACAGCAAATGTTTAAGTCTCTCAGGCTTGTAGCCAAGACAAACTTCAGCTACAGTAAATTTCCTTTTGCTAAAATATTTCAGGAGAGAATGTTTTTTTCCATTTACCACACATTTATCCTAAAAGAGAAAAAAATCCACCAAACTCAACTTTCTCAAATGAAGTACGAGTCAATGCATCGCTTGGTAATTAATATGCATAATCACAGAGTAAGATGCATTATTTCATGATGTCACATTGCAGTTCAAAGAAGCAGCTCAAGCAGCACTGCTGAAAAGAACATGAAATACGTGTAATATCAACAAGGACCCGGATCATTTGTTCCAAATCGTTTCTGCAGACAGAAGTGTGATGAATGTTCACACAAAACCAAAGCATGTTGCTACCACATTTGAAAGGGCCATGAAGAACACATTGCAATTTCTCTTTAACAGTAGGAAAAAACAGGAAAGAAAAATTGAACAACCTTTAGTTTTACTAGAAAGAACAAGAAATCAAGTGATTGGGACCATCCCTGATTGAAACAGGAGCTAAATCTTCCCCTCCCCTTGGAGAAAAGGAAAATCAGAAAACTAAGTCATGAGTTTCCACTGATCATGCTGTCAAAGGACAGGGTCAATCACAGAAACCAGGCCATTCTAAATGCTGACTCAGAAGTGGTTTTACTGTAGAGTACATAGCATTTCTCAATATAATAATATTGATGGGATCAATTCCTGAAGTTTTAATGGAGAAGAAAACTCAGAAGAAAGAGTATCACCCACCCAGTCAGAATTTGAAAATATACAAACCTGAAGTGAGGAGCAGAAGCATTCTCCTGTTTCAAGGGCAAGAGGATAATAATCTTTTCACGTATCTCCCCCTTTCATACATTATTGCCCTTGGTAGTCAGGGTTAGCCATGCTCAGCAGCATAGAAGAAACCTCCAAGAAGGACCATTCCAGGCCTTAAAGCCTGACCTGGCTTTCTAACAAGGCTGTAGTCTCTCTCAACAGAAAAGAAAAGTGTTTTTCTAATTTTAAAGGAGGGGAAATTAGACAAGTACCTACATCAGCTGTTACACAAAGGTCAAGGGTTCCAATACAAAACTTCCATTATCACAATTCTTTGGTCCTTGTTTTTCATTCTTTGGTACCAAATGTTTGTAAACTCGATGAATCTACCCCAAACCAGGGTTCATTGGTCCATTCTCTTGCTTCCCTCAAAGCCCTTTCACTCCAGTGTGAAGTTTCTGGCACCTGTGGTGCAGTCTCTCAACATAAAGAGATTAAAGGCAAAAATATTGAGGCATATAACTTCAGTTCCTATTGAAATCAACAGAACTTAGAAGCCTCCCTTTGTGGATCTGGTCCTGAATGACTGGACCACGATAGGACTAAGAGTCATTTTCAGAAGGGATTTAGGAAAACAAAAAGGCATCCAATTCTCCAAATGCAGAAGGGATACCAATACAAGTTAGAGTGCACAGGACAAGAGGGCCAGGACTTGGCTGTTCTCTAGATGTCCATCATAAGCTAAATGCTAAATAATGTAGCTGTGAGTCAATTAATTCCACTTGGAGATTTCAAATTCACAGTGGGTTCATCTACACAAGACACTTTACTGTGTGGTAGACTAATCTACTGCACAGTAAAGCGTCACCATCTACACACGCATGGCATTTACTGCCCAGTAAATTAGTCTACTGCACAGTTCACTAGTACCTGTAAATATGGATGTCTCCTGGCCCCTGTGGCCCCCCTGCCTGACTGGGAGCAAGTCAGCATCTGCATGAGCACTACTGTACAGTTAACTACTGCACAGTTAATATAGCACCTGTATTTACAGGTATTAGATTAACTGCACAGTAGTTACTGCACAGTAGCATTCGTGTAGATGCCGACTTGCCCCCAGTCAGCCAACCAGCAGGGGCCCACAGAGGACAGGGAAGTTCTCTGGTACTGTTCAGCTCCCAGCTCCCCCAGGAGCTGATCGGGGCTGGGACAAGGTTACTTTTTACCTCCCCCTGTCCCAGCACTGCACGGCTCCTTGCTGCCCACAGGAGCCGGGAGCCAAGCTGTGCTGGGACTGGGGAGCTCTCTGTTTCCCTGCTCAGCCAGGGGCTCCCCAGCAGCTCTCCTGCTTGTGGGGCAGCTGCGGGCAAGCCTCCTTCTGGGCAGGGACTCCCCACCCAGCAGGGGGCTGGCCAAGACCTGTCAGGAATCCACACTGCACATGGGGCTCACTGGCAGTTGTGTCCCAACATGCATAGGGCTAGGACAGCTCTGCTGGCTGCAGCGACAGCTGTCTCCCGGCCCCATGCACATCAGGATCATGCCTGATATGAATGGGGCAGGAGACAGCTGAAGCTGGCAGAGCTCTCCTGGCCCCATGTGCATCTGGACCAGTCCCTGTACCCCCTGCCAGCCCCCCAGGCTAGCACCCTGGGAGAGCCTGGAGCTCCCCCTGGCTGCTGCAGAAGCCCTGCAGGCCAGATGACAGGGCTCCATGAGCCATGTTTCATGCCCCTATTTTAAGAAGGAGTACTGATTTCCTAGTGGAGCCCTATGCAAGGTTGCTGCTGTTGGGAGCAGATTTGCTGCCAACAGGGTGCATGCGCAGACACACTCCCAGGCTATGTCACATTAATAGCAAGTGTAGACATGGTGAGTGTCATCTACCTGGGGGCTTCATGTTTCTCTTCATTTCTGTCAGTACTGTAGGGCTCTTCCACTGAGAAACCTTGGTTCTGTATTACAGAACTAGAAACACACCAACTGAAAAGGACTCATAGACATATATACACACAGCTCTTATTAAAAGTAGCATTCACCAAGTTGAAAATCTAGGACATCATTCTCCTTTTGGATTCTCGTGGTAGGACCCGACTAATATTCTGCTCTTCTATCATGTGTGAAACTCTCAAAGTGTTTTGTGAACCAAATAATAGAAATAAGAGTGGCTAAAAATAAAAGCAAGATACCAGGGAAGCCTGTAAGCTAAAGTATAGTATGCATTAAAAATGCACACAGAGCGTACACTCATACATACCTGCCATCCTGTGTTAGATCCTGTCTCCTCAGGTTTAGTAATATTGATTACTGTAACATACATCACATACAAGAGGAGTGTACAGTGCAATGCATCTAGAGAATCCTTCCAAACCCTGCGTGACCTACATAGTGCCAAAAACACAAATAAGAACCTGCATCTCATTATACCCTAGACAAATTAATCCTTATCAGTATGCTTCAATTTATATAGGGGATCGGTTTTTTATTTTAAGTGAAAGATCAAGTACTCTAAACCCTTTAAAGTAGGGGATGTCAAACCCATTTGGCCTCCCAGGCCAGAGCCAAACCTCAAGGCCCCCTGTGGGCTGGATGTGGACCTACCGCCAGTAGCAGTACCAGCATTCATCCCCTTCCTACCCCCTTGCCCCCAAATTCCCAGGCCCTGAAGGAGCCCCACAGGCCAGATGACAGGGCTCCATGGGCTATGTTTCATGCCCCTATTTTAAGAAGGAGCACCGATTTCCTAGTGGAACTGCAAAGCAGCAGAACCAAGAATAAAACCAAAGATAATGATAGACAAAATAGAAAAAATGTGTTCCATTTGGAATAAACTATTCAATGTAAAATTTATCTATAAAAGCACCTTTGATTTACTTTTGTTTTGCCCTGAGGAATACATTAATGCTTTATTGGGAATATAATTTCTTGGTGGCTATTGTGTTGTCTATAAAACCACAAGAAAAGGAAGGGAATAGAATGAAAGATTAGAAACACAGCATCGTTCTTGTTATTAAGCCTTTAAGTTAGAGACTTAATTTTCAGCCAAACATTTGCTCTCCACTGTACTGTTCATATGAACTGGATTTTTCCAAGAAAGAAAATCTAATTGTTGCAACATAATGTCAAATACCTCTATGGCTAACTACATCTGTGATGACTGTACTTCAACTACAAGTAATCTGTTAAACAGCACATCCCCAGCTGGGGACCCTAATTAGGGTGCAAACTGCCATACAATCCCCTTGCCAGATTGATGAAGGAGACCTCTTACAAGGTGATCCAGAAGGCAGTGTTGATACCATTAATCATTTATCTGTTGAAGAGAATACAAAAAACCCTGCCATTTAGAGTATAACACTAGAAGGTGTCTTGAGAAAACTAATACCCAGAAAACTACAAGTATAATTAAAAGGGCAGACTTTAGTTACTGTAGTCCTTAAAGTATAAGGCTAAATCTTCAAAATCTAAGAAGCTACACTGAAATTTTTTAGAAAATTGACATTTATGCTTCTGTTGCTTCTCTAAAGACCAGGGGAAAAACTGCCTGGTCACGGAGTTTTCTTACCAGGAACTCCAACATTGTCTATAATTATGCCAAGTGAACATACTGGCATAATAATTTGGGGAATTAGCTTGCGTGTCTACTTAAAACCCCACCAACTAGAACTTGCTGTCACCAAATGCTGTCTGCATTGAGACCTTGATCCAGCAAAACAAGCATCTGCTTGGTTTTAAAGGTGCCAAATAATCCCATTTGCTTCCACGAGACTGTTAAGGTACAAAAAAGTTGTACCTATGCTGAATTAAACAGGTTCTTGTGGAATAGCAGTAAATATTTATACAGTATATTAGAAAAAACTATTATAATAAAAAGGGCATAAGGGATTAGGAAAGACTGCATGGGCAGCCCTAATTTTGACATTTTCAGAGTCTGAAGTACTTTTCTTTGGAAATAGATTTTTTATCCCCTGCTTCATACAATGCATATCATCCAAACCTTTCACTGGCATACTCAAAATTTACATAGCAAATAGAATGAAATCTGCTCCATTCATACCCAACTTGTATCTTGACCGAGCAAGAAAAGAAACAGATAGTATGCCAAGTAACTGAAAACGTATGTGCCAAAGTCAGATCCTGTGCAACCTTAAATCACACATTTCCTGATCTGAATGTAAGACTTTGCATACTTAATTCTTTTAATGTAAGTTTTAATGCAGTTTCCCAGAATGCATGCATGTTTGTTCTTCACAAAATGGAAAAAAAGGAAATAAGGTAAAAACCCAGGCACCTAAGGAAATGCTATCATGTGTAACTATTTGCTAGAAAAAAATAGAACACATTTTCCTACATAGCGTGTAATGGGCCAGGAACTTATTCCATACACACCATTACATGCCATACAGAACGAGACAGGGCTCATTTACAAACTTGTCGTCTTCCATTCACACCCTCTCAAATCATATTCCTACACATTTCTCCAAGTACCTAAACATTCAGAATAAAAATATTACACACATGAAATGTTAAAGGATATTTTAGTCAACAAGTTCTCATCAGCCTAGGTGCGCATTACTGGTGGAACAATGGTAATTCTTTCATCTCTCAAAAAGTACCACATGTGAGAAGTTCATTTTTCTAAATAGTTCTGAACTCAGTCAAATCAAAAATTTTACCAGTCCAACTATAGGTATACCTGTGATCTATAGAAAACCCTCACATTTCTGCTATCTGCTACCAATGAGTTAAAATAGTTTTTAAAAGCATCAAAATATACTTATGATTGCCAGAGTCCACATTTTCCCCACACTCGCATTTCAGTCCCCAAGAAAATACATTTTTGTTCAAATTTTAAAAAAGGGGGAAATATCATTTATCCCTTATAAATAAGGGATACAGTTTAACAAAACAATGAACATCTACAAATTTGCCCTTTACAATGAAAATTCTTGAGCAACTTCAACTATAGGAGTTAGTATACACGCAGCTTTATCAGGTTTCTCTGCAACACGGGGAAACTGAGGCCTATGCCCAGCACAAGGACAATATTGTATGTGCTACTCCCTCCATCCCCTGGCCAAAAATAGTGTAGTAATGTGTGTGTGTCACTAAACCCCCCAAAATCAGGTAACTATGTGGAACCACATGAGCAAAAAAATGCAAATGTCCTAAAACTTGTATTAGGAAAAAAATACAAATTTCCTAAAACTTGTATTGGAAAAAAAATACAAATTTCGTAAAACATTAGTTCCTTTAATGCTGCCATCTATTTATTGATTTAGTTCAAATTCTACTAGAGGTAGCACATACATCGCTGGCTTGCTAAGTAGTTGTATTTTCTTCATACCTCCTCCTAAAATAATTACAGCAACTCAACAATATAAAAGAAATATACATTAGTAGTTCATAAACTTAGTTCACAAACCCCGAGAGATCCTGTCTTTTAGCAATAATATCTAATAATACGGCCACCACATGCAGGCAGTGCAAAACAATTTATAATAATCATATAACCAGATACAAAGCAAAATGGGGCATCATTTACAAAAGGGGATGGAGAGGTCTAGTGCAGGATAACAGGATTACAATAAAATTCCTCTGAATTGAACACATGTGCTCTTCAGAAGCTATTTACAATGTAGAGGGATAGTCTGAGGCAGCAAATATTGTGCACACAATCAAGATCCAAACCTTAGAAAACAGCAGCAGAAGACCAATCCCCCGCCGGCACAAGACAGGTTGCGGCAGGGTACGTGGTACATGGAGCAGGCTGCAGGAAAAGATGAGTACTTAAGGTACCTGATTCATAACAGTCTAAGTTATGTACAAGTTATGCTCAACTTGCTTAGGGATGGAAGTAATGGGCAATTTGCCAAGTGAAGTAATTCAGATACAACTATTTAGTCTACTGCTCCATTATTGTTTCCTGGTCATTACCACTGCCATTACATTTACCATATTTACTCAAATAGAAGACAACCCTGACTATAAGACACCCCCCAAAATTAAATTCTATATAAGTAACATTTATAACTATGTTGTAATTTTCTAGGTAAAATTTAATTATTGGAGATTTACATTGAATTTGTCCCCCTCTCTCTGCTACAGCAGGGAAAAAAATCTTGGAAGCCAAGTAGCCGTTTGTTCTCTGCTTCCCCCGACTTTTTTCCCCTGGCAGCCCCTTCCCCCTTTCCTTACTGTCAGACCCTGCTCTCCCTAAGCATGTGGAAGTAAGGAGCAAATCTGGAAACAATAATCTTGAAATTAAACATGGCTGTAGCAATTTGCATACAGTACCTATAGACTTAGATCATCCATAATTTATGCACATCACCTTTTTTGAAACTGCTGCAACTATTAGCACAGGTACTCCATAAACACACTGCTGAGCAGTACTTCGACACCTGCTTATACATAGTACAAACTATGTATAACATTAGTCCAAACCCAAAGGCTTATAATTAGAGGTGCACCAATACATTGGTCCCATATTGCACTGCACTGATATAAGGACATTATCAGCAATTGGCCTTTTTTGGATGATGTGGCCAATAAATGCTGTGTGCATGCCCACAGCTGCAGTGCAGCATTCAGGCAGCCAGGAGCACAGCCTAGCAGTGTGGAGAGCAGTATTCAGCTGGTAAGTCTGTTGTGGGGAAAGAGGGGAGGGGAGGGAAGGGGCATGGTGGGGAGCAGATTGAGACCCCCCAGAGTGAGGGAGTAAGTGTGGCTGGGGCAAGCACTGCACAGCCAGAGCAGGGCAGGGTGCAGGACGGAGCCATGAGTGGCTTGTCTGGGGGGCCCAGTGGGGTGGGGCAATTCCTGCCACACCGCGCACACCCTAGGAGGGCATGCCCCTAGATCTGTAAATGGGGCAAGGGCGGGCTGCTGCTGTGGGCTAGGACTGCGCCAAGCTCTTCCTAGAAGAGGGGTTCGGCTGGGGCTGAGCTCAGGGCAGGCAGTGGCAGTGCTAGAAGGGGGACTATGGGGTAGCAGGCCTACAGCCACCCCAAAATTCATCATAGCCCCTGCTCCTACCACCACCACCACCCACCCCAAGTTCAGTCTGGCCCAGCTCCCCTGCCAGGAAGAGCCCAGTGCTGGCCCTGGCCCCAGCCCGGAGCAGCAGCCCGCACTCACCCTGCACACAGACCTGGGGGCACATACCCCACATGCCCTCCTGGGGTTTGCATAGTGGCAGGAGTCACCCCCTCCCCTCTCCCCCGGACAAGCCGCAGCTCCATCCTGAGCCCTGGCTAGCCCCACCCCAGCTGGGCAGCTTCTGCCCCTGCCCCAGCACCACTCCCTCTCACATCATGGAGACCTTGATCTGCCCCCCCATGCCCCTTCCCTCCCACCTTGCCCTTTCCCCCGCAACAGACTTACCAACTGGATGCTGCTTTCCAAGCTGCCTGCAATCGGATAGGTATCAGCCAATATGGCTGTTTAAAAACTGGCCATTGGTATTGGCCCAAAAAAACTATCAGTGCACCCCTACTCATGATTTAACACGTAGTTCAGTGGGCTGGGCCCCACCAGAATCAACAGTATTTCAAGCCACGGTGACCCCACAGCTCAGCATGTATGCACACTCCAGATACTCTCCACAAAGGATCCATATTAGCCCCAACTCATGTCTAGTTAGCCATGACTGGAGCCAGGTGTTGTCATCACAAGTCCTGGGATGCTCCAAAAATGTATATCCAGATAAGATGCAGGACAACCTGGTCTGACTTCGCCTCATGAAGGGCGGAGCCAAACTCATATGCACCAGGCTGAGAGAAGGGGATGGCAGAAGGAGTTGGAGTGAACTGTATGCAAGGTTGTACCTCACCATGACTTGAAAAAGAGTCCATGGTGAAGCAGACTGTGCTTAATGAGCACTACTACATGTCTTATTCAAACGGGCTACATTAACCTATTCTTGTGGTAGGTTCCCATCAGCACATTTGCCCCATGTGGACCATGCATTTTATAGCCGTACTCAGTGTTGGCTGCATTTAATCAACTTCATACTTGGCTTCCATTACTGAGCACATGTTGCTTTTGGCAACAAGTTAACAACAGGCAGTGTATTTAGTGAAAAGTCCTCGTATGCAATAAGATGAGGGGTTTTCCCCCCATGCCAACTGAGATGAAAAAAACCTCATCTTGTATTCAAGTAAATACAGAAGTTGACTCCTTTAGTGTTTTGATCCTTTATCCTTTAAAGAAAAGAATTAATGTTGTCATTTAAAGAGTCTGATCTCTAATTACTAGTCCCTATAGGACTATTCCAACTTTACTTTGCAAGTATAGCAGAAAACAGCAGGTATTTGTGTCATCATAAAGATGAATCCCTATGAATTCTAAATGTTCAGTAGCCTCCTTTGTTGGAAAAACGATCATGTCTTCATGCTCAAATGCACACTCCGAAATTCACCCCTACGGGGCCACGCACCATACCTACACCTTTTGAAGCATTGCCAAATTGTTCCAGCTCTTTCATCCACAGGCTCTAGCATCTAAAGCTATTTCTGGAAACTAGCTTTCCAAAAAACATTTAGTAACCTAATAAATAAGAGTCTTCAATTGCCTACTGCCATCCCTCATCTTCCATTTATTCTTGCAGAGCAAGGCATTTACTGTCATTATTATTAACAAGGTAATAGGGACAAATTGGTCAGATTGGCTATGCTCAAACATTTTGAGTTCTGTTTTTTTCCTACCACCTACCTTTCTTCTTCCAGTTTCCCTCTCTTCCTAATATTAATTTCCATTCCTCAACTGTACATTCTCATCTTCCTGGTCCTGCTGCATTTAGGAATATTCCTTAAGAACACCTGCGATTTAAAACAAACAGTTCTCTAGCTCACCTTAGTCTAATTTGTCTAATTTAAATGTTTAAAATGCTTCTGCTGAAGGATGAAGCTTTATTAGCTAAACCAAAAATGCACATCGTTATCTTTGGAAATTTTCTCATATCAAAGCCTAATCCTTTTTTTTTTCCAAGTACAAAAGTCACAATACTTATTTTGTTGTCTCCCATTAGTGTCAAATACCTAATCAAGAAACAAGTAAAACTGTCCATAGCATACCGGTCAAATCCCTCAAAAATCAAACCATTGTCATGGCCCATCAATCCTTACCCATCTGAGACAAAAATATGGCCTTTGCAGCATGCCTGATAGTTAATAAAGGGGGAACAGTAGTGCAGAAGTAGTCAAAAATAGTTAACCCGATGTACATTTACACTTAGTTAAACCAAGAGGGACCTCTCTAAATTCAGACATTCCCACTGTGTAGCGTCACAGGGAAGAGGCACTTAAGGTGACAGCAGATACAATTAGGAGGATTTGGGGGCAAGAAGTTGTTTTGGGGTTGGTAAATGTGGAATGGAGGGGGGCAAACGGGGTCAGGGGGAACATTTCTTGCCAACATTGGATCTGGTATGAGGAGATGTAATCAGGTAAAATCCATCTGAGATATTTAAGGACAGCAGTGATAATAGTACACAAAGCTGGAAGGCTTGTTATAAACACCTTCTCCCATTCTCTTTCCATCGTGTTTGTTTGCTCATTAAAGTTTCTCCTCCTCCTCTTCCTGGCTTCAATTCAAATCATGAGCTGACTGGCATAAAATGTTCTGCCTTTTGTTGCAGCTCACTAAAACCATAGCTGCATCATGTCTTTTCTCATGCTTTTTCTTCCATCCTTGTCATTCAGTGGTTTCAATCCAGTGATCTTTCTGAACACATTTACAGTCCCAATCAGTTTCTTGATATCAGCTCGCTTGTTTGTCTCTTTTCTTTCTTCTGTTTTCATTCACCATAACACCTTCCTGTCACAGCTCATCTTAGCTCTGAGCTACTGCCACCTCTCTGTTTGTCACTCATACATCTTCCTTTTTTGTTCACATACTAAATTTCCATCATCTTTCTAAACTTCTTAGCATAAGCAATTTTCTACTATTTTAAACACATCTCTTGTTTCCTTGTCTATGAACCAAGAATTTATCTTACTGTTACCTTAAATCCTCTTTTTATTGCTTCATTCTTCAAACAGGTTGGTCTATGAGCAATGTATTCTCCTGTTACACATTTTGCCTGATTTTTTTTCATTACGCTGCCCAAACACTTAAAGTCAGTCTGTAGATGCTGAGCCAAAAAAAGCATATTGTATAAACATAGGAAAATCCTACAGTAGTTTCTACAACAAAAGCTTTCTCTAATAGGATACAGTCAAATATCTGTCCCCTCAAAGACAACGGGCATTGCTTGACCAAAATTGAGAATTTTTTAAAGGCCTGTTTGAAACAAGGAGTATAAGTGCCATCCATTCCACTTTGAAGGAGTAACGCAGAACATTTAATTAAGGAGGATAAAATCATCAGCAACAACCCTCTTACCGCTACAAGCCACTCTCTCACACAGACGCGCACAAAAAATAATGCACAGATAACATTTGCAAACTGTTGCAGAGCTAGAGTCAGGGAAATAAGGATTTTTTTGGTTTGGTGCCCAATGAAAAAGTGAGGTAGAAACCTAGTTCAGATAAAACCAAAACACAAATACCATTTTTCCTGAAAAAACTCAAAACATACCTCAGTTTATTTTCTAAGAGAATTATGCTGAAGTTGACAAGTGCTTGGAAACCAGGTTTTGTTTCAATCCATTAGAGAATGGATATAAACCACAACAAAAGAAACCAGATTTTGACTCAAAACACTAACTCCTAACATGGAACTTTAATCCTATAAACGAAAGGGAAAACTATAGTCATCCATATTATAAAGACAGACTGACAGTTTTTCTCCTGTGACATTCATCCAATGAAAAATATTCTTATAATCAAAGTGTAACTCGCTACAAGTATGGAAATATTTTCCATTTTTTTGTATCCGTTTCAGAATACCTTATGAAAATAACAGTTGTCAATTCACAAAACATTGGCAAGAAATCTTGGTGCATTTTTTGCTGCTGTTTTTTATACAGAGCAGGGAATGCCACAGTCTATACAGCACATTTGTTAAAAGAAACCAAAATAAAGCTTTTTCTTCACTAAAAGAATGCCACTTGCTACAAAATGCTGCAATACTAACAGCAGATTCATGCAGTACATATTCTGTTATTAGTGGGTACACTGGTTTATAACTGCAACTATGAAAAAGTATGATAAATGAGGTAAATTAAATATATTTACTATAAACAGCTGTATTGAATCTGAAATATTTTAAACATAGGCTATTTACAGCCTATAGTTCTCCAATTATCTTAGAAAACATATGTTACAGCCAGGAAACACTTCTCTCATATAATGGCAATTTCTATTATTCTGGTCTTTATTTTTGGTACAAAAAATATAGCTGGAAAGTCAGTTCCAAGAGTCAGAGCCAAAACTCAGTGCATTACAGATAACAAATGCCTAAGTAGAGACCCAAAGTTCTCTCTGATATAGACTGAATAGTGACTGTATCTGCTTGACACATGCACATAGGGCACGTCTACATGAACCCTTTACTGCACAGTAAACTAATCTACTGCATTACAAAGTGTTACAATGCAACTGTGCACTGAGCTACTGCATGATGATAAAATAGGCTAATACACAGTAAATCTACTAGGTAGTAGAATGACTTCGTATTAGCTAATGTGCAGTAGTGCATACATAGAAACCAACTAGGAGGAAATTTGCTCCCGGTCAGCCAGATCAGCAGGAGGGCAGCCTCCTGCCAGGGGCAGAGCACTGTGGCTGGGAGCCCCTCCAGCAACAGAACAGGGATGGCTCTTCAGCAGTCCCTGGCTGGCCTTTAGACCCCTGGGGCCTGGGCCAGCTGATGCCTGCCCCTAGCCACTGTGTGCTGGTGTGCTGGGCACATGCTGGCTGCCGCAGAGCCCCAACCTGACCCCCGAGTCTCTGCTGGCTTCTCCCTGGCCCCTGGGCACCACATTCCTGTGCTGTGGGCACACGCGGGCTCCAGTAGTCCTGCAAGCCATTCCATACAAGTGGGAGAGGGACCAGAAGGACCATGCCTTTTGGGACAGGCTTCTCACCCTTGAGGAGAGGCACACTGTCCTCCTCAAGAGGATGCTGGAGGCACAAGAGAAGCAGGCTGCTGTGGGGCCCGGGCAGTGAAGGACATGGAGGAAGACTGCCAAGTGCTAGACACCATCCTGGCCCTGGCAGTCACCTTTGTGCTGCCTACCACACAGCCTCCACCTCCAGCCCCACCTGCTGCCTGGCAGTCACCCACCAACCAGCCGCTACCTGGCAGCCACCTGCAACCCCACACCAAGCCCCCCAGTAGGCCTGGAAGAGGTCCAGCAGTGCCTACAGCAGGCAGGGCCCCCTGCCCCTGCTCCTGAGCCAGGTCTCCCAGGAGCCAGTCCACCCGCCTGGGCTGCTGCCCATCTCTCATCTGCCTGCCATGTGGCCCCTGAGCAAATGGCCCCTGCTGGGCCCATCCTCATGCAGGAGGAGAGGGAACAGGCTGGACAGCAGCCGCCCTCATGACCGGCCAAGCCCCTGGGTTGCTGGCCTTGCCGCAGGGTCCACACCCACAGTGGTGCCACCAGAGGGCAGGGTGCTGGACACCTCTCCCTGTGCCATAGGCATGTCCATCCCACCATCCCTCCCTGACACTGCACCAACCACACTCTTATAAACAGTTGCATGGGGAAGAAGGTGGGTTTTTTTGGTGGGTGTTAGGGTTTGGGGTGGAAGCTGTTGTTGGTGAGGGACAGCAGGATGGACAGTGGTGTTTCGAAGGGAGCATACTGTGGTGGAGAGAAATAAAGATTGTTGACTAGAAACTGTCCAGAGTGTGTGTGGTTTTGGGGGTGCGCTGTGGGCCTGAGGTTTGCAGGCAGCCACCCAGGCACCTTATTGTGGGGGGTGGGAGAGGAGGTGGTCTGCAAGCACCTTGCAGGCACAGTGCCCTGTCCACTACTGCCGGGGAGGGAAGGTAGAGAGCGTCCATGGCAAACTCGCCATCGACTCCCAGAAAAACATCCCCCCTGCCAAGCTGAACCTGTCTCCCTGGATCTGCTTAATCCTATAAGGAGCAAATCTGCTCCCAACAGGGTGCACATGTAGATGCCTTCCCAAGGCTGGTTTTCTACTACACAGTAAATTACTGTGCAGTAAATCTAAATAGCATTAATTACATGTGTAGCCGCACCCACACACACAAAGTTTTGCTTCCCCTACATAGAACAGAATCCTGCTATTTAGATTATTTCCTGTAGCTAAAGATAGATCTTCAATCACCATAATTTGAGTTAAAACCATCAAGAAGACACATCTTCATTGCTTTTTTGGAAGGCTGAACAAGTCAAAAAATGAGCTGGATCACAGGCAGTATTTAAAAAACTTACTCACACTTAACAGGACAATGATAAAATGGGGAAGAAATATATACTTTCTTTGCCCATCCCCCCAAAACTACGTTCTCCAAACAAGTGTGCAAGTAAAAAAGTAGAATTTTGCTAGACTGCTTTACATTTCAGATAGTTTCATTCCTTGTATTGTCACCTGGCACTCACTGTTTAAGTACTTCTTTTTTGGAAGTATACTTTCTATTTTCCATTTAGGTATGCTGCAGCCCTATTGCTCCACTTCTCCGCTTTCAAGTAATTTTTATGTAAATTATTTGAATGCTGTTGATCATGGCATTATTAATGAATCTTTATTCACCTTCCTTACCCTATTTTGCACGTTGCACTTTCTTTTCAAGTTGTGCAAGATACTTTAATAGCTTTTTTATTACACTATAATCATATTTTTATATTTGTTTGCAGCTCCATACTCCGTGACCTTTCTCTAAGCCCAGTTCCTTTCCTAGTGCCTTATCTAAAGACACTTTATCTATACTTACCTGGAAATGCACAGCTACAGTGAATCAGTTAGTGGACCATCTTGTACAGTGCCCTGTCTCTGAGTCTGTTCTATACCAAACGCTCAAAAGAAAATTGCAAGAAACACTGCAGTAGTAGTTTATGAAATAACAAACTTGCAAGACCAGTTTCTCTCTATCTCCTGTTAGGTGAGGTTGCTTCATGCCCCTAAGCACAGGGATTCTTATACTCATTTTTTGTTCACTGTTTTTTTTATTTTGAAATCAGACCTGAACCTCCTTTGTAAGAGCTAGATATACGCTAAAAATGTTATCCTAGCTAAGCATAATACATTGTATTTACTCAAATCCAAGATGAGGGGTTTTTTCCTTATTTAACATGGAAGGAGCCCCTTGCCTTGGATTTGACTGTGGGGCAGCAGGGCAGGGAGCTGTGGCAGGAATTGAAGTCAACCCTCCAATAATTAGATTCTACCCATGAAAGATTATACCAAATTTATAAATTGTCCATGTATAGAATCTAAATATTGGAGGATCATCTTCAATTTAGAGTCATCTTAGATTTTGGTAAATACCACAGTTAAAACATTAGTCACCGCCACTGCCACCTGCACACACAGTGCAAGCAATTATATTGATATCAACCTGATAATAAATAATTTCTGTTCAGGAAGCAAAATGAGCTATGCTGGCATAACCCTAAATGGGTTCAGAAAGTGTTAGCCCACATTGGCAAATAAACTACTGCAGCTACACAAAATTACAGCTACACTTTGTGCTGCCTTCTGGGTACAGGAAAGCAGTCCTGGGATGTCCCAAGTCTGCAAGAGAGACAGAAGCAGAATTCCCATAGGAATCAAGAGGGTTATGCAAACATTGCAGTGATGTCGAAACTGGTATACAACAGTAGCAAATCCTTATTCTAGGCAACTGCAAAGGAGTTGCAACATCCTTATTAAAAGGCATAAAAGAAAAAAAAACCAAAACTGAAGCTGCTCTTCTTGTGTCATATTGAGTAGGGGGATCTTTAAGCCAAGCTGTGACCAACAATGGATTCCTCCTCACGTTTCGAGGAAGGCATCCCTAAATAGCACACCAACCATGGGGAAAGGGAAGTGAAAAACGTAGGCCAGGGCAATTATTTCGGCTAGAGGGCTACTTAACGTGTTTTGGTGAGCTGTCAAAGGCCACACACACAAAGTCTTTTAGAAAATACCATATTAACAACTTATAGATACAAAAAAAACCCATATATTAAAAATCAAACATCTACTGTAACATATTTCAATTTTATTTCAAAAAATATTTTTTGTCCTGACATGTTTTTTTAAGTAGTGTATATAGAGATGATTGCATAAAAGTTCAAAATAAAAGGTCTTACTCTTGTATATTGTGGGGTGGGACGGTATGAGGAGTGGGGGGTAGAGGTGTGCCTGGAGGGGCTGCCTGTGTGCTAGGTCCCAGGAGTCAGCTGGGGGCAGGGGGCACATACAGCAGAGCTCACCTGGGTGGTGCAGGTGCAGTCCACACCCCCTCTCCCAACCCACGGCTGCCCCAGTGGCAGCCCCATATGCTCCCACCTGTGGCTGCCCACACCATGCTCCTGCCAGCCCAGCCCATCAGCACACCCAGCTTCCTGGTGGGGCTGTTCCCAGTGCAGCTGCACGCCACCCAGGTGCTACTCAGCTCCCCCTGCCTCTAGCAACACCTCCTCCTCCTCTACCACCTGCCCCTACTGCACCACTCCAGGAAGGAGGAAGGAGCCACAGCCAGGGCAGCTCCTGCCCCAGCATGTGCATGGCCAGCTGCGGGCCATTTCCAATCAACTGGCAGGTGCCACCCACCCTGGACATACCTGAACCCAACCCAGAGACAAAACCTACTGCAAAAGTAAGGGGGCTGCAGTAGACACAACTTATAGCCCATGAATGTATACCTATTCCTTTCCCCTTTACCCCCTCAGATTCTCCCCACCTTTTCCTCCTACCTTTTCTCAAAATGGCAACCAGCTGCAGAGAAAAAGGGGAAAAATCAAATTCTGTTTTAAAGTCATTGGTTTTTTTTAAGAACAGTACAGTATACAAAAAAAAGAAAGAAAGAAAACTGGAAGCAATCAAAAAGCATTCCTACATACACATTTACTAAAACTCTTTACTTTGAATAAAGTAAAAAATTTGGCTCACAGGGAAGTCAATAAAATTTAAAAAAACAATGCAAATATAATTAAATGATTTAAAACCCAAGAAAGAAATGCATGCAACAAATACACAAGCACTCAAATTAAATACATCAACACCACAAAAGACTGCTAAAGAAAATCCATTGACAGGGCACTCAGAGGCCACGAATTTTCAGAAACAGCATTGTCAGTTTATTTGATGTAGGGTTTTTAATGCAGAACACAGTACTTTTAGTTTAAGATCCAAAACAAATTACTTAAATGCTCTACTTAGATCCAGAAAAGAAGTAGAAGTGGCATGTTGCTGGCTCAGGGGCTCAGGTTGATGGGCTCACAAATCTAGCCAGCAACCACAACTCTTCTCCGCTTGCAGAGCTTCTGGTTTATCTTGGCCTAGGCAGCATTTTTGCCCTCTGGGACAATCTCACTGAAATTTTCAAAGAAGCAATGATCCTTGCCTGCACTTTTCTAGCAACAGTAGCTTTGTTTCTCCCACCATAGTATGACATTCTTCTTCTCTTACCAGCCTACAGCTAATTCAAGGGTATCATCTATGAAGAGGCCAGCAGCATACAGCCCCAGGAGACTCAAACTATCTCTAGCAGCTGCTTTAAGTCTTTGATACCTTCGTGAGCTGTATATCTGGAAGGATCACCAACTGCCTGCAATAAGTGTTCAACAATATTTATACTGACACCTACCCGCCCCATCCATTACCCAAGACCCATACCTCAAACTCTATTTCTCCTACCTACTTGCCACACTCTAATCGCTAAACAGCCTTGAAATAAGTAGCGGTAAAACAGACTATATTTATACTCCTGTGTGTGGGGAAAGTATGGGAGAGTTGTGGCACTTATACCTTGATGCCAGCTAAGCTCTTAAATTTACAATGCCCATCTGCCTAGTAGTTTATCAATGACCTTGGCCAAGGTATTCTGAAGAGCCGTCCTTTCCTTACCTGCAGAAAGGCTTACCATAATAAGGTAGAGAGAGAGAGACAACATGCTTCAGCACTACCTCTAGCCCTCTGATTCTTAACCCCACAAGACAAGAAAATGGAGGGAACTCATATCAGAAGAAAAGCAGAAGGCCACAAAGGTCCACCAACAAATTCACCAAGACATATAGGTCCACAAATTAAAAAAAAAAAAATGCTCTTCAAAGTATTATAAAACAATATTCCCAAACAGACATTGTATGGAGTGGATAAATCCTCTTGCCCAAACCAGGACTATATAATCCCACCCCACTCAGGTTCCAGCAATAAGCAGCCTTTAATTTAACCCAGTAGACAATAAGGAAAAATGCCAAGTGCACATACTGTGCCCAAAGCAGCAGCGCCTTTCACTTTCCTTTTAGTGGTTTGTTGCTTATTACTGAATAACAGAAGCTGTTTTTGTGAAAACCAAGGTTTTCCTACAATATAGATTTCAAGCCCCAAAGAATCACTTCTTGATGCCAAAAGTTCATAACCCAAGCAATCACTGTGTAGTCACAAAAAACCCCAAGAAGTATAAAGCAGAACGCTGCCTAGTCGTAGCAAACCAGACTGCTCTCAATCTGTCCCCCAGCCACCGAGTAGGTTGATAGGCTCCAGGTCCTTGTTTCAGGCTAATCAAAATCAGATAACATTTCCACCTTAACTTCATAAGACTTGCCTTTTCATCTGCTAACTGTACAATAGACAGTTATCCTGTACCTGCCCACACAATAATTAAACCTTTCCTTGCTCCAAGTGTTCAGTATATGCATCCAAGAGCTGAGCAAGCCCAGAATAGTTTACGTATTTGAGAGCCACAACTGGCACTGCAACCTGGCCTGTGAGTCCACCTGTCCAGGGTAAGTGTCCCTCCTTGAAGCTTTTCAAACATCCTAGGATGCGAGCATCGTGCACTGTCTCTGACAACCCAGCAATATAATGGGAAACATCCAACGCTTGCAAAGCTGTGGGAAAGCACCTCTTTCTGTTCATTTGTTCCCAGACAAGGGGAAAGGAATCTCATCTACTACACTACCACCACTAGGGAAATTCACTTATTATTTCCTAGATACCGCTCAGAAATACAAACCTGTATAGCAGGACAAGCTTAAAGCCCTCATACCCCCACTGTAAGTTGGCCAGTACCAAGCCTATTGCTACTAATCAAGAGCCAACTGGAATAGCAAATTTACAGAGCATAATTGCCACCTATTTTTTCATTATCAGGGCAGCTCACACTTCGGCTTTTTTACACTGTAAGGCTGGGGCAAGCTTGGCACGTAACTCCAGGCATATGGTTTTCCACATCCTAACCACTGACAGTAACCCCGGTGTGCATCATGCGCTAATGCCACCCATTTGTGCTCATTCCATGGGTCAAGAGCTTCTTCTCCACCGTGGGCAGCTGATCAGTGAATGCCTGGCAATTTTCACCCGCTCTTGGTATCACCCACTCCTCTTCAATGGTCTCATTTTCACAGCTGCATGATCAGTTTGTGCGTCAGCCAATGTGATAGCACAAGTGACAGAGCCATGCATTTAAAACAAAAGGGAGCTTCTGTGGTCTGGTCAGCATCCACTCTTGAGGACAAGATGTCACAGATTGAAAAACTAACACAAAGAGGAGTAAACTGCAGGCTCAAAGAGAGGAAAATTGAATTATTTATAAGCAGCACAAAAAGAGAAGATTATGGGATGGGATAGAACAGATACAGTAATGGGCATTTAATCCAAAACTTTCATTATTCTCAGAGAAGAGCGATGGGAACCCACATGCATTTCCTACAAGGTTAGTGCACCAAACACTGGCATGGAAGATGGCAAGAAGCTTACTCATATCACACCTATTACCTACACAACCCAGAGGTGTGAGGTTATAAAATACCAGCCAACTGTCAATGCAGTCTACTAAAATAGCTCTATCAGCCACTGTCTGATGGCTGAACTTTTAATAATAGAAGTTTTTAGTATAGATACAACTTTAGAAGGCAGTCACTAAAAAGAGCACTTCTTTACTTCTGGTTGAGTAAAACATTCAGGAGTAATAGATCATCTGACCCAGGACACAAATGAACTGCCCACCCTAATGCACACATATAGAGCTCAACACTTAGCATCTATCTGGTCTTCCATTTACAACACATTGAAAGATAATCACTGAGAGGGTTTTTGTTTTTTGCTAAAATGAGATTTCTTCTAGTTTCTTCAGGCGATTTAATAATATTTGTATAATCATATAATAAAAATCAGACCAAAGTTACAGACTATTCATATGACTGGATGTATACCTCCCTCACCAAAACCACAGTTTAAAAGTAAAACCTTAAAGCCAATCCCTACCTCCATGGAAATAATGTTTAGAAAGTCTTGAGAGAGAAAAGCTGAAGTTATTAAGTGCTCTATTAGCCATTATCCAACCCCATTAAAGTAGATGGCAAGATTACCATTGACTTACAGCAGAATCTAGCTCCTCCTATTGAAGCATTGCGAGTAAAAATAATAAATATTAACTAATGGAAAGTTTAGTTGATCAACTGCATAGATTATCCATCCCAGAATTCGTGATAGCACTGGAGTGATGTTGCAGCCACAGCAGTCCAGCAAACATGTGAGAGGCAAGGCTTTTTTTGCACAGTATCTTTTATTGGACACCTTGCATACCGGGAGAGATCTTACACAAGCTTTCAGGCGCAAGGTATTCTTCCTTGGGTCTAAAGCACCATACCGAGGAAAGGAACCTTGTCCTCAAAAGCTTGTCTAAGATCCCTCCCAACTCTTCGGCTGGTCCAATAAAAGATAGCACCTAAAATAATCCTTGCCTCTTGCATTCCTCCAATTTCACATTTTAAAAACATTTCCGTAACACTTAATAACTGAGGATCTGATCCTGTAGTCATATCTTGTACACACACCCTTTATCAATCCCAGGACAAGAGCGCCCGTTATGTTTTTACCAGTATTACACTATTACGTAGCATAGAACACCATCGTTTAGGAGTGCCTCCGAGGGGAAAATATTGTCTCAATACTCTATATTGGAGTCCAAAATGTTGTACCAAATATTCCTAGCCCAGTGGAGACTTGCTCATTTGGGGGCTTTTGGGTAGTACTGTGATACAAATAAAGCTAACCTACCTGTATATTAGAATGCCTCTCAGTAGCAATTAATAGCACACCTTGGCTTTTTAAAAAGTAGACACACCTGAAAGCTCTTACATTTAAAAGTTGGGCTACCATATCTAAGAAACGCTGTAATTCATGATCACCGTAATAAATATTTTAGGGATACCTCTTTCACAAGCTGTGCTGCCTACAAAGCATTTCAGTCTTTTCCAATGTTCAAAAATCCACTGTTTTTTTTACAACAACGTTCAAACTTTTCAAAAGTTTTTTTTATTGCCATAACGTTTTATTTGTGCCTCAGACGCCTGTAAAAAGCGCACAAGTCGTATTTCTCAAAATGACCAAGTCCCTTCTCAAGCAGGTTTACTGAAATCCATTTTTATCAGACGCACGATCTGGTTCTCCCTGCCTGACTCCCCCAGCACCACTCTCACGTTCTTATCAATAAACGTTCACAGATTTTCACAAACTTTAAAAACAATCTGTGGCCAGAGTGTATCATTTAAAAACAAAACTCAAATTCTACTTGATAAAATCCTCTTAGCCACTGCAAATACAATTATGGTAACGATGCATTTAAATTCCGTTTAACAACTGGAGCCACAGAGCAACAAGTATTCTTTATGGGCTCATTTATCCTTTTAAAATACCCTCTAGAAGTGGTTAGATCACTACACAGGGAGGAGAAAGAAAACTGCGGTAATCATTACGGAGAGACTGCTTATCCTTCGCTCTCTCCAACAGAGGTAAAGCCCAAAATTCTGGGCGACTTGAATTTGACTAAGTAGTAAGACAGGGTAAATCTGAATGCAAAAGTCAAACCCCTGTTTTTCCAACAGTCTGAGCAACCTGTGGTTAAGGAAGTCAGCAGCACGTTGCAGTCTATCATTTCAAATCACTAATTGAAGAATGAATGGACAAAAGAGGCAGCTCGGCTGTGCTGCCCGATCACCATGCAGACTACAACTTTTAAGCGCGTTTCACATGCCCCGGAGTACTACCCAGAGGAGATGAAGAGCATGTACACCGGAGATGACAGCTCCGCCAGGACAAGCTGTGCTACTTTTAAAGCCTTTACGCAGATGCGGAGTTCGCCGTGGTTCTCAGCTCCCTTCCCGAACTTGATCATATTTTTCCCTGATTAATGAATTAAAAATAAATACATACGTACATAAAAGAAGGTCATTGTGAGGGGCTGGCGGGGTTCCTGACGAGCCGAGCTGACAACAGCATGAGAGCCACCCGGCACAGCACAGGACGGCGTCTGCTGGCGGATTAGCTGCCTGCTAGTTACCCCACAAACCTGTGCCACGCTCCTTGCCACTGTGCCCGCGAGAGACGTGTGTCATGCTGACACGCAGCGGCTGCCCGGCCACACGCACACGCACACGCCGGACAAGGGTGTCACACCCGCCGTGCAGCGCAGGGCGCGGGGCTGCGGACGCCCTACCTGGCTCATGCTGACAGACGCGCTCCGGGGGCTTCTCCGGGGGCCGCGCAGCGCAGCGCCCGCTGCTCCGCCGCCTTCCCCGGGGGGCGAGAGGCTCTCAGCTTCGTGGGGGCGAGGAGCGGCGACCCGCGGCAGCCGAGTGCGTCCGGGAGGGATGGGGAGCTCCGGCGGGGGGGGCAGGAATCGCCCACAAAGCACTTCGCAGGGTCCCCGCAGCGGCTCCCCCGCAACCCAGCCGCTCCTCTGCAGAAAGTGCGGGCGGAGGACGCCGGCTCCTCCCCACGCGCGTCCGCAAACTTCTCCCGGGCACGTCGCGGCGAGATAATGCGCCCCCGAGCCGCCGCGCACTTACCGCCGAGCTCCGCAGCAGCGCGGGGGGG
>NW_017729031.1:20225279-20230744 GCF_001723915.1 Gavialis gangeticus
CGGGGGCAGGGTGAGGCAGGGGTGGGCACCCGGGGCAGGGAGCCGTGGGGACTTCCTGCTGCTGTGCGCACTCCTGGCGTGCCCCCCCCCATACACACCCACTTGTACGTGGGGCAGAGGCAGGCTTGGGGCTGCAGGGCCCCCGACCCGCCTGGCAGCAGCGGGGGCGGCCGCGGCCCAGCGCACGAAGGGCTGGCAGAGCTGAGGGCGGCACCTCTGCCCAGTCCATTACTTCTCGGGGGACTAGTGTGGGGTCCTGGCAGCTGCAGCAAGGAATGTGCCACCCCGCTGCACGGTCCCCCCTGCCCATTCTGGTGCGGCCTGGCTGCAGCCCTGTGCCCCCCCGTGGGTGTAAGGCAGGGCAGGGGGTCACATGCCCCCCATGCGTCACCTCTGCCCCCGCTCCCCCCATGCCTTGCCTATGCCCGTGCCTGTGCCCTCCGTGTACGGGATATTCAGCAAAACGTTGTGACACAGGTATGCCAGGGCATTTTTACAGCACGCTGGGGGGGGGCTCAGGAAGAAAAAGTTGGAGAGCCCCTGAGTTAAAGCACCCCCCTCCTCCCCACCCAACAGATGTTTGCATGTTGGGGAGAGGGGGAATCTTGCCGCTCTTCTCCCAAGTCCCACTCCCCTTCCCCCTGCTGACAGCCCTGGGGGCAATTGCAGGGCAAACGAACCCCAGGAAACACAAGTTCCCCAAGGTGCTCTAAAGTACAGCCCCTTCATCTGGTACCTCATTTGAGGAGGGTTAATTTTTTGCACGATCAGCCACTTTAAAAGCACTCTGCAGCCACGTACGTGTGTCGTGGCACAGCTGTAGAGCGCTTTCAGGGGGCCGATCGTGCGAAAAATGTGACTTCTGTCTGCGCCCCTGGAGACCCCAGCTGCTTTTGCAGACAGAGCAATGTGGGGAGCGACAGATGGGTGGGAGCCCGGGGGCTGCCATTTAACACCTTGGGAGCCATACGTAGTCCATAGGTCACAAGTTGGACAACCCTGTTCTACTTAACAAAAAAGCTGCCCGCAGTCAGGAATTTCATCCCTGACGGAGGGATTTGTAGGGAGTCACCCTTGGCCCATCAGTTGGCTGAATTAAATAGACCAAGCTTGTTAAATCTCTCCCTGCACATGTTATAATTCCAATGAATGAATCAATATTGAGTGAACTTCATTATTTTTTATATTTAGCACAGCAATAAAGTCACAATATTATATTTTTTTCAATATCATAACTATCCATCATGCAGTGTTTAAGGCACTTCCAAGATGACAGATGAGTGAGATTTTTTTTCAAGCACTCAAGTGACTAAGGATCATAAATGACTTTGAAAGTCAATGGGACTTAAGTCTGACCCTATATTTTCAGCAACAACAGAATTGCAGGCTGGCTGACGTTTCCAACTGAAGGCAGAATGCTGATATTTTGGAAGGAGAAATTTGTTGTTTTTTTAATCAGAAAAAAAAAATCTTTTCAGTTTTATTTTATTTGCACTGATATTTTCTGGAAATTTTCAGAAAACCATCGTCAGTACTGCCAGCCATTTCTCTAGCTTCAATAACCCCTTTTCTTATCTCAAGATATCAGAATGGATATATCCAGTTAACCAAGTACAACCTGATTATGCACGCAATGACTTTATAGCAATATTTATTCCACCTCTAATAGTTATTTTATTGCTTTGTTGCTGAAGGTCCATTCTCACATTTCTTATAGTCTGAACCTAATTATGACTGGTGAGAATCAGGAATACCTCCTCTGACTTCACTGACATGAAGCTTGTATAAATGAATGACAATCAGGCCCCTTAAGTTTAATATATGACCTTTATGGTACTGCTGTACATCAGGGATAACCTCTCCAGGCTCCAGGAATTAGTTCTCTAGGCATGCTTTTCATCCTGCAAGGACACTATACAACATTGTAAAGGACAGAGTTGTGTGAGCCAGGTATATCTTATTTTGTCTGTTCTTTTTAAAGACTGACTCTATCAGAGAGTCCTTTTGAGATTATTATTTATATTACTTAAGCATCTACTGAGATCAGGGCCCTGTTGTGCTTGGCGCTGTACACACAAACAGTCTGAGTCCTTGCCCAAAGAGCTATTTAAATAGAAATGGCCAAATATAGCAGTAGGGAAAAAAGGCATGAAGCAATTTACACAAAAGACAGGTTAGATCCACAAATTTAATCCAGCTCTCCTGACTTCTGGCCCCGACTTCTATCCTCTGAGAAAGAGGCATTTCCTTCAATTAAATCAGACACCTTTCTGAACATTTGCCCAGAGGAAAAACAAATCTGTGTAACAGTCGAACAGTCAGAATTTTCTGACAGTTTTTTAATGGAAAATTAAGATTGTAAAGAAATTGAAACTTTTCACAGAATTGTACTGGTTTTGTCAACGTTTCCATTAGGAAAGTTTCTCAGAGGAACCTAGAAATTTTTGGTCAGAGAGATTCCTGCAAACTATATAACAGTGCAGTTGAGGCACGTGCTTGTAGCAGACCCAGATTCAGGACCCTGCTCCTTCTCATCCTCTCACTCCTCATTATCATCCAATGTAGTATGAAGCCAAAGCTTGAAACCTCCATTCCAGAGAAATCCTGAAATCTTGTTTTCCTGAGTAGCCTTAGTATATGTAGACAGTCACTTGAACGTAGTAGGAGTTCTGGACATTTCCCTTGGTATAGCACTAGGCGCCAGCCCTCAGCATAGCATTTCCATGTGCAGAACTACTATGGTGCAAGTTCCCCATGTTGAATCCAGGAGCAAAATGCACTGCTGCAAATTGCAGCTTTTTGCCTATCTCTAATAGGGATGTGCACTAATGAAGCTGTGCTGATGCCAGAGACTAACAGCTGAAATCCTTAGTTAAGACAAGATCTTTAGTGTAAATGATGCCAACAATGAGAAGAACCAGAGATGGCAAGAAAACAAAACTCACTGCTTTATTTCCAGCTGAGTTCTTCTCTCAGCATGTGTTTTCACTCGGCTCCTATTCCTCAAGCTTTTAAAGTTCTTCAAAGCCTTTTGGAGGGAGATAGTCTTACAGAAACACATGAAGAAAAACAAGGAGGCATATATCTGAATATCTGCTCAATCTGAGGAAGGGCAGTTGTTACACATTATCTTTCAAAGGTGTTAAATGCTCTTAAAATAGGAGTGTCTGTATGTTAAGGTAGGGGAAAAGGAGCTAAGTAATCTCTGAGAAATTTGGAGATAATCCTCTTCAGGTGAGGATTATCTCCAACCCTGTTAGCTCAGGCTGCCTATACATGTGCTGGGGGGGGGGTTAATCAAAGCAGTTCCCAGACAGCCGTTCTATTAAAACAGCTCACCATCACATGTATTAAAAATGGGAGCAGGACACTATCTAAATGAAGCTTAGCTAAAGTGCTCCCACGGACATTTAAAAATGCATGGGGGCTTAATACACATGGCTGTGAGGCAACAGTGGAACGTTCTAATTAGAACTCAGTTAATTGAGTGTTTTTATTAGAATGCAAGTGAGCGTGTGTATAGGCACCCTTAGTCCACTTCTCCAGGCTAATTCATAGGCCCCCAGGATCCTAGGAGACAGTGCTCCCATTTGAAATCTCTGGGTTGATCCTGAGTCATGTTTGGACATCTAACAGTGCTAATATTGAGTGATACCCCACAGCATCCTTGAAACGATCCCAAGGTACCCCAAGGCGCCATGACACCCTGAGAATTACTGTGCTAGAGAGCCAGCAAGTCCGACTTGGCTGATCCTAGCCATGCCCTTTGCTCGCCAGCCCTCCAGCAGCAGGCGCGAGCTGTGCACGTTAGAGAGGACATTAACCCAGAGCTGCCCTTAGTGGTGGATGGCATGGGCGGCCCTCAGCACTGTGGTCAGGGAGGCACCACACGCACACATACAGCAGCATCAAACCCCGCCAAGACCGGAGCGCTACTGCAGGCAGAGGCAAGTAGGCAGGGGCATGGAGCACAGTGGCGGGGAGACAGCTCCGCCTGCATTGCCCAGCCCATCACCTCGCCTCCAGCCACTGCTCAGGAGGAGCCAGGCTGGGCAATGCAAGCAGCTATGCCTCCCCGCCGGACTGTCTCATGCCCCGGGCTGCCCACCTGCCTCTGCCTGCAGCAGTGCCACTGACTTGCGGGGGGGATGCCAAAATAGAAGTTCACCCAGGGCACTGTTTTCCCTAAGGCCAGCTCTGTATTAACCCTGAGCTTGTGACTGCTCACAGCACATACTAACCTTAATACAGCCAAATATTCCTTAGCATTGGTATGTGCTAGCTTTAACACGTAACTACACCCTAAGAGAAACTAAATGCAGGGGAAGCTAAATGAGGAAATGAACCAGACTAGAATGGGAGGAGCTTACAAGTCCTGGCAACCTCCTGTCTTTCCACCAAATTCATTGTTTTCTTGTCTAGGAATCAGATGATCTACTCTCTACTCCTGGTCTTTGCTATGTGGGTCTAGTAGGCCTACAGTATGGAGCTCAGGTAAAGGGTATTGGACGCTGGAAGAAGGAATAAGAAACACTGAGCCAATTCGCTTACAGATTACTAGCTCAGTCTGAGGAGGGAAAAACAAAACCACTTGAATGACAGCTTGGATCAAGTTCATAATGACCTGGTTTGTATAGGCCAGGTGTTATGTAGATTGGAGCTTGTTATTGTGCAAAATTCTGGCAGCCCTCGCAGTCCAACAGCCAGATCCAAGGGAGCTGGGCAGGAAGCCATTTACTACAGGCAGGTCTATCTTCAGGAAGACAGACAGAGGGGCCTTCCTTTTCTGCCACCTTGTACCTTAGGGACTGTCAGCCAGTCTGCTCTACCCCAGGCAGCTTTACAAGCTTATAAAATAATTAAGAGGGCTTCAAAACTGAAGCACAAAAAGGGAACTTGCATTTAGCACTGTATTTAACAGTTGTATATCTCTATGTTTTCTCCCCTTTCCTTGGGGACTGAAAATGCAGGAAAGAATTATCTAGGAAACAATTTTCCACTAGTATCTTGAAGGCAGTCAAAATATTTGTTACAAACTTTATACTTTTAGTACTTTTGCTAGAAGGCTTTTGCAATTTTTTTGTAAAAAATATGTTTAAAATATCTGTAAGCATCAACTGTATAGTTTGAATAACTCCTTCTCAAAACTGTTTTTTCATGATTTATTTGCTATTCTATGTCCATATCAAGTGACTGGTGATCTAAGCCACATGATAATGTTTTTGCTGTCTCTTTGGATGACTGAAACATTTTAATACAGGAAAACAATAGTAAAATAAGAAATAAAGGAAGTTTGCTACAAGTTTGTGTAATATTCATTCGAATATTCACTCATATCCCCAGAGGGATGCAGCAGGGGCACAAGAGGAGGAGCACTTGGAAGTAGGGAGAGCCAAGCAGTACCTGTGCAGCTGCAGCAGCAATGGGAGTAGCCAGCCCTGCCAGGAAGCTGTACACATGGGCTG
>NW_017729031.1:20230755-20230975 GCF_001723915.1 Gavialis gangeticus
TGCAGCACAGGCTGCCCCAACCAGGAACAGGTGGGTCTTAGTCCCATGTGGAGTGCCATAGGGGCAGCCACTGACCAGATACAGTCAGCTGGCGGGCTGCATTTTGCCCATCCCTGTTCCAAAGTTTCCCAAACCCGTCGCTAAAAATCAGCATTAGCCATACACCCACAAATAATCAAGACGTCTCCATAAATTAAGGCAAACAAGTTAGTCAATGAAT
>NW_017729031.1:20235975-20239039 GCF_001723915.1 Gavialis gangeticus
AAAATCAGCATTAGCCATACACCCACAAATAATCAAGACGTCTCCATAAATTAAGGCAAACAAGTTAGTCAATAAATCATATTTGCATTTTCTTTTGGTCTTAGTGGGTTTTTACATGGCACTTCTCAGAGTTTTGCCACTATTAGTTTTATCTTTTTTAAAGAAATTTACCTAGAGAACAAGTTTTGAACGTATGCTCCTTGCCAATATAAAGCAGCTGCAAAGACGTGGCAGTTTTTCCAAGAATGCATTCGCTGTTGTGATGATACTAGCTTATACACTGCAGTCGATGTATGTGGCACTGTAGAGTAGAACAAAGCCAAGCAGATAATGGACGCCAACCGCAAAGGATTTACACTTGGAAAGTACAGATGGAGACAAATATTCCAAACAATACAAACACAGGGTGCTCTACCTATTGGGGCTTTCATGCTTACCTGGGAAAGGAAAGTGGATTTTGAGAAGTTCACAAATCCTTGTTTGTTCCAGAACTCCAACTATGGTAATGAGTTATTTTTAAATCTCTCCTGTGCTAGATTTATGAGAATTTAAAAAAAAAAGCAACTATCCTCTCACCCTTGGGGATGGCCCTTCTAAAAATCAATGCTAATGAACAAAGTGCAGCATTGGGAAGCTTGCATTTCCATTGCTGTACCAATTCTGTGGATTCACAGGGGACCTGCCATGTGTCATCATGTGTAACTAGAGATGGAGAGAAGAAACAGAAAACAGTGATTCATGATTTACACGGTGTCATATCTCCTTGGCAGATTTAATAGAGATTAACACATGCTCACTTCAATAACATTCGTATTTGCAGGCCAGAAATTATTTATCCATTAACAGAAAGATTGAACAAGATACCAACTACAATTTGGTGGCAATGCTGACCCGAACATACATTTGGTTAGTGACCCCTCTGGTAGGTAGGAAAGAGACAGGCAAACGGACAGGATTTTTAATAGATCGATAGCACTTCTACTGAATCAAATAGAGTCTGCAAGGTCACCCTGCAGAAATGACTTCCATTCCAGTTGGCCCTCTCATTAACCACAAATACCATATGGCATGAAGAAACAGTATCCCACTGAATCCAAGATATTAAGGAAAAAAACAGATGAGTCAATAAGGTCTTATTGTGACAGTGGACATGGAAGTAAATACATTTTTTACTCTATGAGTTTCTGATACTGGCTGATTTTTCTTTTTTGGTGGGAGGTAGTAAGCACTAAAACATTTGAAGCAAGCTAGGAGTCTGTTTTTAATTCCTATTAGGATACCCATCAAATGGCAATCCTACAGCAGGAAAAGTATTTTTTTAACTTTATAAATCATAAACCTATTAAGTGCAAGCAAACATTTTACAATGGCAATGAAAACTTTTAAAACCTTTGTTTACATAATTACTATTTTGGATGCTGGGCAGAGTGAGAGAGACAGCTGGTTTCTGTAAAGGATTAGCTGCTGTCAGAAAATAACATAAGTTGCATTTAAAGACCTTTGTTCCTTCTATCAAAAGAGGATGTGGAATATTTGCACACTAAATTCTTTTGGAAAACACCCCTCTATTTGTATTCCCACTAATACAGCTCCATTCGCACTAATGTGCTATGGTCAGCAATATATTCCCCATTGTCAAAACTTGCTAAGAAAAAAGGTCTGTAAGTTACCCAGTCTTGATAAAGGAGTTGGAATGCAAGCCATATGGGAAAAGACTGAAAGATGGTAGCTTGATGAAAAGATGGGGACAGGGAGGGAAGAGGGGTAGTGGTGTAACAAGGCGTGGTCAAGCAGGGAACCAGCTCAGGGTGCCAACATAACAGAGTGTCAGAATTGCCCCCCATGCCATGGAGTCCACACCTTGGCAGCAAAAGCAGCCCTATAGGGGTGCTTTTGCTGCAGCAGCCAGGTGCATGGACGCCAAGCTCCTGCTGTCAGAGCACCGGCTGGGGCAGGCAGACCATGCTGCATCTGCAGTAGTCAGGGACTGCTGCCCCCTCTTCCACTCGCAGAACGTGCACCCCTCCAGCTTTCTTCCCCACCTCTCGCCCCACTCTCCTGCAGGGTTTGCCCAGGGCACCGACCCTGCTTGTTACACCTCTGGGAGGGCGGGGAGGTGGCAGCAGTTTTCAAACATGTGAAAGGCTGCCATAAAGATGAGTGCAAACAGCCCTTCTCCCTTGCCACAGAGGGCAAGACACAAAGCAATGGGTTTTAATTTTGGGAGGGGGGAAAAGCAGAGTGGGGGAGGGCACTTTCCTTTACTTCTCTGCTCAGGGAATTTGTGGGATCTCCTTTGCTGAAAGTTTTCTAGAAGAGGCTAGATAGGCATTTGTCTGGGAAAGTACAGGGATGGTGCATCCTGCATCCATACAGGGGATTGGACTGGACAATCCTTGAGGTCCCTTACACCTGGAAGATGCTAAGATCACCTGTGCCCTGCTCCTACCCTCAAACTCCTTCCATTGCTGCCTCCTGTTGACTTCAGTGCCCCAAAGGGGGATTTACCTTCAAAGTAGTACTGACCAGACTGACTTCAATGTGTGTGGAAAGAAAGCAGGATTGAGTTTTTTTGGTAACTATACCAAGGTTGGAAGAGAAAATATTTATCATGCCTCTACAAAACCCTGAGAAAAGACCAATTATCTTCAAAGCTGGAGTCCTGGGGTTTGTGATTGTGATGGTCCTGTTGCTGTGGCAAGAAGCACAATTTTTGTACTGGTGTGCAAGGAGCAATCCATTCCAAGTATTGCCAGGTGCCAACAAAAGAGAAAACATGAGCAAAGTGCAGCATAAAGTAATGTGTTTGCCACCTGTTCAACCATCATGACAGAACAAGAATTCTACCTGCCATGCAAAACAAGGAAAGCTTCAAGTGGAGGCATTTCACAAGCTATTAACCTTTCCTGACTGGAGTCCTGCTGCACAAAGAAGGAGGCAGACATACACTACTGCAGGGCTTTCCTGCAGAAACATATCAGGGATGAAATTCAGAACATGGGGGATACTGTGCATTATAGAAATGAGGTTGTTTTGCCATCTGGGAACACTACTTCATTCAGTT
>NW_017729031.1:20244039-20250607 GCF_001723915.1 Gavialis gangeticus
AGGATTTATAAAGAATGACATATTTCTTCCAAGCCCTTCAGATGTGTATAGACTCCTAAGGTGAATACTGGAAAAATATAAAGCACAGACATGGTTACAGGATACAGCCATTACAGAAAGCAAGGAACTGGTGACCAGCTGTTTCATTCTGAAATGCTGCCACGTGAATTCACAGATGGTAGTGAGATGGGTAGGAGCATTTTTCTTACAAAGGTGATGACAAGAGGATAATAGGGTTTAGGTCTGACTGGTGACTAGTTGTTAGATTTGGAGTCTGACAATGGCTTAGAAGGAGACTGTGCAAAACTTGTTTTACTGTACGTTTCTTTTTTGGGGGGTTCCTGTTCATATGGCTTTAATTATGTGCTGCAACAAGGTCTTGATTTGCTTACCAAGCTCCATACTTTACTTCTCCTACAACTCTGAAATTAGCTGACTTTTTTTGGAAGTCTCTTACTTTCTGCATGGGCTCAGCATGCTATAAAGCACAGCCTGTCTGCATGACTGCCTAAGTTGTGCACAATCTTGGGGACCATCTAGAAACTCAGGGGAAACCACTCCCCTCTCTATGCTTCTCACATGGACAATACAGACTGGATAGTGTGGTGATGGGAATGGATATCACACTGAGACACAGGACTGTGGGTGCTTAGCAGGAGCGCAGTCATTGCAGAATGCACAAATTAAAAAGCAGAATTATCCCTGACTACTTGTACCCGCCCCAGCACCCACACAAGTCTGGGCCTATAAAACCTGAGCACTGGCTTGCAATAAAAATCAATACATTCACAGGATTCTCCCCAACTCTTCTTCTCCCCCAGGTAAAGTTGTGTGTGAGTTCAGTATTGATGCCAATTGTTCTGGATGCTAGAGTCTCCTGCTTATCCACACGCAGTGGGCATCTACCAATGTGCCTCAAGCCTGACTTGGGACCAAGGAAAAGAGGCCAGTTTTAGAGGTGAGAACAGACCCCTTCCAGATCTGGTCAATGCCTGGCCTGGACTATTAGCAAGAAGGTAACTATGATGAGGAGTTTTTGGATGTGAGCAAGTGTCCACAGGAATCTAAACCATTCACTCACTGCCAACCCAAACTAGATTTGGCTGCCCTCCATCCAGTGACCCAGCTCCTGAGTCCATCTCCTTACACAGAAATGCTTTGAACCACATTCTACAATAGGATAATTCTTCACTCACGAGCACTGTACAATTTATTATTGATGTTAACTGCTATTAAATTCTCTGTCAACGTGAAGTAGAAAATGGCCAGGCATTATGTTGATGACTTCAAATAGAGGATTCATTCCATTCCATGTCTGAATTTCCATCCATTCTACAACAATCAATATTTTATCAGTTTTGTACTGCACTTGGATCCAGACCTGGATCCCAACCTTTGCCCCAAAACCCATGCTTACAGGGGCATTGCTACTGGATACACTGTGATAAGACTGACTTTATATCAAATTCCACATAGTCTTACACTGCCCCCCAGAAATAGCACTGCAGTGTTACACAGAATGCAGGAATATTTTTGAAGGATTTGCATTCTTAGTTTTTCCCAGTAACATTTCATAATGATAAGAAATATAAGGTCTAAACACTATATTCCTCAGATTCTGGACAGATCTATCAGTATTCGTACAAATATATGACATTATATGTGTCTATATATAAGCATGCCTATATTGCATACATCTAATATACATGTACATTAACAGGAACATATTCCCCAAAATACGAATTTTTGGGAGAAAAGTACTAAGTTAACATTAAATTAATCAAGTTGCATTACAATAATATGTATTTCAGTTATACAGTGCTGGGGAGGTAGGTAAAACGGAATATTTTTAAAGGTCGATATAACATGTAAATATACAAGTGCAACTAAGATGTGGGGGGATGTGGGCACAATAGAGGGGAGCAACAGGCTACAGTTGGACCTAGATAGGTTACAAGGATGGGCGGAGGAGAATAGGATGGGGTTTAACACAGACAAGTGTAAGGTGATGCACCTGGGGAGGAACAATCGGCACCATACATACAGGCTGGGGAACTCCCCTCTTGTCAGCACGGAGGTGGAAAAGGATCTGGGAGTCATTATTGACTCCAAGATGAACATGAGTCGGCAATGTGGGGAGGCAGCTAGGAAGGCCAACTGCACCTTGTCGTGCATCCACAGATGCATCTCGAGCAGGTCCAAGGAGGTGATCCTCCCCCTCTATGCGGCACTGGTCAGGCCGCAGCTGGAGTACTGCGTCCAGTTCTGGGCGCCGCACTTTAAGAGGGATGTGGACAGCATCGAGAGGGTCCAGAGGAGGGCCACTCATATGATCAAGGGACAGCAGGGTAGGTCCTATGAGGAAAGGTTGCGGGACCTGAACCTGTTCAGCCTTCAAAAGAGAAGGCTGAGGGGGGATCTTGTGGCCTGTTATAAACTGGTTAGGGGGGATCAGCAGGCGCTGGGGGAGTCCCTGTTCCCCCGAGCGCCACAAGGAGTGACCAGGAACAATGGTCACAAGCTGGCGGAGGGAAGGTTTAAGTTGGACATCAGGAGGCGCTACTTCACGGTCAGGGCGGCTAGGGTCTGGAACCAGCTTCCAAGTGAGGTGGTGCAGGCTCCCACCCTGGGGGTTTTTAAGAGGAGGTTGGATGACCACCTTGCTGGGGTCGTTTGACCCCAGTACTCTTTCCTGCCATGGCAGGGGGTCGGACTAGATGATCTGCTCAGGTCCCTTCCGACCCTAGAAACTATGAAACATAAGTTTTGCTTTGTTTGTTATTTTTAAGGATGAGTGAATCCACTTTCATAATCCTCTTTTCATCCTTTATTCCTATATCAAAAATTGGCCACAGATTCTCCTTCCGTTTCAGATCAAGTCAGTTAGCTGGGTGCCTTTCTGCCTAGAGCATATTTAATGCGCCTATCACTATAGCAGCTAGGCTGTCATTCCAAACAAACATTTTTACAGCCTTTGCACTTGCTTAAAGCATAAAGCTAAGCTGGCAAACCCCTCACAAAATGCAGAGAAGGTCACTATACTCATTCCCTCTGTTCCCCAAAACATATTTTTCTTGCAAGGGCCAAAAAAGCAATGCCATTCCATGAATCAGACGACAGGCAGGTCTCTTGAACAAAGAACTGCCATATACTCTCTGACTTTTCTAGTTCCCAAACCTGACGCTTGCATGGCATACAGACGTGTCAACGGTGTAGGAAACGAGAGACCTAAAGTGAACAACTGAACAAAGCCCACATTCACAAAACATACACCTCATTCTGTAATCTTTGTCTTTTTATTTCCTGCCACAGGTCTGCTCTCCAAACACACACACACAGAAGACAAACAGTTTGCACAAACGGGGCTCTCACCAACTCATAGATCTCATATCTTAATGGCACTTCTGTACACAGTATCAAATACATTTCTGAAAGAGGCTTTGCAATCCTAAAACCTACGTATGCTAAAGCACATAGTTCCTTTCACTGCGTTCTTGACTTTCTAAAGAATGCAGCATCATATAAGATTTATTTACTAAGGAAATCACTTTTTTTCTGCCAAGAAACAAACAAAACTATTTTAGGCAAAGGCTGGTTGCTTCCTGAGGATATAACCAACTGCTGGCAGAACTCTCTGAACTTATTAGTCTGTGTTGAAGTGCTGCAGGATTAGTTATAATTAACTGTCATTGTGTCATTTTCCCTCAACTATTCAGGTTAAAAAAAAATTGAAAAAACTAGCAGTAACCATGATTAAAAACGTCTCTACTCGTTTCATGCACAAGGCTTCTCTTTCAGCCACAGATCGCTCATGCTTTTCTCCCTCCCCCAACCATGTATTTGTTCTTTGTACATCATCTATAAACAGGGGCATTTTTAATCATACAAAACAGTAAGTTGCATGCAGTGTGAGAGACGGTTAACACAATTATTCAATATTAAATATAAGTTTCCTCACTAGACCCTGGAGTTTTTGTACCCCTTTGTGTAATAGCTCAGTGGATGCCAATTGTTGATTAGTTTTCCCCCCTCACAATGTCTATTGCAGCCTCTAGGTATATGTTCAAAAAATAATTAAAAGGACATATATGAATTCACCACTGAGCTAATAACAACCAACAGTTATTCACAAGTTGAACCAATCTCAGTTAAAACTCACCTAGAACTCCCAACAACTCAGGGTTCTGGTTTGAAGCAAAACTAAGCAGACCCTGCAATGCTGCAGCGTGCTGCAGTTTCCCAAAAGGATGAAAATTCAATTCCAGAAGCAAAGGCTGCCCCTTCTGAGTGCTTATATACAAATATATGTATTGAGGTGATTACCTATCATTTAATATTGATGCTAATTTGCGTGCTGTGAATGTCAGCCCAAGTGAGAACTTGACATCTGTGTACAGCTTGATTCAATGCTTAATACTAGCAATAAAATATACTCTTACAGAGGTGGAGTAAGGGAATAGCAACAACAACAACAAAAGCAACAAAATCAAAATAACCAAACATAAAGAATAACCTTTTATCCCGGACTGTCCTTCAGTACTGTCACTTCAGTTTATTTACAGACTCCTAAGTTTACCATATTGGTGTGAGCACACTTGTTCAATTTGCCAAGTTCGAAACCCCCAGGAGATGTTTTTCCACTTTTTGCAAAGTGCTCACAATAAAAGGTTGCATTAACATACAGTTGTCTGTCACATTTCAAACTTTCGTGCCTTAGCAGACACTATTCTGAAGTGCTAGACACGAGGAAGTCACCCATTTTCTTAATATGTCACCAAAATCAGTAAATCATCTACTAATGATCACCAGATAGCTATCCTTAGTGCCAGAAGTTCTTCTGGTATCCAAAGGAATGGTATCCAGTTTTACTTCTCTACAAAACTGTTCATGATGAGGCTTTTGTTTTACTCAGCACAGGAAAACTATGTGACTAGTTCATGTACTACCCCGGAATTTAAATTTTAAGGCAAAGCATAATATGACAAGAAAATATCACTCAAGGAAGATTGTCAGGGTGACAAGAGAAGTTTATCATGTGTCTTTAAAAAGACCCATTACACTTTTAGTGAGAGGAAGGGCAAACAGCAGAGAAGACAACAAGAGGAAGCCTGGGTATTAGAAGGGCAGAACAAAGGGAAAACTACAGGTACTCCTCACTTAACATCATCCCGCTTAACGTTGCTTCGTTATTACGTCGCTGATCTATTAGAGAACATACTCATTTGGAGTCACATAATGTTTGATTATAGCATTGCTTGGCTGCCGCCTGCTAGTAGGTAACTACTGTGACATAATTGGATTTGCTTAACATCATTTCACTTGAAGTTGCATTTTTCAAGAATGTAACTACAATGTTAAGCAAGGGGTAGCTGCATAGTTATTGGCAAGGGAGCAAGCATAGGAAAAATAGATCCAGTGTCCAGGTTTCAATAGTGTAAAGTTTCAAAAGATCCTGCTAGGGGTCATTGTTGTTTTCTACCTAATGACTGAGAGATATCCTGGGCTGAAGGTAGGTTTCTTTTGATCTGGTGGAAGGGGCAGGAGTGAGCCTGGCACATCCCCAAGTAGTTCTCAGCAATCGCTGGTACTAGGTGTTTGTCAGAAGGTGCCCTTGGAGTATAGAATATTTTCTGTGCTTATTTTCACCATACTTCTCCTGGTGTTGTGATTTTATTTTGTGTTGCTAACAGGTGAGCTGTACATATACAAAAACTGGCATGTGCTCCTATGCCACTAGTTCAGGAAGTTTAGTGTAAGAAATGGGGGGGAGGTGGATGTCAAGGCAAGTCACCTGTGTGTTGGGGAAAAGGTCCAGAAGCTGGAATCAGGTTGGAGAGACGAATTCAGAAGTCAGTCAGGATTAGGTGAGGAGTCCTGATTAGACCAGGGGCACAACACAACAGCCAGTTGCCCAGACACCTTACCTGTGTCTGCTCAGGGTTTACGAAGGTCTAAGCAGGCAGGGTCCTCTTCCTGTAGCCCTTGTGGGATGAGTCAACCTAGTCTGATCACTTCTAGTTGGGGCCTGGGGCAGAACCCTCTCCAGCTGGGCCTAGACTCATTACATTGGAATAGCAGGGCAGTGCAAAGGTTTGGGTGCTGATTCGATTCGGAGGAGATTTGGCCCAATTCAGTAGCTGAATCTCAGAATCCGAATTGAATCAGGAGACCAATAAAAAGGTCTGAATCGATTTGTAAAAGATTTGGAGAGTTTCAGAGGTTCAGGCAGTCCCCACTCACTGCTGCAGGGAGCTGGACCCAGACTCTGTGCTGGTAAGTAGGGGGCAGTGGAAGAGAGGAGCTGAAGATGGGGGGAGGGGACCATGGGGGGACCCTTGCCAGGCCCCATCCCCTGCCGGCTCCCCCAGTCCCCTGCCCGCTCTCCCAGCGCCCCCCCGCATGGCTGCCTCACCCGGCCCCAGCTCCCGGTTCTTTAAGGGAAAAAAAAGGCCCTGCAGCAGCCTCAGGGGGGCGCTTCACAGAGCCCCCCTGCAGCACGGGGCAGTGAGGATCGCCCCGCCACCGGGCAGGAGCCAGTGAGTTCAGGGCACTTTTTTTTTTTTTTTTT
>NW_017729031.1:20250736-20266141 GCF_001723915.1 Gavialis gangeticus
CTCCGCCTGGCAGGAGCCAATGAGTCTTTTTTTTAAAAAGCCAGGAGCTGGGGCCGGGTGGGGCAGCCATTGACGGGACTGAGAGAGGGGGCAGGGGATGGGGCCTGTCTGATTCGGAGATTCGGCCAATTCAGCAGCGATCGAATCTCTGAATCAGATTCGGCAGAATTGATTCGGGACAGTGATTCGAATCACCGAATCAAGCCATTGTCCTCCACATCGGCTGATTCCAAATCCAAAGCAAATACCAGCTGCTTTGCACAGGCCTACAGGATAGTTCACTTCCCTGTTTACTCAGCCTTACTTCATCAGACAACAAAGGAGACAAAAAGCATTATGCCATCTCCCTGTACTGTCCT
The DNA here is from genome assembly GCF_001723915.1 of Gavialis gangeticus. Taxonomy (NCBI): domain Eukaryota; kingdom Metazoa; phylum Chordata; order Crocodylia; family Gavialidae; genus Gavialis; species Gavialis gangeticus. The sequence continues at coordinate 20,251,096 of NW_017729031.1, forward strand.
GAAATCCATCACTAAGAAATGAGATTTGCTCAATTAAAAATTATTGAACTACAAATCAGATTCAATAAGGACAGTAACTGTTACAAGTACATAAATCGGAAATCTTGACTTGTTACTTCCCCTCTTGTGTGGTATGGCATAAGCATACTAAATTGTTGACATCAATTATATAACTATATGCCATTTGCACATAGCAAAGTGGTTGTTGAACTCTATCCAGTTAGAACAATGACTATTACTAGGCAATGAAACTAGCAGCTCATGCTACTACTGCCCACGTCTTAAGTTGCACCTCAGGGACTTTAACAAAGGAGATCAAATTAACAAGGGTGATCTCTATGCAGAATCTGGGATATGCAAGAGATGTATCATGTCTCTCATGTCGTATCCTGAGTGGGTTGTTAGCAGCTGAGATCAAGCCTGAACCCTCTGAATCCTAAAAGCATGAGCTTCGTTGGCTGAATTAAGCAAACCCCCTCTCTTAGCCAGGCTCACGCTTTAGGTACAACCTGAAATACTCTCAAAACAATAAGTTTTTAAAAGGTTGTATGACTAGTTATATGTTGGCCTTAAGTAGAAATAATAAAGGCGGCGCTCCTAGGGAACCTAGTACCACTCTGACCTGCATGAAGGAGAAGCTGATGTTAAGCAACTTTCAGTTCTTTTGCAAGTCTGTGAGTCTACCGGTTTTATTCTGTCATTCACCAAAGCAAAGGCTCTTGGTGAGGGGAAGGGGAAAGAGAGGAACAAACAAGCCATTGACTTGAACTTAGTCCCCTGATGCTAGTTTCCTTTCGTCCGTATAGTACTAAAAATTTTTTTTTTCGGAGTCATTAAACGTTAATCTAAATTCATTCATGCTCCTCTTAGTAGGCAAATTAAATCCATATGATTGCCAGTAAGCGTCCATGATTTGATTGATGTTTTCTCACCTGTCTAGAAATCTGAAAAGAATCCTTGTGATTAAATATTGAATTTTTAGCCACAACAAGAATGGGAAAATGTATACATATGAAAATTGTATTCATATTGGCTTAGGTCTCCAGGTATGCCAGAGCTCCCCTTCTTCTGAGTAAAGGAAAGTAAAGATAACTTCAAATTACCTTTGTGGTCCCACAGTCCTTGGGGCAGTCAGAAGTCATTTTGGCCCAAAGCATGATTTAGAGGTGCCTCAAGGCAGCTGTAAATTATTCTCAGCTGCAATAATCATGGATTACTGAACAGCGCATCCTATGGCTATAGTGCTTCTAGCTATTCAGTCTCTGCAGCAATCAAGGGATACCTTAGACACCAGAAAAGGCACAAAGGGGTCTTGGTGTGGGGCAGAAGCTGGCCTTCTCAGTTTAAGTATAAGGGCTGTATGGCTCCCTTCAGAATCATAGCAAAACATTGAATAATAAAAATGGTCATAATAGATTTTTTAAGGGGAAGTTTCACCCCTGAGAGCTGAGCAAAAGTAAGAAGCCTATTTAAAGCACAGCCTGGAAAAAAAAAGATGATAATAATGATGAAGCATCTCCAAAAATCCACTTTTCCCATAAATGATTTATTAGATATGAAATAACCTGGAAATCAGAATTCACAAACTCCCAACCAATCTACCATTTCATGTAAAGCTGCTGTCTTAACCTGCCAGAAGATATCAAGTATAAAAATGTAATAAAGTAATGGCACCTTCCCCCTAGAATTAAAGTTACTGCTTGTCTTGAAATATGTCCTTAAGAAATAAGTACTGTGGCTCATTAGCCCTGTTGCATGTTACATGCATTTCAGAACGGTAACTCCACTCTCAATTTGATAAGAAATAGATCTATTATCCACTCAAAACAGAAGACATCTATTTTCCAGTGGAAATACAAAAATGTTGATGAGTCAGGTACTCTTTATAAACAGACTTCAAAGGAAAAGACATTGGGCAACTGAGTAACATGCTCAATCTATATCCTATCAGTAATATTTGCTTCCAGATCCTCAAGACTGCAAATAGCATACAACCTTAATTTATGAAGGTGCAACACTTCCTTACAGCAAACCAGGAAATGGTGCAATATGAATAAGAAATAGATTCGTCTAATTACTGTGGTGTGCAGATGTAATACAGCAAGTGCTCTAATTACTGGTAGCTCTTATGAAAGCAGTCTCTTTCAGTTTAATGTGACTAGTGAGTAAATTCCACTCTGTGAGCAAGGGATGCAGTAGCTTTCCAGCTGCAATTCATCTGGAGGTAAAGAGCTACAATCCATTCAAATGATAAATACCAAACATTTATTAGTACAGACATAAATAAGTCTGAAAATCTTCTGTTCCTCAAATTGTATCCAACAGCATGTAAAGAATTCTCTGTTATGAATAATAGCTGCTACAGATTCAGTGCAGCTGTAATATTCAGGAACCATTCTTCTTTCAGTGGAAAGACTTCACTACATGCATTTCATTCTAAGCTGTCTAATCAGACTGGTAAGCACTCGGAGGCCCAACTTGTGTGTTAGAGATGCGTTAAGTTGTACACATACAAACATAGGAAATAGGCTTTTAAAATTTTACTCATTGAAAAAAAAAATTTTTTTCACGAGTTTCGGTGGGGAGGGCGTAATATTGTTCCTAGTCAAGAGGTAGCAGTCCAGACTTGTACACTCTGGGTATATACTACACTACACATGCATATTAATGTGATGCAATAAACCCCGGGACTTATCGTGCTGGAATTTATTGCTTCCAGGCATTTATACGTGCACCTGGGACTGCAGCATGTTAAGCCAGGTCAGAGCAGCCCCGGCTGGTGGGGAATCGGGAGGTCAGCCTGCCAACCCAGAGCTGCTCTGACCTGGCTCAGTGTGCTGCAGAGGGGCTGGCTGGAGCTCAAGGGGGCTCCATCAGGCAGCCTCCACACTGAAGCACCCACATGTCCCAGCCAGCCCTGTCTGCATCCGCATGTGCACTGCTACAGAGTACAAAAACTCTGCAGCAGGGGAGTACTTTTATTTACAAGTAGTACCCTGCTGCAGAGTTTATTTAGTTTACTTCAGCCGAATAGCCCTGCATGTGTAGACACTTAGGCTGCTTGCAGACGTTAAAAAAAAAAATCCCCAAAACACACTTTACCAGAAGAAGCAGCACATTACTTTGACCTGGCCCCGCAGCATCTGTACAGATCGATGCTTCAGTAGGGCTTTTTGGTGTTTTTTGTCTAAAGCTGATTCAATCAGCTATTAGATAAAAATACCAAAAAAGCCCTCCTGAAGCACCCAATCTATATAGATGTTGGGCAAGCCAGGTCCAACTAATGCAGTGTCTCTTCTGGGCATGTGCTGAGCTCAGTACAGGAGCAAACCAAGTTTAAAGCATCATTTTGTTTGTTGTTTTTTAATAGCTGCAAACGGCCCAAGACATTTACTGCAGAGCTAGTTAGTCTGTTCCACAGTAAATGTCTCGTGTAGATGCGCTCTCTGATACTACAACAGGCTAAGCAGCAATGATTGTTAGAAATCAGTTAAGATGCACAAACAATTCGTCAAATTATACTTACAGAACCAGGGGAAGGAAAGACTTACCATGTAGATCTGCCAAAGCTGCATGAAAGGGCTGAATTAGCTGTTTCTGTGGCAGTGTTTCTACCCATCAAACCCAGGCATGTTTGCCCATCTGACCATGCAGGAATACCACCATGGAGAGGAAGCCAGGGATCAAACTGGGAATATACATCGCTCCTGCTGACAACCTGTGGGAATTCCACAGAAAAGTTAAACCTATATTATTTTTCCTGTATTAGCAAAGACCCTTTCATGTGAGCCTCCCTACACTGTCCTGACAGTCCACAGGCAAAGAGTCCACAGTCCTTCAAGACCAGATCTTCTGGTTTCTCAAAAGGATGCATATTCAACTACTCCATTTGTGGGTGAAGGAGTTGGGGGAGGATAAGATGTGCCATAAAAGTATATCCCTCCCCCTCCCCGGATGATTTTCCCTCACAGGATGGTATAATATGCCCAGAGAGGCTCTTTCATAAATACTTCAATCTTCTGGTTGAATTAGTTGATGAAAAACTGAGCTTGGAACTCAAAATAAATGCTATTAATTCAGCACGTTATCATCGTTAGCCTAGAAAATGGTTTAATCACTCAGCCAGGTTAAATGGAAAACAAAAAATGTTCCTTGGCCCAAGAGTCCTCCTGTATAGTTAATCAGATTGTTACATTTCATAGACTGCACCCTGACATGCCACAAATCAAGTTAAGGCCAAAGAGACTGAAAATCATTCTGATCTAATTGCAGAGTTCAGCAGTGGCAAGAACTCACTAGTTGCATACCAGCAAAACCAATGAAACACAAGAGGAATTTGCCAGAAATGTGCCATCTCAGCTTGGAAGTTACCTTGAGATCCTAACCTATAAATTTCTCCAGTGATGCTCAAATTCATAAAAAATAATATAGGCATAAATTCATAGGAGTAATCAATAAATGGATAAAAGGATTTTTAATTTCAGTAGCTTACTTACATATAGAAACATACTTAGGAACAATAACATTTTCCCCTGAAGCAAAGCATATGCTCAGGATCCTTTTACCATTGTGATAAGACTGCTGCAGTCCAGAGACTAACAACAAGTCTACACAAAGGAATTTGCAATAATTGCCCCTGTTGCCAATACCAATTCAGTTCAGCTGATGGCAGCTACTTCAGGAGCCCTCGTGGAGACTGACTTCTGGCATTTTAAGCACTATATAATCTATTCTGAGGCACATTAGACAACACAGTGTTTAATGTCCTGGCAGCAGCCCAATGCTATTATAACAAGTCGAACTGAAATGACCTTAACGATGAGCAATTTTTGCAAGGGCCAAACAACATACAGGTTTCTCTCACTTTATGCAGGTTCTGTATGTGCAAATTCACTCTTATGCAATGACCCTTTTTATACCAAAAATTCGTTATATGCAAGGTAAATCCATTCTTACACGATTGGTGTGGTGGAAGCCCGCAGTCAGCTGCTTTGTGTGGTGCATTGTGGGAGTGACACGCACCAAAATATAGTCTCCTGTATGGATCTGTGCTTCTTGCTCGTTGTCTGTGACACGTGTTTCTGGAGTTGCCATCCCCATTATGACAGTGCCTTGTGCTTGTGTGTACTGTCTGCTGTTGGTGAGTACCAAAATTCTTGTAAAAGTGGTAGAAATGGGTCTTGGAATAGTCGAGGACTTGGAAGGTATCCCCATTTGTTACATTGTTACATGAGAGAGCATTATTTTGGCCTTGGTGCATGGTCTTGACCCTGTGAATTTCAGAAAATATATTATTCCCCTGAGTTCACTTGTTTGGCTATGGAATTGCACCTGAAAACAATAAAAATATAATCTGTAATAAACCCACATCACTAGTTTTTCCCACACTAGTCACTCCCTCTCACTTACATACATATTCAAGACCAGTCTTTGAGCAGTTCCCAAGGCAGAAATAAAAATGTCTTTTAATTTGTTTTTTTTTTATTTTATAATTTTTAAGGCACTCAGAGTTTATTGGGAGATGATGATTCTTCAAAACCAAAATTATCAAATCCAAAATGTATTGTCTGGACATAACAAGATTTGCTTAGCCCTATCCCAGCCATAAAGGCTGCCTATACACCTGCTTGTTGGCATTCTAATTAGAACAAGTTGGAGCAGACTCAATTAACTGAATTTGCTTCACATCCTAATTGAACACTGCAGCATTGCCACAATGTTGTGTGTATTAAGCCCCTATGCATTTTAAAATGGCCACAGGGCACTTTAAACCTCATCGAATTAAGTTTAGATACAGCATTCGGCAGCCATTTTTAAATGCGCGGGGGCTTTATACATGTGACACTGCAGCATTTTAATTAGAGCAGCTGCCCAGAAGCAACTCTAATTAAAAGACATCCCCCCTACCCCCCACCCCACCTCCCAGCACATGTATAGGAGCCTAAGGTACTAACTTGGGATGAGAGAGATTTTAGCTCAAGTCTCTGCTAATTGGAGGGACTAATTTGGAGAAATGATTTGAACCAGGATATCCCACATCCCAGGTGAGTACTCTAAGTCATCAGGCTATTGATGGCTGAGTTCAGGAGTTGTTAAAATGGAATACACATTTATTTGGTAACCATAATGTAATACATTTTATACAGGCCTAGTGTTCAATTACAGGAGTAGGGATACATAGAAATGGAAATGTGGACGTTTAGGAAATGGCTAAATTCTGATCACCAACCTTACCAAAATGTGAAGGTGAATTTATACCTGCCTATATATAAGAGCACATATAAGCCACAAGTGGACAAAAGCAGCAGCCAAAGAAATAGTGAACACCAACTTGCCCACTCATTTAGCCAGAGCCCCTGCAGGCAAAACATAAAACCCATTGTGATCATTGCAATAGTCTTAAACATTATGCATATCCACAAGAGGACAGTTAACATTGCCCAAATGCCTTTTAATTTCAATATCACCCTAAATTTTGAATGATTCACTTTTCAGCCTAAATGTTCTTTTAACAGTTTTCTGGCATAGAATTTTATAACTCTTGCCAATTACTGTTTATAATATATGTAACATTTTGCACTGCAGCTACATCTACTATTCAACTTTAAAGCAAACAGATTAATTTTAAATATATTCTGCCAAGCAGCTAAACAAAAATACAGCTGTCAAAGCAAAGGAAAATCAAGCACAACATCTATCTCATTAGTACAAATAAAGAGGTTGTAATTAGGAAGGTAAATATAAAAATAACTTGTATATGTCAATGCACATCTGTTTTGAAAATGTTCAGTTCTTCAGAACATATAAACCAGCAGGAAAACTTAAACAGCTTAGCACAGAACGCCTAGTGTTCCTCTGTACAAAAATGAAGTTGCTGTAAATTTTGTAGTGCTTCAAGTGGAAGGCATTTGAGAAGTGTTATTTGCAAAAAGTGATGTTTATTTGCAATCAAACAACTGAAAATATTACATCCTCAATGGACTCATTTTCTCAAGCTGTGCAACATATTATAATTATGATCATCAGCCCAGAGGACTGCTAAATTAGCACAGCCAATAAAATCAATATGATCTGGGGTACAAAGAGACTTGGTAAAAAATATCTGCAAGGAAAACTGTTTAGTATGACACAACTGCCCTCCACTTTCCTGCTCCACTGACTCAGCAGCTCTAGTGGACACTTGCTGATCGAGTACCTGGTCTACACCTTTTAACATTAAGCAATGTACAATATTAACAAGCTGAATAGTTCATGCATTGGTACAGTTAGGGCCAAGAAAATCTTATATGGTTTAAAAGATTTCCTAACATGTACAGCTTCACAGTTAGAGCCAAACTCTGCCTTTGGATGATGATGTCTCCTAAGTTAATAGCAAACATGTATGTGCATCTAAAAACAGAACTGGTGCTCAATATGCATATGCATTCATGAGATTAGCATTAATGGGTATGTCTACATGAGATGCTTTACTGCACATTAGACTAACCTGATGCGCAGTAGAGTGTCAGCCTCTACACATGCATGGGACTTACTGCACGGTAAATTAAGCTAATGCGCCGTTTACTAGTACCAACAAATACAGGTACTAAATTAATACTGCATTAGCTACTGTGCAGTAGCACATGTGTAGACACTGATTGGGAGCAATTTGCTCCCAGTCAGGCCAGGCAGCAGGGGGCCACAGGGAGGGGAGGGGGGCAGGCAGGGGTGTCTGCAGCTCCAGTACTGGTCAGCTTCCACCTCCCCCAGAAGCCAGGAACTGAGCAGCACCAGGATGGGGGAGCTTTCTGTCCCTGGTCCCAGATGCTGCTCAGCTCCCAGCTCCCCCCAGGCTTGGGCAGGGAGCAGGAGCTGCCTGAGGCATGCTCTGTGCAGGTAGCAGGAGGACTGAGGGGACAGAGAGTTCACCTGTCTCCTCAATCCGGCCACTACCTGTGCAGTGCATGCCCCAGTTGGCTCCCATTCCCTGCTCATGCCTGGGGGAGGAAGAGAGGGGACAGGAGCTGAGCAGTGCCAGCACTGCTTCCCCCTTCCATGTCTCCCCTCGGTCCCAGCACTGCTTACCCCTCATGTCTTCCCCCCACACCCTGACCCTGTCTCAGCTTACACCCATGCTTGGGCACAGGGCATTGCCCCAAGCTAGCACTGCTGAGCTGGGCTGTGATCCTGAGCTCTGCCTTTCTAGATGCTGTACCTGGTGGAGCCTGGAGCTCCCCTTGGCTGATGCAGGGCAGAAGCAGCCCTGGACTGAACTGCTCCCATTAGAAGCAAAAGCCTGGGTGTGCTTTAATGAGCCTGAATTTTCTTTGCAGAAAATTCAGGCATATTAACTGTACGTGTAGATGTGCCCAATATAAATTTTGAATGCCTAGGTGTGCATATGGTAGTGTTGGAGTGAGGTTGTAGCAGTGATAATCTAGGGATGATGTGAGAGACAAGGATATTTGCAGGTAATATCTTTTACTAGACCAAGTGCATAGTTGGGATAAAGTTAGAAAAACTTACGGATGCAAGACATCCAAGTTTGAGTATTACAGCCATATTGTTTCATCTCTAGTGACTAACAGCAGCTTAAAACATTGTGTATACTGTATCTGTTAATGAAAAATAAGGCAGGAAAGGAGATGACAGTGGCTTAGAGGGTATTCTGGGTCAGAGAAGATTTTAATGTTTACCTCTTTTTTACACTGGGAGGCAGGGGTTTTTCAGTGTTGTGTTGACCCTGACACAGCACTTGTCAGATTCTCAGAGAAATGTTGGAGGGTTAGAGTCAGGAGGAAGACAATCAATGCTTTAGAAGTTTGTGGCTCACTACATTGGTTCTCTTTCCACTTTTAAGTTTACAACTTAAAAGCATTAATAACCCAGCGTATTTAGTCTTAAGGGAGTTTAATACTCCTCCTTTTAATTTAAACTAAAAAGATAAAGAAAAGACTCAACTCAGCAGCAAAACTGCTGTATCCCTCCTAGACAAAAATGCACAGGCAGTAGCTGTTTTGCTTTTCCTCTCGAGTGCTCTGGTGGGTTCCTAATGGCAGCAACATAACATTCAGGAGGAAGGATAATGTGTTTCTAGGAAGGACACAAGGTTTTCTCACCTCAAAATGACTGGCTAACTCTACTTTTCACCTCTCCAGGAAATAAAATCCCTGACTGTTGTTAAGGTCACTCTCTGCCTAAAGGTCAGTGAGCAATTTAATTTTAATGAAAACATTGTAAAAAAGCTATGGCCATGTATAATCCCATGACTGTCATTTTACCATGATGGACAGATATGTGTGTGACAGCAGGGACAGAATTCAGATCTTCCTCCAACAGTACAGGGTCCTGTGCTAGGTGAATCCTTATTGCTAGCAGTACTGGGACTATGATGGAGCTGAATTCGTATGACATTTTGTTAGGCTGAGAACAGTGACCCATGCACACCAGGGCTCTTTTCAAGTAAAGAAAATCTAAGGGACTTTGATCCCGAAAGTTTGCAGAAAAGGAAAATTTTCTTGCCATTTTCCAGTTGGTCTAATAAAAGGTATCATTTTGGAACCAAGAGTTCTAGTTCTTTGCATGTCTTCTTGTCTCAGACCAACATGGCTACCAAGTACACCCCTGAAACGTGGAAGATGACAAATCTTAGCCAATTTTGGATTTTAAACTTCATTGCAGAACAAAAAGAAAGATTTTTTTACCTCCCTGCCTGCCATTCAACACCTCCAGGGAAGCTGATCTACACATCAAAGAGCTACTCAGCACAGCTCACAAAGACACTCTCATGGACCCAGAGGGACAGCCTTCCATCTTCAGTTCCCTCTGCGCAAAAAATAAGTTTATTTCCTACCTATGGGGACATTTTACCAACTTGTACCATCCATACTTTTCCCAGAGCCTGATGAATGGACCTTGATCCTGAAAGCATGCAGAAAAGGACAATTTTCTTGCTATTTCCCAGTTGGTCTAATAAAAGGTATCATTCTGGAACCAAGAGTTCTAGTTTTTTGTATGTCTTCTTATGAGGTCCTCTGGATTTCAATGTTGTATTTGTGCAAAGGCTGGGGTGTGATGCAGAGTGGCATTCTGGTACAGCTAAAGAGGTATGAGTTGGAGCCTTGCTCTGGATTGTGACAAAGGCTGTTCTTGGTCAACCCAGTTGTAAATGGATATCTGGTCATTCAAACTGGGGAGTCCAAGGCAGCAAGACACAGAAAACTACCCCATTCCTCTTTTCTACCATGTGGCACAGAAACGATGCCTTAACCATGGGCAATTATGCTTGGGGAGACCAGGTTGAAGTTAGCAAAAGCACTGGTGTTTCAGAAAAAGCTTTGTGCATCTCCACCCTAAATCTACCTGAAATTTTTAGATCTCCTATTTAACTAAAATTAGATTGGTCTCTCCTTATTGAGATCCTGTGTGAATCAAGCACAATTAACTGCAACAATGATAGACAGCAAAGATGTGTATAGATTGTCACGTATCTCTGTCACTTGCAGGCATGTAGGACACCGCCAGTGGGACGGTTTCTAATTGGAGTTCTACACAGCCACACTTTCTCCTGCCACAACTTGGTGTTTAAAGGAGTTGGTTCAGTACCTGCATATGTAGTTCCATTAGTTGTCCCATAGTCATCCCGCGAAGGTCCCACATTCCTGAGGGCTCCGCCACCCCTACACCCTCGCCCGTTCCACCAGTATCCGATCAGCTGCTTGGTCCTTCCACGTGACCTCCATCAGAAAAAGAATAAACAAAAAAATGAAACCAAGCATTCCTGGCCTGGGTTATTGTTCCAGCTCCTTTTAGCAGAGCGCAAACAAAATTTGACGGTCATGAGGTCAGTCCCTGTTTTCTTCCACTACCGTCTCTTTGGTGGCTCTCCCCGAGCCTCTTATTGGGGTCATCATGGTTCCCCTTCACCTGTTAGGTCCATCTGTGACACCATTTTTGGCTTGCGCCCCTTTTAGGGCCTTTAAGGTACCGAAATTCTAGAGTACCCCTCTATTACAGGTGTTACTGTGCCTTACTCTGCTGGGCTTCGCTGGCTTCCGGCATGGTAACAAGCATCTCCAAGTACTGTTGGGTCAACAGTCTTCTCTCTAAGTTCCCCCTGGGGAGCTTGCTCTCTGGAGGAGTCTCTTACCGGTGCTCCACGGTGCTCTCAAGGTTCCCTGCAGCATGGCGCGGCTCGATCCTCCTCCTTCCGGTTCCACCTCTCCCCTCTTGCCTGTTCTGGGCTCTTCTTTATACCAGCATTGAAGTTCCCAGCCCCTCCCCTCCAGAAATACCTGGGTAAGGAGGGTTTCTGCCGGGCTCTTTGGGGCTGTGGGTCTGGGGCCACTGACCCTTTGTTTAGCCCTTATGCTTTTGAGCCCTGTGACTCTCTCTCTTTCTCACATAGATATTCAGGGCATGATTCCAATAAATAAGCCATCCACAGCACTGGGCTAAAATTATAAGCAGTTTTTCTGGTATAGTTTCAGCCCTATCAGCAAGCAGCTAGAGAGTACCTAGATGGTGCTGACCTTCGCAGTTCGGTTGTGACTTGATTTACTTTGATTAGCATAGTTAGATGCTAGACCCTTTTTTTTAAAAAAAGAGAGCTAATCAATTTTAGGTCAAAATAAAAATGTCACACACTGTTTTGACCATTTCAGAGCAATGGCATCTGTCATCAGGAGTTACTGTAGCAGATAGCAAACTGTTCCAATTGCTAGTGCCGAGAGGCTTTGCTGGGGTAGCTTCTCCAAGCCCCATCCATCACCAGAGGATGGCTTCCCCAAGCCTGCTCAGTACTCAATAGCAGCAATTGATTTATGTGAGGATGTAGGTCAGACAGCACCCCAGAGGCACACAAACTTTCAAAACCCAAAGAAAAAGCAGAAAACTCTCCATACAGCTGGGAACAAAGGTTTTAAACTCTCTCAGGACCAGTTAGAGTATTAACTATGTGAGGCTGTATTTGTCCACCTGATTAAGATACAACAATCATGCCATTACAATGGGTAAAGCTAAAGGCTGTCATAATAAAATTGATGTTACAGGAACTTGTATTAAAGTACTTCACAAATTTAACTAGCTAACATAAAAGCTGCACAGGGATTTCTTAACTCATTTCCAATGGAGTCCCCTCCGCATGTGTAATATACTGCATCACACAGGACAGGAAGTGTAGATGATGTTTTCCAGATAACATGCAGGAAGAATTGAAGTAGGCAGAATATAATTATCTATGCGGGGGTTTTGCCAGACCACAGAGACTATCATCCTCATTCTCAGAATTGCACTAGAAGTTCTTTAGTAAGCATCAGTAGTCTCACATGAAAGACAGCACTTCATGGAACCCGTTGGCATCTTGTATGCATCTGGAATAACAGCTAAGTATTATCTCCGTATAAAATTATTACACTGTGTCTGTAGGTGAGACTCCAAGCATAAGTGTTGGGATCTTCAGCTACAGGGCTAAATTTGCAAGGCACTGAAAACTTCCAACTGTTCTCCTACACAGGTCTTCTGGGAGGCAAAGACACTAAGTACCTCACAGGACTGAGTCTTTCTAACATAGCACAAATGCTGGTAGAGAAGGCCTAGTCATGACAGCTTCACTCAAGTTTGAAAATTCAAATCACCCCTGAAATGTTCTGGTGATGACAACCAAGGTATTTGAAAATACTCTTTTAGATTAAAAAGTGTTGAGCCACATTCATTTCAGGGGGAACTATTGTAGCTGATAAGGTTATAGCAGGGATGAATGTGATTGCTTTGGGAAGAGTTAGTTTCAGACCTGGTTCTTTACTAAAATGGCTACCATTCCTTTTTGCGTCAGGAGCTGTAGGGTAAGAAGGATTTAGAGATTATTTGGGGAAGAAATCATATTGGAATGAAGGTCTGTGCTCCAATCCAGCTCCTCACTTCTAAAATAATTGGACGGAAAGGGGAGTTCTAGTTATCTACTCTGCCTTTATCTACTAAGAGCTGAGAGCTCTCTGTTTGGTATAATGTCTTTTTAACTCCAAAATAATTTGGTTAACTGTTCTCATAAATGTGCTGTAAAGCCTTTGAATCTTAGTTCCGTAATGTGAGGGCAACTGGTAGGAGGTGGGAGCAAGTAGGTTACCTGCCTAACTGCCTAACTGGGCACATCTACACGTACAATTAGTCTACATGTGCAACTAAATTTACTACTCATTAAGCTAATGCGCAGTAAGCAATTTTTGGCAGGTACCTATACATGCAGGGACTTGGCACTAAATTTAGATATTTACAATATCTCTGTTTTTCTGTCCCAGAGTGAGGGGCCATGGGGGGGGAGGGACTAGGGGACAGAGCCCAGGGGCACAGCACCCCAGCCTCAGGCCATTCCCCTATGGCTCCAGGGGTGCACGGATCCCAGCAGGTGATGGCCTTGTGCTGTGGCCACCTGGGACGGCATTCCCTGAGGGCAGATGGCTTTCCCCTCTGGATGCTCCAGTGCAGGGTCCAGCATCCCTGTGTGGCATGACTGGGTCCTCAAGCACATGGGTCAGGGGACAGAGTGGTGGGGCCAGGCTCAGGCAGATGGTGGCAGGTCTGGGGCGGGGGATGGACCAGGGGCTCCTACAGGCAGGAGGTACTGGAGGGCCTGCTCCCAGGCCCAGGCAGGGGCCTGCTGTGGGGCAGTAGGCAGGACCCAGGGGCCCTGCAGTGCCATGGATGGAGTGGGGGACATGGATGCAACTGCCAGGTTCTGGCAGTTGGCATCCTCAAACTTCACTGCCTGGGCCTGGAGGGCCACCTGCTGCCAGAGCAGCTCAATGTGCTCCCACTCCAGAGGCCTCAATCTCTGCCCACCACTCCCACTGAGCCTCATCTCACACCTCCTTCCAGGCAGTCTCCTGGTTCATCTCTTCCACCTGCCCAGCCTGCGCCCATGCCTCCCGCTCCTCTGCCACTGCCACCAGCCACTGGAGCAAGGCAGTCCTATTCAATGTGTGCCACTGGTGCAACTGGCGCGTCTAGACAGCTCCAGAGCTCACTGGTGGGGACCCAGAGCATGCATCCCCACTGGAGATGGTAGGCTCTTCCCCATGTCCAAATGTTGACTTTGCAGAGGCAAAAGACAGAAACCCTTTGTGCAAGTTTGCAACATTTCAGAGATAAGATGCTCTACACAAGGGGCCGTACACTCCCCAGCCTCAGATCAGGGGTCATCCATGCGTGGGTGCCCAGGGACCTTGGTAAATCAGCTGGATATGCCGGGGCCCAGGTAGCCACTGGCTGAGGCTCCTGTCCCCACTTGCTCCCCTTGCCTGCCTACCTGCCCCCTTCTCAGGGTGGGACAGGCCACACTGCTGGAAGCACCTGCTGCCATGGCTCCAGACCCTGCTCCCTCCCTCTGGTCCTGCAGGCCACGCACTCTGCTGTGCTTCTGCCCAGCCCATGGCACCTGGGCTCAGGGCATGCAGGCCTCCTGGACAACTGGGATGAGGGGCTGGCCATACCCCATCCTCCCAGCTGGAGGCCTCTCCAGTAGGGTGCCCTAGGGCCAGCCCCCCACCATACCACTGCTGCACCCTGAGTGTGCCGCTTCTGCATGTACCCCAGGTATTGCACAATGAGCTGTTTTTGCAGGTGTATGGGTGCCAGAGCACTACCCCCTGCTACTGCTGACCCTCCTGGTATCCTGGGCACACCTGCACTCCTGATTTGGGACCCTGAGCTATGACAGCATGGGGAGCAAACCTGGGCTGCCCTGAAGCCCCCGCCACCACCTAGAGGGCTACCTGTGCATGTACTACATGTCCCTCCCCCCCACCCTGCTGCTGAGGAGGACATCGCCACCAGCATTGGTGTCTTCCTCAGAGTGTGAGAGGCCTGAATCCATACAGCTGGGGCAAGGGCTAGAGCCAGGGTCAGGGGCCAGGATTGGGGCCAGGGATGGGGTGGGGACTGGAAGGACCCTCCTTCAGTGTGGGACTTACCCCATTTCTGGGGCTGGCAAGCCTGGTGGCTCAGCACAGGCCTCCCCATCAGCAAGGGTGATGAGCTGTGCCTGGTGTCCATGACTTGTGGTGCACAGTGA
>NW_017729031.1:20271141-20289558 GCF_001723915.1 Gavialis gangeticus
GCTGCTGAGGAGGACATCGCCACCAGCATTGGTGTCTTCCTCAGAGTGTGAGAGGCCTGAATCCATACAGCTGGGGCAAGGGCTAGAGCCAGGGTCAGGGGCCAGGATTGGGGCCAGGGATGGGGTGGGGACTGGAAGGACCCTCCTTCAGTGTGGGACTTACCCCATTTCTGGGGCTGGCAAGCCTGGTGGCTCAGCACAGGCCTCCCCATCAGCAAGGGTGATGAGCTGTGCCTGGTGTCCATGACTTGTGGTGCACAGTGAGCCAGCACCTGCTCAGGGTCACCCCACTCCCCCAGGGTGGAGCTGGTGCTGCTGGCAGCCAGTGGTGACATTGCCGGCCACTCCTCAGAGCAGGGTCTGGGCTGCACTGAGGGCAAGGCAGCCACTGTCTAGGGCTCCCTGAGCTGCCAGTGGGGTTAGAATGGAGCAAGGGCTCAGGCAGGCCTCCCCTGCTGGTGACTCTCACAGGGGTGCAGCCTGGGTCCTGGGGCACCAAAAGCCAAGTCCAGCCCTAGGGCAGGAGAGGCTCCAAGCCAAGAGCCCTAGGGCTGCGCTCAAGCTGGCTCCCTAGTCACAGGGCAGACCCAGCACTAAACTTAGATCGACATGTGCATTATTGCCCATTAACTAGTTGCAAATGTATCAAATTTAGTCACAATTAGCCACTTTTACTGTGCAGTAAGGGCACGCACATGTAGACGCATGCCCTTCATGTGCAGTAAACTAGGCTAAGGCCCATTAACACTTCTTGTGTAGAAGTACCCACTGAAACACCCCCAAAACATCAGCTTCTACCTTTCGTAGATCAGAAATCCAAGTGGACAGAATCCAGTAAGACAATTTAAATCAGCCTATGAAAAGCTACAGGTTAAACTCAGCTTCAAACTTCATATGACAATTGTCTGTGGCATAATGTTGAAAATGAGGCTGGGGTTCAGCCTTACTCCCACCTGCAAATAAAACAGCACATATTCGATACGTTTTTCCCCTGAACATTGACACCACTCGCAACATAAAACCTGGTGAGCAGTGTGACAGCTGCCAAGGTCAATAAGAGTTATGGTGAACTGCTGAGTAACTGCTGGTCACACAAATCAAAGCTGCATACAGGCAGCCTTACCATACACAAAATGTGCAACTTATTCTGCATGTTTTTGAACCAAGAGATACTCTTTGATTATTTATCCCATCTTCTTGTAAATAAGTTACATAATGAAAACTGATTAAGTCAAAGATAATTTATGGAATCCTAAGTCTATATTTCATGTGTCATTTTATTGAGACACACTGTGTATCCCCGTTGAAGGTGTTTTTGTTTTTATTAAAGAGACTCACCACTCAAGGGCAATTTTAGGAGAGCAACAGTAATGAAGAGGAAGGAAAAAATCCTAGAAGGAAATCTAAAGAGTTCTTGACCCTCCACTGGGGAAACACCGATTTGCACCTACATGAGCTATAAATAAAGAATTTTTTGTGGAGGGGTGGGGAAGGGAAAGTGTTTTAAACACAGTAAAGACACAGTGAAGTTTAAAAATTTTAACAGCAAAAGTGGATTGAGTACATTCTCCAGGAACCATCTGTCAAATATGAAGGTTTAACCCTCAGAATGCTGGCATGTATGATAAGGCTACTATCCAACTCTTTGGAAGGATGTTAATATAATGTTGGCAGCCCCACAAAAGGATAATTCTGGGTTTCACTCTCATTTCTTTATTTTTATGACTATACACTGAAATCAGTGTATTAAACTGGGAAGATTTGGAGTTATGCACTCATACAATTTAAAAATAAACAAATTTTTAAGGAGTCTATTAAAGAAAGTTTGTTCCCAGAGACAGACCTTATGTACCAATTTTTTCCCCTTAGCAAGTATTTACAGTCAAGTAAAAAGCTCTGAAAATAGAAATTCGTAATAGAAGTGCTGACACAACCTTAACTGGAGTGCTGTGAACAGTAGCACTATAGTAAGTATAATGAAACAAGTGATAAAAGGAGGATGAGTGGAGAAAACTCTCTATCCCCCTTCTGATGCTTAGCTACCCTTAAATTTTGTTCTGAGCAGGAGAGAAACCAGTAACTTCTGCCTCCTCTGGTTCTATTTTGAGGCTGCTAATTGACCCTCTGAGGGAAGGTCTATTCTTTTTAATGCAAAATCAGACTTATAAGAATGTGTAACATTGACTGAGTGTGTGTGGGTGTGGGAGCCATGCACCTTTGACACCAGCCATGTCTACGATGACTCACAAGTCATGGAATTTTGAGCATTTTTAAGACACAGTGGATGCATCAACATGAGACACTTTACTGCAGAGTTGACTAATTAGCTCCACAGTAAAGCATCACCATCTATACATGTGCCCCTATTGGGCCAGAGTAAACTAATGAACTCTACTGCAGGACAGTACTTCCCAGCACAAGTACTATCCTACAGCAGTATTATTTACTCAGCCACAACACACATCTAGACAGTGACCAGGGCTGGCTGAGGCACAAGAGTGCTACATTGCTGGGGTTGCCTGCCAGGTAGCCTCACACCGTAGTACCTTTGTGCCCCAGCCAGCCCCTCCACAGCAAATCCTGCACCTGGGAACAATAAATTCAAGCACAAACTGCATCAGAGTTTATTGTGTCACATTAATATCATATGTAGACACATCCGGTATGAAATATACTTCTTTCTGGCCCCCTGCTTGGAAGAATCATTAGAATGGAAGAATTTTTAAGTTCATTAATGAAACATGCTGTTCAGTGGTCAGTTTAACTATAGGTATTTAGGCAAGTTGAATAGAGTCCTAAATCACAGGGGTGCTGTCCGATCAAATAAATAAGAAAACACAAGGCAAATTAGCTGGGTATTCATTTATGACAGTGTTTCTCAACATTTTCGGACTTGATGCAGCCCTTACTGGACTTGTGAATAACTTTTCTGAATTGAGTCTCACCCATTTTCAAAAATGAATTTATATATTACACTGTTTAATTCCTCGCAAAGGGGCCAGGCTGGGGGGAGTTGGCCAGGCAGTGACCAGTCTGAGCCTGTGCTTATCTGCTCATCTCCTCACACCTCTTATTTCTTCACACCTTATGGGACCCTTCAAAGGAACTGGTGGCACCCCAGGGTGTCATAGCACCCTGGTTGACAATCATTGCTTTATGATTTACATTTGACCATCTTGTAACAGCAGTAGTAGGAACAGGGGGGTTGCTTTACCTAGTATAAGTACTTTTTGTTTGAAACAAGGCAGACAGACACCAAGGGAGGCAGCCACACTTTCCGAGGCCTTAGCTTTGTGCCATGGTCAAACAGCTTCATAATATTCCTCTTCCCTTTGTCAGACAAGATTGTGGCAAAGCAAAAAGCAGCAAAGAACCTAATACAGTAAAGAGTTAAAACAAACCAGAAAATTACACAGCATGCTGGCAGCCTATTCCTACCTGAATAATGTGTTAGCTTTATTGAAGCACCACCAGGCAAATGATAATTTTAACAAGTGCTTGCCATTTAAAAGCAAGGCAACTTGCCAGACAAAAAAGGCCTAGGGTAAGAGACAAATGTTTCAATTTATTCCTTGCTTCAGATGGGAATAGGTCTAAGGCACTATCTTAAAGTATATTTCCACTGCTTTTAATAGAATATACACTTAGTGGTATATACAAGCACAACTGTTCAGTGAAATGGAAGGATTTTTTTCTAAATAACCACATCTCTTTGGGTATATGCACTTTATTTAATATTAGCCAGAAGGTTATGCCCAGCACCCTTTTGGCCATGATCCAGATGTCATTGAAGTCAATGGAAAGACTCCCACTGATTTCAGATTGAGGACCAGAGAGAATTCTGTCAGCTCCACCGGGAGTTTGATCATGTCCTTGATATGGACCTGTTCATAATACATTGATACACTATTCAGTATTTGGGTTCTTAAAACCACATCATCTCCATCTTGCCAGTCATTTTTTGTATAGTGCTCACTGCCTTGCTTGAGCTCGCCTTTAGGGCTTATTTCAAAGAGAAATGAAGTCAATGGAGATTCTTATTGAACTCAATAGGTTTTGGAAGGGGTCCACAGAACTCTAATACCCCTTTCTTAATTCTGGAAATAACTGATTTCCAAGGATCAATTTAAGAATATTCCTTTGGGGGACTTCAGCTTTGTTTTGGTTGTTTGGCTTTTCTGATAAGAAGGTGAATTTAAAAATTGCCCTGGTGAGAAGAATTGGCTTTTATCCCAGAGTATCTCTTTGCTTTCTTGTAAAATATTTCCTCATATTACAGACACACATGACACTATCAGAATTCAAAGTCACTAATCAATCAAATGTGCAATCAGATTTAGAAAATCTGTTTTATTCCAGCATTAAACTGGCAGTGTTCTAGTGCAACTATCATAGAAAATTGGCCAAAAAAATAAAAAAGACCTCATGTTTTGCTAAATATTTTTTTACTCAAAATTGACAGAGTAGAAATCTTTACAACAGGTATCTTGGCCATTTTTACATTATATGCTGAGAGTTGTGAAGCCTCCTGTGACAGGGTGGATGAAACACCCTGTCACAGGACTACAAAGGAGAAAACAAAAGAGACAAACTTACCGAGGGACGGTGGAGAAACCGCGGTGAGCCAGGGTGGGAAAGACGCCGCACCCCGACCAATTAAAGGAACCAGCTGGGGTCGTGGCAGATCAGAGGGTGCCACAGTAAACCTAGCTGCCAGAGTTTGAGCCCAGGATAGGGAAAGCAGCACAGCCAAAGAAAAGAGAAAAAACAACACTCATGGCAGGGGGTCGGACTTGATGATCTGCTCAGGTCCCTTCCAACCCAACCAACTATGAAACTATGAAAGGCTGAAAAGTGGAAAAGAAAACAGCTGGGTCAGGCAGGCAGCAAATGGGAGGCTGCCACAGCAGACCCAGCCAGGCAGGAAGGAAAATTAAAGGGACATTGAGGGAGCATTCGGGGCTGGACAGAGAGCAAGGGAGACAAGGTGAGAAGAAAGAAGATGGGAGAGATTGCAGAAAGAGAGACCCGACCCCAGGACTTAGAGGAGAGCTCCGGTCCCGGCAACTTACCTGGTAAGAGGCAGCAAAGAGTTTGCTCAGATGGAGGGAGCCAGCAAAGAGTCTGCTTGGATAGAGAGAGCCAGTGTAGGAGCAGAGGAAACTGCTCTGTCGGTGAGTCCAGTTCTGGGGGCTGAAGGTAACCACTCTGGAAACCTGGAGAAAAATGAAGACACAAATGAGATTACATCCCAGGACGGGGTGAATCCATCCCAATCCTGAAGGTAAAGGTGGGATTAGAATTAAGAAATAGATGTCTTGGGACCCATGCAGGGAAGAATGGGGCAAGCAGCCAAACTAAGAGGAGGACTCCAGTCAAGGGGTCCATAAAACTGGGACCAGAGCATCAGCATCAGAGGCGAGTAACAACACATCCAAAACATCTGATGTGGTTAGGGCAGGGTATGGGGATGATGGAGCCCTGCGAAGACAGGCTGATGTCTTGAGCCTAAAACCAACCCTTTTGTCTCCCAAGAGTGTTTTGACACCTCTCTCTCAAAGGCATGGCAGGCGATTTTCCAAAGGACGAAGGACACTACCATCTCAAGAGGGAGACGACTCGGCTCTCAGCGGCACACTATCGACTTCCTACACGTCCCCTTTCACTTAACACATACAATGGGACAAGGGATGGGACTAACCATGCCTTCTTCCACTTAAATGATTCTGCTAACAAAAGGAATCCTAAGTAACAAAAAAGTATGGAGGAGAGAAACTGCATAAGAAAAATATAATGTGAAGGAAAAAGGAGCTATTTTCTTCCTACCCCATAAAGGAAATAAAGTCAGCTTTCTCCAATCAGTTAATCTTACATCTAATGCACACACCATACAGGACAGTTCTGCAGTTTCCCAGTTTCAGTTTCTAGCAGATATATCAGCAGAGTGAAGTAACTGACAGTGCATGGCCTACACGTTCATAATGCACTTTTGCTACTGCACATTAAATTTAGTACTTCTAATGTGAGGTACTAAATAAATGCGTATTAGGCTGCCCTAATGCACAGTGATGAAAGTGCATGCTTTTTTAGTGATGCTTAATGCACAGTAGCCTGTTTTTACTGTGCACTAGAGTATTAGGACAGTTTTTGATATGTCCCTTTCCATGCACAGTAAAATAGGCAACTGTGCATTAAAACGCATTTATAGGCCCACCCACTGAGAACCAGAATCCAGTAATTGGCCCCTTTGCAAGGACAACCGCATACTTTCCTGAATTAGAAACTGGCCTAGCTCTTAACTTTATCAATGTAGCTGTATAAATACCACACCCATCACAATGTCATTGGGTCACAAGTAGGAGTGTGTGAAACAGGCTGTATTCGATTCGTATTTGGCCTGAATTGGGGACAGTGATTCAATTTGTTGATCTGGATCACTGCCCCGATTCAATTTGGCTGAATCCATATCTGAAGATTTGATGCTGATTCAGACACTCAGTGATTTGGCCATAGACAAGGCTTTAAATGTTTTTTCTACATACCTCGAGGTACCAGGCACAGGCTTGTGAATGCTGCAATGGTGGGGCAGATGGAGTGTCCCATAGGAGCACAGGGGGGCCTCCCGTGCACTTGGCGGTGGACCTGGAAGTGGACTGCAAGTACTTCTGATAGGCTGTGGGGGGGCCCCGAGGGCACCCCCAGACCCAGGAGGCACCAGTTGCCAAGGTGAGAGGTGTCCCCCGTGCACTCCCCAGCAGACCCAGAAGTGGACCATAAGTGCTTCTGGTCCACTTCTGGGGCTGCTGCCAAGTGCACTGGGGACCCACCTGCACTCCTGTAGGACGCTCCATCTGCGCCAGCATCTCAGCTTTCATGAGCTGCCTGGTACCTTGAGGTATGTAGAAAAAACATTTAAAGCTGTGTCTATGTCCAAATCATCAAATCTCTCTGAATCAATTCGGAGGGTTCAGATTCGATTCAGAGAGATTAAAGGGTCTCCTGATTCAATTCAGATTCAGAGATTCGGCCACCAAATTGGGCCAAATCTCCACTGAATTGAATCAGCGACCAAAGCTTCTCACAGCCCTAGTCACAAGCTAGGACCTGGGTATAGGAAGATTTCTATGGGTTCACTAATCACCAGGCCTGGTATGCACTATACAGGCCTGAGAAGGAAAATCCAACTGATCAACTTTGTGTAACCAACTACATATCTTCAGGCACTAACATTAGTGATCACCCAACCAATTAGAGGCAGGCACACAGTAAAGTGGCATTTGGCGACACAGTGACTTTTCCCATATTCCTGGATATGGTGCCAACTACTTCCTAAGATCAGAAATCAAGATTCAGAGTGTTTCAGGCAGCTCAGAAATTTGTTATTTGAAGATTTATTTGCAATAAAGGGCACATCTACATGTGCTGATTTAAGGCACATTAGCCATTTTTAAGGAGCATTAAGGTCACGGGTCAACTATGTGAACACCCTTAACGAGCCTTAAAACTGGTGATTTCAGGCACAAATAGCTAAAGCGCCTTAATGCACATGTAGACACGCTAAGGCGTATTAACATTGTGTATGTCAATTTACTTGGGACTAACTTTAGTTCCAAGTCAGTCCACACACCACGTTAATGTGCCTTAGAGCATGCACATGTAGACTGCACCTAAATTGCCTTAATGCACGTTAGGGAAATACAAACTAAATTTAGGTGCATGTAAAAACACGTGTAGGCACACCCACAGATTCCTTTTGCCAGGTCCCAAGCTGGTGTAAATTGGTTCAACTTGAATGCAGCTAAATGAATTCACACAAGCACAGAAACTAGAACATTTGTAGGAATGTCTAGAAAAATACTTCTTAAAACAGCATTAGCTTCTTCTTCCTAAATTCATTTCTTTTAGCTTCCCTCTTGCACTTAGGACTTGCTTTGTTTGAAAGAAATTTTACTCTTCTCTCAAAAAAGTTTTCATTATTACACTGGCTGAATAACTAAAAAGAAGGCAACATTTGGGTTATCTAGGAACAAACTATTTAAATATTTTTTCTTTAGATACATGAAATATCAATTAAATGTTCCTGTTGGAGCTTTTAAATGCTTTCCTGCCACATTTATTTTTTAATTTAATTATTTTTGTTTTGTGAGAAGGCTGAGAATTTTCCTGGTTGAGGCATTGCTATAGGAGCTGGTTGTTAACTCGGCTTCATCCATTTTTCTGGGATTTTATAAATGAATGCCCTTGCAGACAGGACATGCACACACTTAGGTTTGCAGTTTCATTCAGGCAAGATATTGGCCAGGGCGCTAGGGGCTGCCTGAGGCTATATGAACTTTCAGGTTTTTGTACTTGGCTGGTATATTCAGGAACACATAATAAAATAGGGCTTTTTTATTTTAAAATCAATAAAATGAGCAATTTTATTAAGTTAGAAAAGGGGTTTTGCTTTACCTTTACCAATGTTAGTTCTTTATTGCATCTCACGATTTGTTTTTCTAGTCTTTTTGCTGCCAGACTGTAAGTCTAGATTATCTTGACTTTTACTTCAGCATTACTTTGTCTCTTCAAGTAGTTTGTTTCTTTTTTTTTGGTTTTGTTGCTGTTGTTGTTATGGATGTATTTTTTCTTATTCGAGCTACTTCTTACAGTTCATTTTAATTGACTTTTAAATAAATAAATAAATAAATAAATAAATAGTGTGGTAGCTGTAACCTAACAGGAGGCTGGTCTGCAACCAGTTTGCTCTTTTTTTTCCCTGTCCTCCACTTCAGGCATATGAACTAATTATAGATACAGAACTGGATGAGGGCTTTAAAAGATGCAAGTCCTAATACCAGCTTTACCACTGATTCACTAACAACTTTGAGCTAGTTCAACTACTCCTCTGAGTTTCTATATCTGTAATGCTCTGACATAGATGGGGACTACTTGTACTTGTCTCTGAAATGGGCATAGCCCTTCAAGCTTTCCCAGAATTACACCACCAGCATCTTTCTTCTCAGATGTCAAAACCGCTAGGTAATAGAAAGTAGCTGACACCAGTTATATTCCTGATCTCTTCAAAATAGGTTTTTGTCTCAAGAAAGGGAAGTTTTAGAATCCAGTGTGGTAATGCAGTATAGTATATATAATATACATCTTACATTGGTTTAGCAAAGATCACTTCTAAAATCAGCATGATTTCAAAGATAATGGACGTGAAATAGGCTCTGCATGGACAATATCCAGACAGATAAAAGATGTATAATAGCTTAAAAGGTAATGCAGACATGGGACACTCCAGTAGATTCTAATTCCCAAACAAATAAATGTTTTGCTTAGGACAGATAATTATCTGTCTATTTTGAAGCATTTCTAATGTATCTATCTTGGTACTATCTCAAATAGGATACTCTGAGAGCATCTATACAGAGTAAGTACCTCCACACTTTCACACCAGAGACTGAAAAGCCTGCATAGACAATAAAAATGTCTCCCAGCAAAATAAATTCAGGTACATGGAAAGAGTCTACTGGTGTCATATATTGACATTTCAGACAAAGGACTGACTACGAAGGGTCAAATCCTATTCTGTTAACCTGATATAAAACTGGAATAATGCCATTGGATTCAGAAAAATTATTCCAAATGCTCAATGTTATAATTAAGGGCATCATGTGGCTTGGTATCTACCATTTTGCTCCAAAAACATTCAAATGTTTCTTGCATGGGCGACTGCTGCTGCCTTAGTCAGTGGGGCACATGTGCCCCCGATCGTGGCAGCCACTTCCAGGAGTGACTGTGGCTGCAGCAATCAGCCGGGGCTTCCAGTGGGGGTACCAGCACTCCCACCTGCCCCCCCTGCCCATTGTCTAAGCAGCGAGCTTGGCCGGTCAGGGAGTGCACCAGTCCTCTCACGGGGTGCACGTGCACGCATCACCACTGGTTCCTTGCCTTCTTGAGAATACCCAAAAATCCACCACTTTTTTTATCCAAGTATAAGAGACTTGCAGTAACATGGCTGTACCTTATGATGTTACAAAGGCATGTTACATGCAGCCTCTACTGTATAATCAATATAGTACAGAAATTCCCAAGCTAGCTTTAAACCATGGAGCTCTGAGTGGGCTACAAAACCCACTGGAGAAGTTGAGCAGAAAAAGTTCCTACACAGGGCTCCATTCTTCCACTTCTAAGAGTTCAGCTATACTCAAGGTATTTTAAAACCATTTCTGATATGTCTAACGTATCTGTTACAGTGACTGCGACATTCACAGCCAGTGACATGCTACTCTGGCTGAGCTGTATCACTTGTTGCAGTCAAAACTGTGAATTAAATTCCATGTAATTAAATTTTAGAAAAAAGGGAGTGGTTGCAATAAAATCAAACCATTTCACTCTGACTTCATCATTTAATTTTTCATATAAAAATTAATTCTGAAAAGTTGCTTTGAAATAAAAGCCTTTTTCTGTAGATGTCAAAAACGGCATTTCAACACAAGAAAATGTTAGATAAAATTTTTCTAAAGAAAATTTCATCAACTTCAAGACCAATTTTGACAAACTCAGCACTTTTTGTCACTAACTGTTTGGACAACCTTTCCAATGAGATCTCCTTATAGATTTGTAGTGTGGCTCCAACAATGAAGCCCCAGTCTTAGTGGTAGCTTGTAGATGCTACTGTAATACAGATACATAATGTCACAAGGTGTTGGAACCCCTATTTATTTTTCTTCCTGCACACTTAAACTCACTGTCACCCACAGCTTCCAACTGAGAGGTTACTGTATTTTACTTTTCTTTAGCCTTTATGCAACATGATACTTCTTCAAAACACTGATAAGACATCAAAGAAGAATCCTCCAAATTATCTTGGTGGCCCAGGTTTTTCAGTAAACACACATGCATTTAGGAAATGAATTGCTTAGAATCATATTCTGTGGGTTTCAGGTTACAAGAGAGCCCATTTAGCGTCTGGTAACCTAAATGGGAGGGGGAGAGAAGAAAAAAGGGGGGAAAAAACACCCTCCATACACACACACACACACACACTACACCTTATTTGGTGGCTGTAAGTCAGATAACTGAGTTCTAGTAGCGCAAATCCAGAAACTTTTTCTAAAATCATATTAGCACAGCCAGATCTGCATCACAGGGAAGAAATCATTGAATTGAATTGCCATGGCACCTGCAATTCCGAGAAACAGTAGGATTGAACTTTTAATGTCAATAGGAGATAAGCGTTCCCAGCAATGGTGGTGGTATTTCTGATGATTTCAAGCATTTGCTACCCCAGGTAGTTGTCCTTCTGAAGATAGCTGTTTTGTCCCAATTGTCCTTTGGAAAGAGGCTTAGCTCTTTCTCTTGTTTCCCGCGGGTGAGCTAGGATTTCAGCCAGTATTCACACTATGGTTCCTCTAAACATAGGTCTTTGAGAACTAGTATGGAACTGACGGCACTAAATAGATGGCGGGGTTATGATCATACTAACATCTGGGCTAAGTACAGACAGTCAAAAAGCCCAAGGCTGAATCGATTCAATCTTTGCAGGTTAAACTAAGCTGTGTAGATTGAAGCGATAAGCAAGTGAACAGACATTCACTTTTGATTGCAGAAATGCAGCTACATGCCCGCAGTAGCCCAGGCCAGAAGCCAGGGGGACGCTAGAGCACTCCTCCCTGCTCAGCTGGAGCAAAACACTCAGGCCAAAGCTAGCCTGCCCACCCTGCAAGGTAGGTTTTTTGAGGGAGGTACAAAGCATCCTGGGATGCTGGAGGGGATCTGGAACAGAAGTTTAATACACTGATTTAACCTAAATCAAATAAGTCTGATACAACATCCACTCAGGTTTATCTTAAACTGGTTTCAGCCATTTTGAAAGCAGTTTATGTGCACTGAACTTCTGTTGTGTTACAGACTTGAACTGGTTTCTGATCACTTATACTGGTCTGTAATGATACTGATTAGTAATCATGCAAATGTTTCAAGAATTTTCCCCATTATCATGGAACAGTGCGGGAGAGTAGATTTATGCCTGACCTGCTAATTTTAAAGAGAATTTCACAAGGCATGTGAACATGTGGCAACTGTTTAAATTCTCTAATTTCAGTCTCCATTTCAGAATCAAGTTTTCCAACTTGACTATGTTATCCTGTTATCCAGGTGAATGGGGGGTGGGTTTCTGATTCCAGTGAGCTTGCTAGATACCTCCACTAATGCTTTCTTTAGTTGTTACTGGAAATTTCCAAGCTCTCTTCATATTTCTCCCCTTGTGTTGCTTCCTGGCTCTTATCTTTCCAGCTCAATTTGCTTTGCTCTGCACTCTATATCAAATTCTAACCAGTGATGTCTGTAAACCCAGACTATCTCATTTCACTTCAATAGTTAGTCTGGATTCGTGTATCTTCTTTTATATATCTATCACTGAGAATGGAATTTGGTCATCAGTGGATTCATATTCACATTGAAGTAAAAAATAAAATGAGAGACAGATGCTCTGGCAATCGGCTAGTCATTGGTTTGGTTTTTGTTTAGTTAATCTGTATTAAAATGTTTTCAAACAAATGAATTTTGGCACTCACAACAAGCAGTTATGAATCCTATGGTATATTTTTATGGATCAGCTAATGACTAAAGGAAGTAAGAACACAAGGTAAGATTGGCATTAAATGCCTTGTTGGAAATGCAAGGAGATTCAATATTGCTATGAAAAAAATAGTGGGAGCAATAAGATGCAACCTTTTGCTTTGTAAGAAATATTTTAAAAAGCTTATAAGTAAATTAGACATTCTACATTCATGGTGAAAAATCAAGCCAGCTCTATGAGATATCAGTTGCATTAGATAGGAAAGCTTTGTGAGAAAAAAAAAAGTCTTAGGGACTTAAACCTATAATTAGTTGAACAGAGTTTAAAGTCCTGCTCTTCTGTTTTTTATCTGTCAGAAAAGACTCTATTTTCTAAACAGCAATGAATGTTAAAAATAAGTATACGGTACAGATAGAGATAGAATGTGGCCCCAGTCTTAGGGCCTTCGTGGATAATACATGCCTATTAATGAGGAACACCATGATCCCAATTTAAAATTAAATTTTGTTAAATTAAGTCTCCTTTCCCTCAGAGCCCTAAACATGCCTTGGTTCCCACTCTGAATCCAGAAATACTCTGGTGAAGATGCGCCAGGATTGTCGCAGTGGCTGTTCTTAAGACGATTTCTGGTATGCTTGAGAGTAGCGTCTGGAGATAACCTTGGCACATCTTCCGCAGCATATTTCTGGCTGAGAGAATCATTGAATCATAGAGAAGTAAAGCTGGAAGGGACTTCCACAGGTCACATCTAATCCAACCCTGGCCTGAGGTAGGATCATTCCTACCCAAACCTTCCCATACAAATTCATTGTCTAACCTCTTAGCAAATCTACACAGTCCACCCTGCCAGAACATAAGACATCACACCCTAATCAGCCACACACAAAGCAGGAGGACCATGGCAGCCAACATCCTGCTGCTGTAAAGGTTGTTAATATACACTAAAAAGATCCCAGGAAGAGGTTCATGCGCCCTCATACAGAGGAAGGCAAAACCTCCGAAAGCCCATACCAATCTGACCATGTGATAAAATTCCTTCCTGATCCCAAATATGGCAACCAGTTTGACCTTGAGCTGGGGGGCAAGACCCTCTAGCCAGGAAAACTTCCAGTTTAAGTTCCAGTTGGAGTGCTGACACATCCCAGTCGAAATCTCCAGCCTTGGCTGCAGCCAACATCCAATGTCTTTGAAAAAGGCTTGAAAAAAAATCCCTGACATGTAGCAGCAGGAAGGGAAAAAATGACCTCTGAGCCGGGTGTGGCAACCAGCAAAGCCAGGAAGTATGGAAAATGCCCACGGTAGAACATAGGCGTAGCTACACGTAGATCATCCCCACCCAGCACCTGTCAACCTCTTCTTGAACTTCTCCAGTGATGGGGAGCCCACAACTTTCCTAGGCAGTCTATTCCTCTGCCTCAGTGAAAAAGTTTTTCCTGATATCCAATCTAAACCTTTGTTGCAATTTCAAGTGTGGAAGGGCTGATCTTAGAGCTGCCTTGGGCATGACATGCTGCTGTCAAAACGTAGATCTGTCCTATCGTATAAAGTAGGACGTGAAAGGTGTATGAATCAAATACTAAGATCCTTCATCCTGCCTCAAGCTAATTCATTGACCTCAGTGCAGATAACACATGAGTAGGAGCTGAGCGCTACTATAAGACACCTTTTCTGTTTTGCAGTTCTGGGAGAAATAATCACTGACAATTTGTTCCCTCTGAATTACAGACTTCTGGAATACCACCAGTCCCAAGCATTCAAAATTTGGAAGGGTGACTTCCACTGCAAATCACAAGAGGTGTGAAAAATACTATTGATTTGCTTTCTGGTTTTGAGGCTTTTCACACTTTCCCATGGAGCCCTGAGGACTAGAAACTTAGTTTAGATTATTAAATCATAGAACATCAGAAGACTGGCTTTGAGGCGGAAAAATGCCAAATATCATGAGACTTGTAAGAATTTGACGCTGAAAACACAACATCAAACATCACTTTCAAGATCGATTCTCCCCTCTCCCAAAGACTAGGCAATTTACTATTTCCCCACTGAAACCAGTTAACACTGCTCCATGCTTGATTCCAGCCCCTGTTGTTACTGGTAGCGCATCTCCTTTTCTCCCTGGTCTGCAGCAAGCTCTGGTACTCAGCTACTCCTCAGCTGTTTCCTCATTTAACTCCATGTAAATGATGCCTAAGTATTTAGGAGTTTTTCTAAAACTTGTACAAACATCTTTGTTTCACTAGAAACAACCACGACAGGCCTTCCAATGTGGCACTGTCCTCATAAACCAGAATATCCATTACCCCAACTTTTCTAACGTTGCTTGGGAACATGAAGATAAGAGCATTGTGCTAATGTCTGAGGTCTAACAGTGTGCAAACTATGTAAGGGAGGGGTAGTAACTGTCTCAGACACAAAAGTACCTAAACAAAAGCACTTGAAAGAATAAAAAAAAATGATTCTACTGAAAAAAAATATTGAAATTAAAATGCAGCGCTGTTGCCTTCCTTGCAGAACAAGCATGTCATTGCAATCATTTGGGAGTTCTACCCTAAAAATGCACCAATATGAAAACATCTTTAACAGATACACGAATTCAGGGGAAATTCTGGCCTTGACAGATAATGAATACAAGAACAAAGCTGTAAAGCTTATGTGGGATGGAGAAATACAGCATATGACTGTAGCAGGGTCTGCTAATCCCCGCTAGTAAGAGATGGTAAGGGCAGAAGCAGAGCAAAGCTGCAGTCAGAGTGACAGTGGGAGCTGAGCTAGCTGCCAAACAGAAACAACAGCAAGAAGGGTCCTGTAGTGACTACTGGGGAGCAAGTTGTACCACAGTAGTGAAGTCGTAATTGCAGAACAAGAGGAGCAGGCTGACACTCCTCTGATGGGATGGAGATCATGTGAGCAGAAGGAGTGGCACTTTTGATAGATATAAGCCAGTCCCTGGGTCAGGGCTGCCATCAGATGCGTTTACTCTGGCTGCTAAAAAGAGTGAAGAGCACCAGATGCGTGAAATTGTTGGAGAGAGACCCAAAGGCACAAGATACCCTAAGGTGCTAGGGGGAGAAAGCTCAGGGGGTGCTGTGGGACAAATGACTTAGAGTGATGTTTTGTTTAGAGTGAAGTGGTTTGCTTATGGTCTTTGGTTTTGGGTCTAACTGGAGGTTTGGGTTGTAGCTGTAGGTCAGTCAGTCCAAGCAGCAGGGTGTCTGGAGCGCTCTGTGTGGACAGCCTGCACTAAGCACGGATGCGGCAGGGTCAAGGCTGGGGAAAGCTGAAACCTGAATAGAGAAAGTCTAAAGCTGAGCTAGCTTGAGCCAGGACAGAAGGGCAAAAGCCTGAGAGGGGCTGAGACCAAGAAGGCCGAGGCCAAAACTATGGGGCAGTGGCCAAGAAGGCCAAGGCCAAACAAAAGGAAATAGATGGGGATTGCCTTAATAACGGTGATCAGGTGACACTTGTGAGGCATGGATGTGCCTACAGGGGAGGTTGGAGGCCACAATTAATGCTCTTAAGGCAAGCAGGGCCTGGAGGCAGCAATCTGAGTCAATGGGGGCTGTTGAAGGGTGACTGAGCCCAAGTGGACTGGGCTGAGTGGAGCTGAGGACCCAAGACCACATTCCAGTTCTCCAGAGGCAGCCTCCCGGAGTGTGTAACAACCAGACAGTTCAAGTTATACAGAAACAACATGCAAGTAGAAGACTTGGGAGACCGAAGAAAATGGTTCGGGGTAAATCTGCTCACCATGGGATGCCACAGCCATGCTCTGGGGCCAGACCTGCTACAGTTACCCAGAGATACTTTCCCCACAACAGTATTAAGAATAACTAATATTGTTCATTCTGTCAATTGGAAGAGACCTCAAGTGTTATGGGAAGCACAAAATAGACTTGCTGGGGGGTGATTCCAGTTTAGATGCCATATTATAGTTCCAGGAGCATGAGTTTGAGCCTTTTTGCATGCATGTGGTGAAGAATACCCCCAGGCATAGGGGGGCACCTGGTCATTTAAAATGAGTAAAAGATGCCTGATGTGATGCCTGTCAAGTTATTCCTTTAGGTACAGGAAGCAATGTCCCTTAGCGATTTTGACCCAATGAGCCATTCAGCTTAGGACAGCCTTTGACTTGACAGGCTAAAATTCCTATTAATACTGTTTACAAACTGTTCAGAATTAACCCAATCATGTACACTTCATACAAAATCAGCAGACCTTCTCTGCATGACATTTCATCAGAAAAACAACTCACTGATTATCTAGACATATAAATTCATCAGCTAGAAAGTAGCACATATATTCTGCTCTGTCCTTCTCCTTGCATATAGCTCACAGTCTGATAAAACACAACATTCAGTAACAATTTTCCATTTTGGGTATGAATCTTAATACAGATGCAAAAAAAAGACAGGGACAGACGGAAAGAAAAGAAAATATACACCCATATAGGGCTGTAGCTCTAAATAAATAACAGAGTGACTAACCTTTTTCTACAAGAAGCTGAAGGGAGAGGGAAAGGGGGCAATTCTCTTCTGTCGTTAGTTGTTTTAGGAATGGAACTTCTACCACTTCAAATGCAGACAAAAGCCTGAATTCAGCGCTAGTCCTTCAAAGTCCTCAGTACTAAATTTAACTTCTCTTTACTTCAGTGTTGTGTGGGAACACCGTGTTTTGCAGAATGAAGATTCCAGGTCTCATCCTCCAAAAGATTTGGCAATGTACACTGTCAAGGATAAAAGCAAATATTAAAATAGTAGTAAAAAAAAAGGAAAGAAAAAGAAAAAGCTAAAGTGCTAGTACACTCTCTCAGAGATTTAGGTGAGCTATTACAATTATAATATTGTTTCCAAAATTATAATAGAAGGTGTGCATACCTCCAATCAATATTCAGTCAGTTTTAAATGAATCATGAAACTCATCCATGCTAGTGGAGAAACATAAAAAATTATAGACATTTATATGACACAGTGATTTGAATCACTGTTGATTCACTGCTACTAGTTAAAATACCCCAAGAAAATATTAAAAGTCTGTCCCTAAAAAGTCAGTGGAACAATTTTAAGACATCTGTGGGCTCTAAACTAAC
Source organism: Gavialis gangeticus (assembly GCF_001723915.1). NCBI lineage: Eukaryota > Metazoa > Chordata > Crocodylia > Gavialidae > Gavialis > Gavialis gangeticus. Next base: position 20,288,793 of record NW_017729031.1, read on the forward strand.
TGATCAGAATGTGAACCACCAGCTTCCTGTACAAGACAGTCTATCAGTCTTTGAGTTGTGCTGGAAACATGGGCAAACATCTACCAATTAAGAATAATATCTGCCTCTTTCCAGGCAACCAACAAGACCCAGAGGGAGGGCAATAGTGATTTAAAAGATATATTCATGTCTCATAAGTACAAGTACATGTAAAGTAATCCAAGAACAGAACAACCTTTGAAGAATGAATCCAAATAAGAAATATTATGCTTAAATTGTTCAGGCATTAGGGACCCTGTCTTCACCCAAAATGAATAGATTCACAACAATGTTAAAAAGAGAGAAATCCAAATTGCACAATGTATCTGGTCTACAGGTGAAACGTTCAATGAGCCTACCTTGTGTACATCCATTTATTGATAACACTTACATTGTGATAGTGATCAAGGAGCCCCGTCAGAATAAGCTTTTTGTACTTGGTGCTCTACAAACCACCCATTAAGACATTTCCCGCCCTGAAGGCCCTACAGTCTAAGGTACATCTGTCCAGCTAGCAGCCCATGAGAATTTAATCTGCGGTCCCCAGGTTTCCACCCAGCCACCACTTCCCCCATCACTTTAGCTGGAGCAGCAGCTGGGGTCCCTGAGCTCCCCCTCCTTCTTCCAGCTTCCACTTCGTGCCCCCACTTCAGGGGTGAGGCAGACTAGCATGGCCCAGCCTGCTGTGCCAAGCGAGTCCACGTGGTATAGTGCAGCAGGGGAGCCAACTGTGAGGCTGGGTGGCTGT
>NW_017729031.1:20294558-20300481 GCF_001723915.1 Gavialis gangeticus
ACTAGCATGGCCCAGCCTGCTGTGCCAAGCGAGTCCACGTGGTATAGTGCAGCAGGGGAGCCAACTGTGAGGCTGGGTGGCTATATGCACAGTGCAGTTGGAGGAAGGACACTTGTACGGCGTGCAGCCTGGATGACCTGTGGCTCTTGCTGCTATGCCCATGGGGCACGCAGCCTGCAGTCACTTAGAAGTTGGACAGCCCTGGTCTGAGGAAAGAAACAAGCAAGTCTTAAAAGCCACTGGAAAGAGGCAAGGATTTCTTAGGGTGTCATCTTTTACTGGACCAACCGTATAGCTGACATAGAGTTAGACAAGTTTTGACTGCAAGGCATTCTTCATTAAATCTGATCAGAACAAGCCAAGTGCAGCATATTAAAAAACAGTCGTAGGAGAGCATGAGAGAAATTGTCAGGGATAGCAGATGCACAATTAGCAGAAGCTTTTTACTATACTGTGCTTTGCTTGTTCTGGTCAGACCTGATGAAGAATGTCTTGCATTTAAAAGCTATCCTTATAACTCTATCCCAGCTATACAGTTGGTTCAATAAAATACATCGCCCAAAGGAATTCTTGCCTCCTACATACTTTCTGGACCATCATGTCTACAACACCACTCTTACACAGCCAAGCCATAGTAGAGAAATTGGAAGTTAGGAAGTGCTATTAAAAGACATTGTGGTTATATAGGTTAACAGCATGGCTATTCCTAACCGTTTTAAATAGATTTTAGCATTAAAAGATGGGGATTGTAGAATGAGTCACTAATAGAATGGGATTAAAAGGGAAGAACTATGCATGTGGAAAAGAGAGGAAAAGGAGCAGGGAAGGCAAAAAGATGAGACCAGCAGAGTAGCTATAATGAGGGAGACAGGTGGGAGAAATTTTAGACAGAGCTGGAAGAGACCGTTCATATTTCAACATACCTGTGCCTGGGGAGAAGGTTTTCTGGCTCCCAACTCAGCAGCCCCAGGAGAAAAGAGAGAGAAACCTTAGTTGAGTTGTTCTTATATACCTGGTGTGACATCATCCAAATCTTGTCCAATTAGGGAGTGCCACACTCCAGCCTCTCTCTTACTTGATCTGCTTGGAGAATCTTCTGCTTTCACTGGCCAATGAGGCTAGAGGGCTTTACGTATTTTGCCCGGGTACAGGACCCAGCTTGCCTATTGTTTTGGCCATGGTCTGCCATCTGCCACCATTGAGAACAGTCCAGCCCCATCCTCTTTCAAACCCCTCTTCTGGTAGTTGCAGGCTGCTATTAAATCCCAACTCGGTCTTCTCTTCTCTAGACTAAATAAGCCCAGTTCCCTCGGCCTCTTCTCATAAGTCATGTGCCCCAGCCCCCTAACCATTTTATTGCCCTCCACTGGACTGTCTCCAATTTGTTCACATCATTTCTATAGTAGGGGGCCAAAACTGAACACTTTACTCCACATGTGGCCTCACCAGTGCTGAATAGAGGGAATCATTTCCTTGAACTACTGGCAACACTCTTACCAATGCAGCCCAGTATGCCATTAGTCTTCTTTGCAAAAAGAGTGCACTGTTATCTTATTGTCCACTGTAACCCCCAGGTCCTTTTCTGCAGAGCTGCTGCCCAGCCAATCAGCCCCCAGCGTGTACCTGTACATGGGATTATTCTGTCCCAAGTGCAAGATTTTGCACTCATTTTTGTTGTACCTCATGAGATTCCTTTTGGCCTAATCCTGCACTTTGTCTAGGTCACTCTGCATCCCAGCCCTACCCTCCAGTGTATCTGCTAGTCCCCCAGCTTGGTGTCATCTGGAAACTTGCTGAGGGTGCACTCTGTGCCATCTTCCAGGTCGTAGATGAGGACAGTGAACACAACTGGCCCCAGAACCAACTCCGGGGGGACTTCACTTGATACTGGCTGAGAACTAGGAATCGAGTCATTTATTACTACTCTCGTAGCCTGATGCTCCAGGCAGTTTTCTATCCACCTTGCAATCCATTCATTCAGCCCATACTTCCTTAGCTTGCCTATGAGAATGTTGTGGGAGGGGGCTGGACCTCCCTCTGGGCATGGGGCTGCACCTGATGATCTCCTGAGGTCCCTTCCAACACTAATGTTTATGAAAAGCCTCACTAAAATCAAGGTATATCACATCCACTGGTCTCCCTGCATCCACAGAGCCAGTCACCTTGTCATAGAAGGCAATCAGGTTGGTCAGTCATGACTTGCCCTTGGTCAATCCATGCTGACTGTTCCTAATCACCTTTTTCTCTTCCAAATGCTTCAAGATGGATTCCTTGAGGATCTGCTCCATGACTTTTCCAGGGACTGAGGTAAGGCTGACTGGTCTGTAGTCCCCTTGATCCTCCTTTTTCCCCTTCTTAAATATGGGCACTATGTTTGCCCTTCTCCAATCATCCGGGACCTCTCCTGGTCGCTATGAGTTTTCAAAGATTATGGCCAGTGGCTCTGCAATCTCATGAGCCAATTCCCTCAGCACCCTCAGGTGCATTCTGTCCAGCCCCATGGACTTTTATATGTCCAGTTTTTCTAAATAGTCCCTAACTTGATCTTTCACCACTGTTGGGTGTTCACCTCCTCCCCAAACTGTGCTGCTCAGTGCAGTTGTCAGGAACTGACCTTGCCTGTGAAGACTGAGGTGAAGAAGGCATTGAGCACTTTTCTACATCCTTTGCCAGTTTGCCTCCCCCATTCAGTAAGGGACCCACACTTTCCCTGATCATCCTTTTGCTACTGACATCATGAACTCGTGCCTCCTGAGGAGGGTGGGGCACGGCAACCGCCCACAGGCGGTGGCGGTGTTGGTGGCGGGGGTGTGGTGGTGGTGGCGAGCAGGGGCTGCCTGCAGGAAGCCGCAGCAGTCTCGGTGGTTGGGGGTGGGGGTAGCAAGCACCGAGTGGAGCAGCACAGGAGAGGGGGTGGCGAGTGGTAACTGCCCGCAGACGCCACCAGCTGCATCAGTGGTGGCCAATCTCAGGAGTGTGCATGCACCCACGTGCACACCCTACTCATTGCCAATGACTGACATACTTGTAGAAACCCTTCTTGTTACTCTTCACATCCCTTGCTAGCTGCAACTCCAATCTCACTTCGGCCTTCCTGATTTCATCCCTGCATGCCCAAGCAATGCTCATATACTTCTCCCTATTTATTTGTCCAAATTTCCACTTCTTATAAACTTCCTTTTTGTGACTTAGTTTACTGAAGAGCTTCCTGCAAACCAAGCTGGTCTTCTGCCATACTTTCTAGTCTTCCTGTGCATCGGGATGCTTTGTTCCTGTGCTCTCAGTAAGGCTTCTTTAAAGAATACCAACTGTCCTGGACTCCTTTCTCCATCAGACTGGCTTCCAAGGGGATTCTGCCCATGAGTTCCCTAAGTGAGTTGAAGTCTGCTTTTCTGAAGTCCACGGTCCTTATTCTGCCACTATCTATCCTTGCTTTCCTCTTGTGGTCACTGCTGCCCAAGTTGCCATCCACTACTACACTCCCCAACAATTCTTCCCTGTTTGTGAGCAGCAGGTCAAGAAGCAGCTCCAGCACTTGCACCAGGAAGTTGCCCCCAACACTGTCCAAAAAAACTTCCTGGATTGCTTGCGCACTGCTGTATTGCTCCCCATCCCCCTCCTCCCCAGCAAATGATTGAAGTCTCCCATGAGAACTAGGCCTTGTGATTGGGAAATTTCAGCTAACTGTTTGAAGGAAGTCTCATTCACCCCTTCCACTTGGTCTGGCGGTCTGTAGCAGACACACACTGCAACATTACCCTTGTTGCTCTTCCCTGTAACCCAAAGACTTTCAACAGGCCTATCTCCAGTTTCATACTGGAGCTCTGAGTAGTCATACGGCTCTTTTACACAAAGTGCAACTCCTCCTCCTCTTCTCCCTTGCCTGACCTTCCTGAACGGTTTATACCCATCCATGACAGTGCTCCAGTCATGCCAGCTCACACCAAGTCTCTGTTATTCCAATCATGTCCCATGACTGTGCAAGGACTTCCAGTTCTTCCTACTTGTTTCCCAGGCTCCATGCATTTGTGTACAGGCACCTGAGGTAACTAGTTGATTGCTCTGATGTCTCAGGAAGTATTGCTCCCTTTTTGCCCCCTCCTGCTAGCTTTTCCCCCAGGTTTCCTGCTTCCCCACTTACCTCAGGGCTTTGGTTTCCATCCCTCAGCCAACCTAGTTTAAAACCCTCCTCACGAGGTTACCAAGCCTGCCTACGAAGATGCTCTTCCCCCTTTGTCAGGTGGACCCCATCTCTTCCCAGCAATCCTTCTTCTTGGAACAACATCCCATAGTCGAAGAAGCCAAATCACTGCTAGTGACACCACCTGTGCAGCCAGGTATTGAACTGCAAGATGCACCTGCTCCTGCCCAGGCCCTTTCCCTTGACCAGAAGGATTGAAGAGAACACCACCTGAGCCACAGGCCCCTTCATCCTTGCACCCAGAGCTCTGTAGTCATTTTTGATCTGCTCAGGGTCTCCCCTGGCAGTATCATTGGTGCTCACATGGATGAGCAGCACGGGGTAGTAGCCAGAATGGATGAGTCTTGGTAATCCCCATGTGACATCTCAGATCTGGGCTCTGAGAAAGCAGCAGACTTCCCAAGACCACAGATCAGTAGATGGCTCCATCCGCTACAGGACAGAGTCTCTGACCACCACCACCCACTGCTTCTTCTTGGTGGTGGTTGTCTCAATCCTTCCCACCTTGGTGAGGCCTGGCCTATTCTCCACCCATGAAATGTGCTCCTCGCTCTCTGTTGCCAGGGCTGCATATCTGTGCTCCAGAGGAACTGCTGCAAGTGGAAGTGAAGATTTCTGCTTGCTGCCAGAAGTCAAAAGCTTCCAGCTTCCACCCTGCTGGGAGTACATGTCCTCTCTCTTTTCTAGTGCAGCCTCTGGCAGTGTTTCCTCCACGGTCCTGGAGGTCTCCTCCAGCATCAAATCAATGAACCCCTCATGGCAGAGGATATTTCAGAGCCACACCACCTCCTCTTGTAGCTCTCTTGCCTGTTCTCTGAGACACCACCAGGAGGCACCACTCACAGTGCAGGCACCCCCTGGTCTGGCCATCACTGGAAGGAACCTGCAAGCCGCGGTCCCCACAGCACCAAACCTGGACTTGGGTGCAAGCGTCGATGGTGAGCAGTCCTGCATGGACAGAAACCTCACAGGTGCAAGCAGAGGCAGTGTCATGGTGATATCCTCCAGCCATTTCCCTGGGTCTCTTAATTTGCTTCCTCTCTCTTACTGCTCTTCTTCCAAGTGCACCTTCCCTAGAAAACTCACCTGGAAGCTGGCCTGTATATTGCTCATTGGCCCCAAAAGGTTCCTTTTTTCCTGCTTCCTCACACCAAACTGAAATGTTCTCTCCTCAAAAGGATGGTGGGGGGAAGCAGACAAACTGACCTATGAACTGTCTTGCAAACTGCCTGCAAACTGCTTACCCTGTTTGCAGCCCCTGTTCACTGGCTCCCCGGCTGCTGACCCTCTGGTTGCTTAGGGAATCTCCTATTCAGCAACTCCCCTCCTAAATAGCCAGGGAACAAATAACAATAGCGTGGGTCACACAGTATTGTAACTGAGAGGTGGGGGAGATGAGGACAGAAGCCCTGGGTCTGGCCTTTGGCAAGGTGGCATGTAAAAACAGCCACCATCGCAGCAGCACCTTATCTCACCAATGATCAGCAGCACGGCAGCCCAGTGCTGCCAGACATTGTAGCTGCTCCAGAGGGATGCAGAGCTGCTGTGCAATGTCTCTGGGAATCACACACCAGGAAACTCTGAGACGAAAGTGTTAAATGCAGGCTTCCACAGTTTTTACAGTTATACAAAATATAGAGGGCACTTAAAATATTACATGGGGTGGAGAAACTCAACTCTGCATTAAGGAAAGCTGGGAAGAAAAAAAGAGTCGGAAAGAAT
>NW_017729031.1:20305481-20310862 GCF_001723915.1 Gavialis gangeticus
CAATGATCAGCAGCACGGCAGCCCAGTGCTGCCAGACATTGTAGCTGCTCCAGAGGGATGCAGAGCTGCTGTGCAATGTCTCTGGGAATCACACACCAGGAAACTCTGAGACGAAAGTGTTAAATGCAGGCTTCCACAGTTTTTACAGTTATACAAAATATAGAGGGCACTTAAAATATTACATGGGGTGGAGAAACTCAACTCTGCATTAAGGAAAGCTGGGAAGAAAAAAAGAGTCAGAAAGAATAGTGGAGTGAGATACATGTGCGCTTGAAACACATCTGTAGAGAGATTATCAGCAATAGAGACGCCATTTGAGACACCAGGATTTGAAGACTGTAACCATCTATGTACACTTAATCGCCCCGTGACCTACAAGACATTGTTGATAGCAGAATATTTATCATCTCACCAATATCTGAACTTAATAAAATGTGACGCCAAAAGAATGAAACACCTTTTTGCTAGAATGTAGGGCAGCATTAATATCTAATACAGCAGTATACAAGAAAAGAGAAACAAAACAGAATAGCTACTGTTTAAGTGACAGCTTTATACCTACATCCAAGGAAACTTTAATGAGGCAATTAAGCCAGAACAGTAAGATTTGGAAAACAGATAAAAGTTAACTAACTTAAACATCATGACTCTTACCTATTGAATAAACAGAATGAAAAGGGGTAAAGGATCGTTTACAGTCTTTTACATTAAGGGGCATGTCTATTTATATCCATAAAACATAGAGTTATGACTTCTGTGCTCACCAAGCTGGTGCTTCTCCTCTTAAATCAGTAATATTTTGGTCCAAATAAGTACTGAACAGAGACTGGAATTTGACCTTTGGCATTTGTGAAGCATTCTGTTGTCCTTGGTTAAGTATCTATTTTAGAGCTTCTTTACGGGTGAGCACAAATAGCTCATGGGGGACCCACGCCCCTGGGCTGCAGGATCACTCGCAGAGAAACCCCGCCCCCCCAGTCGGTGGGACTGGTCGCATAGGGGACATGTGCCCCCCCTGACTAAGGCAGCATCAGTCGCCCATGAGTGTAATCTAAGTTTTCCAGTGGCTACTGATTTTGAGCACAGAGTTTAAAACACTGATACTCCTGTAAATGACCTTCTTCAGAAGCAAAGGCAGATGCACAAAGCAGATTATCAGAAGGCCTATCTCTAGCCTAGCACTCACTATTCCTTGGCCCCATCTACACGAGATGCTGACTGCGCAGTAGCTAGTTACTACTGCACAGTAGCATTGCATAGCACAAAGCATGATGCAGCACTACTGCACAATAGTAACAAGCTACTGTGCAGTTATCATCACCTAAAAGCCATTTGGGGTTGCACAGTAAGTAACTCACAGTTACTGCGCAGTCATATAGTACTTGTGTTTGCAAGTACTAAATGGCTGCACACTAACAACTGCTCAGTCAGTGTCTTGTGTAGATGTGGCCCTTGGTTCCTTTATTTCCAGGATTATCATTATCGCTTCTGCAGGGGAGAGAAGGTAAGGGAATCCAAGCCTATCCTTGCCTCTAAGTCTAGCCGAACACCGTTCTTCCCTGTCTCTCACCATTTCCTACCTATTCAGCTTAGTGGTCCCTTTTTACACAGCTCCTTACCATTCTACTGTCTGGGCTGCAGCCCCTTATAACTGCCTCTAACTGGCTGACCAGTCATCTGGGGGTGTGTACAGGCATTACGTTTACATCTATGCAGGCAGGGAGGTTAAACTGGGCAAAAATTGGCAGACCTCTGAAGACGTGAGCTAACTTACATTGGGAACTCAATCTACATGTTTGGAGTGCAGCCCTGGGGCTGGGAAAACCCAGACACTAACCCCACCTGAGTCCCAAACCTAACAGGGCTATTTTTAGACTCCACCCCAAGACCTGAAGGACCCAGTGTCCCCCCAACACCTGGATTTCCCCCTTGCAGACCTGCCAGCCCCACTATCCTGCCAAGCTCTGCTGTATGGACCTGCTAGCCCATCCCACCCACCCTGAGTGACATACTCCAGTTTCCCTGCACGGCTTCCAGTACCAGCTCGCAGTACCTGCCACTCCCCATCTATGTTCATGTGGCTTAAAGTAAGTTGTGTGAACATAGACTGGGTACAGCAAATACCTGAACGCACCCTGAGAGTTAAGCAGGACCTTCATTAACTCTCTCCAGGCTGCTGCAATGAGGAGTGCATGCACTCCACCACCTAGACTTATAGAACAGACACATTCAATTTAAACATATTGGAACCAAAAATATCTTGGTTTTTCTCTTCTGGTTGCTGGACTGCATTCAAATAGATAAATGGAAATGTATTTTCTTTTGACAGTGGGAGTTAGTATTCTGTTTGGCAGAAGCTGCACTAAAGAAGAATTTCAACCATATTTTAAGTGACTATTTAAAGTATCACAGAAAGCATAAAGCACAGGTGTAGGTGCCCCCAAATTTCCTGTGAAGTGAGGAATTTTCTGCTGGCAACTTGTGTGGTTGGTTTCTAATCTGTCTAATCAACTTAAGAGCAGTCACGTATGTATGTCCGGTATACCGGGTAGTTAGTTCAGAACTTCCTGCACCTTTTGTAAGTGATAACGTAAATGCTGCAGATAGAGGCAACGTGGATTTAGTTGCCTCAAGCAATTGGAAAAGTGAAGTGTCCACTACATGGGTTGTTAAGAAAAAAAATTAATACCTCAGTTATCATTCCCTTAATTTGTAATGATGCATTTTACCACTTGGAGACTTGGAAGCTTTTCAAGGCAGACTTGCAAGCTTTGATATGAAAACTGCTCCTGATTTGCAACTTTTTTGCCAAAAGGCAAAAGAGCAGCAAATGGAACGAATTTAGACTGTCTTTGGAGATTAGCCAAGTCTTCATGAATGGCACCACTCGCAAAGACTGGCAAGTAAAGCATCAATAAACCAGTTAACACTGAAATCTTTATCTGTCACATTCATTACATATTCAAAGCTCTTTCTAAACTTAGATTAGGAACCAGTAATAATGCATTTGATGCCCTGAATCTGAGGCCTGGCAATAGAAGAGAAAAATCATACAGATAAAATGATTCTTTCCTTGTTGTACATATTTTTACTTTAATATGATAAAGACAACTTGGTTTTAGTATTTTTACTTCTTTTTTGAAGACTTAAGCTTTATGGTTTGGAGTCTTAAGTGAGCCTCTCACCTCTTGCTCAGGAAAAGGCAAAATTCTTCCCAATTGAGGTATCCTGCACTTCTGTAGAAAACCCACAAGACTGAGCTTTGGGCTTCTGTTTGTTTCTGTTTGTTTCCTTGTTTGAATTTTTTTTTTTTTACATCGGCTCCCAAACTGGAAGTGGGCTTGGACAAAAACTTCTAGCCAATAAGAATAACTAGCTCAGCTAGCAGTAATAGTCTACATTTGTGCTCTGTAGCTGGAATGAAAATAATGTTATGAGAATCTTAGCTCCCATTAAAAATGTTTCTAGCTCTTAGTTTCAGAGAAAAACTGGGAAGTGAGCCACGAGTTTACTCTAACGGCTCAGAACCAGAAGGAAAACAGTGACTCCTAAGTGGTGGGAAAGGGGGGAGGGAGGTGTTTTCTGTGTGCGTGTGCTTTGAAATAACTTCAGGAGTATTGAGTCATGGTTTCTGAATGCTTGGGATAGGCAATGCTGCTATCTTTCTGACAACTGAAAAGAATTCTCCTTTAGCTCAAGTGATAGACATTACATTGTACTCTAAATGTCACTGATTCAAGCCTGCTGATCCCAAAAAGTGAATTCCAAGTACAGCCTGAACATCTGATTAAGCATCAGTAACCTCAGCTTTGGGTCTCACTCCCTAGACCAGTCAGGATACTAGGGCTAGGGACAGAAATTAAACTGATATAAGGGTTTGGAAACCAGTTCAAATCTGTAACACAACAGAACACCCTCCCCCCCCCTCCCCCCAAGCCACTGCAGGCAAGTGGCTGTATTTCTAAACTCAAAAATGAATGTCTGTTCATTTGCATATTGGTTCCAACTACACAGCTTAGACTAACCTGTGAACATGGAATCGATTCAGCCTCAGGCTTTTTGACTGCCTGTGTTTATCCTAGATCAGTGGTCTCCAAAGTGGGCTGCGCGAGACGATCCACTGGGGTGCAGGAAGAAAATATGAGAACTTCTATTTCTATTTCTATTTATATAAATATACCTATATTGGGGGTGCGTGCTCAAAAATTTTTTACTGATAGGGGTGCGCGATCAAAACAGTTTGGAGACCACTGTCCTAGATGATCTCTACCTTGGTAGTTGTGGAAGTATTAATGTTTATTGCTTAGAGCCCATCTGAGTTTTGACTCAAGCATTGCTAGAGTTCTCCACACCTCAAACTGAAAGATGCTCCAGGCTAAGTACAGACAGTCAAAAAGCCTGAGGCAGAATCGATTCAATCTACGCAGCTTCCTCTTCGATGTGTAGATTGAACAGATAACCAACTGAACTGATGTAAAGTTTTCAGTGGGGAAAGGCAGAGGGGGCTGCACGGACCCAGGCCAGTAGACAAGAGGCACTAGAGCACATCTTCCAGCCTGCTGGCCATTGCCAGCCCAGCCAAGTGGGGCCATCCCCAATTAGTTCCCCAACACATGCTGTCCCCCTACAGGGGGTTCAGGAGCCCCTTGTCCAGTCGCTGGCCCACCTTGGGTAAGCTTCCCCCTCAGCAGGTTCCTCCAGCCTGGGCTCCCCAGCCATCAGCCCTGGGAGCTGAAGGGAATTCCCCACTCCCTTCCCAGCTGTTGATTGCTTCAGCTGCTGCCACAAAAGGGAGGGAGAAGGAGTCCTCCGGGCTGGGTGTCTGCCTTGGGGAGCTTCCCCCCACCCCAACCCAGCATCCCCCAGGCTGCGCCAGCCCCAGGGAGCTGAAGGGAATTCTTCCCTTCCTGAACCACACAGCTGCTTGCCTCAGCCCTGCAGGTCTCAGGGCTAGCCCAGGGCAGCTCCAGGGAGCAGAGGGAAATTCTTCCACTCCCCCACAACTGATTTGGCCTCAGACTCACAGCAACTAAGGCAGAACCAGCTGTGGAGGAGCAGGGGAATTTCCCTCCACTCCCTGAGGCTGAGACTCCTGAGGCAAGCAGCTGCAGGGTTCAGGAGGAGAAGAATTCCTCCCAGCTCCCTGGGGCTGCCCCGGGCTCGAGGCCCCTGTGCTGGGGTGGGGGGAAGCCCCCCATGCTGGGCTGCCTGGGCTGGCACCCAGCCCAGAGGACTGCTTCTCCCTCCCTTCTGCAGCAGCTGCTGAAGCAATCAGCAACTGGGACAGAGGAGGGGGGAATTCCCCTTGGCTCCCCAGAACTGCGCCTGCCTGGCTAGGGGGCCCCTTGCCAGGGTGGAGGAAGGCCCATGAGGTGGGGGGC
>NW_017729031.1:20315862-20331820 GCF_001723915.1 Gavialis gangeticus
AGGAGCAGGGGAATTTCCCTCCACTCCCTGAGGCTGAGACTCCTGAGGCAAGCAGCTGCAGGGTTCAGGAGGAGAAGAATTCCTCCCAGCTCCCTGGGGCTGCCCCGGGCTCGAGGACCCTGTGCTGGGGTGGGGGGAAGCCCCCCATGCTGGGCTGCCTGGGCTGGCACCCAGCCCAGAGGACTGCTTCTCCCTCCCTTCTGCAGCAGCTGCTGAAGCAATCAGCAACTGGGACAGAGGAGGGGGGAATTCCCCTTGGCTCCCCAGAACTGCACCTGCCTGGCTAGGGGGCCCCTTGCCAGGGTGGAGGAAGCCCCATGAGGTGTGGGGCTCCCTGGTGCCCACACCCCTGAGGCATTGGGAACTCCATCCCACTCCCTCCTGTGGCAGCAGCTAAGGGAGGCAGCTGTGCAGGGGAGGGAGAGGGGGGGAATTGGCTCCCAGGGCTGCCAAGGGGCAAAAAGCCCCCACCACAGGTGCTTTCCCTCCCCCTACCCACTGTGTAGACCTTGGCTAGGGGAGTCTGAGGGTCTGTTCCCCTGTCCCCACCCCCACCCCCCATAGGCTGATGGATGCAGGCAGGAAGCAGGCTAGGGAGCTGAGGAGCAGGGCACTGGAGCAAACAACACAGCCCAGGGCTGAAAAGCATCATGGGGTGCTGGAGGACTGTGTGCTAAGTTGAACCAGGAAGGGATCTGGCACAGAAGTTCTGTAAACTGGGTTGATCTAAATCAGTTAAGTTTAATACTACATGCAACCAGGTTTATCTTAAACCGGTTTGGGCTATTTTGAAAGCAGTTTAAGTACACTGAACTTCTGTTCTGTTACAGGTTTAAACCAGTTTCTGATCACTTAAACTGGTTTATGTGTAACTTCTGTCCCTAGCTCCAGTGTTTTAGATTAGAAATAGTTACTTTGGTAACTTGCATCATTTAAATACTTTATAATGTAATAATAAAAGCTAGGAGTGAAGTCAAAATGAATGTCTGTTCCTTTTATTTCTTTATACCATACCCAGAAAGAGTGGCCCTTCTAAGTTCTGGGTATCTGAGGCTCATTTTAAGAATATAAAAAATATAAAGCACAACAATGATTTTTAGGGGTGTGCGAAATGGGCCTTATTCAATTTGGATTTGGCCCAAATAGGGAACAGTGATTTAATCCATTGATTCGGATCACTGTCCCTGATTCAATTCAGCCAAATCCAAATCTGAAGATTTGATACTGATTCAGAGAATCAGCGATTCAGCCATAGACAAGGCTTTAAATGTTTTTTCTACATACCTCGAGGTACCAGGCACAGCTCATGAATGCTGCGGTGCTGGGGCAGATGAAGTGTCCCACAAGAATACGTGCTCAGCGAGAAACCCAGAAGTGTTTCCAGTCCTCTTCCGGGTCTGCCAGGGAGCGCACTGCCCTCCACCCCGCACCCTTTTGCCTCGGCAATTGGCCATCGGGGGCGGGCCCTGGGTGCCCCCCCAGACCCAGGGGGTACCAGTTGCCAAGCCAGGGGGGTGCAGAGGGGTCCCCCTGAACACTCCCTGGTGGACCCAGAAGTGGACCAGAAGTTCTTCTAGTCCACTTCTGGGCCTGCTTCTGAGCACATTGGGGAGCCCCCCGTGCTCCTGTGGGACACTCCATGCACCCCAGCATCGCAGCATTCACGAGTCACCTGGTACCTTGAGGTATGTAGAAAAACCATTTAAAGCTTTGTCTATGTCTGAATTGCCGAATCTTTATAAATCTCTCCAATTTGATTTGGAGGGTTCCAATTCAATTCGAAGAGATTACCAGGGTCTCCTGATTCGATTCGGATTTTGAGATTCAGCCACCAAATGGGGCCAAATGTCCGCCAAATCGAATCAGGGATCGAAGCTTTACAGAGCCCTAATGATTTTCAATTACCCCAGCGCCACATACACAACAAAATCTTAAGACCTGCAACAACAAAAAATCCTAGAATTGGTCCCAATACAACTACCTCACAATCACTCCTTAATCCTAGCAACATGAGAAAAGATCACCTCTTAGTTGAAATCCTCCAGATGATTCAATTAGGAATGGCTATCAAAAACTACACACATTTAAGCAACAGAAAGCACTGGCAATAAATATACATATGTCCACCTTTAATGATTATTTATAGTCACATTGATGGTACAAATGATGTGTATAGGCCAGATATACTTAACTCAGAAAACCAGTTAGCATTTTGTATCTTAACCAGCCCTAACATGGCAAATCCTTTTGAACAAGCATTGCCTCACTACAAGCCTGACCCAATAACTGGTGAAGATAAAAGAGCATTTCCTTTGGCTTCATGGTCATTACAGAGCATCTGGCAAATTGTAAGAACTATCACAATGCAAGCCATAAGAATTTATTATTCCTTTGCAAGTGTTAGTTGCTGTTTACATTCTACTTTTCCTCTGAGCCCATACGACTGAAAGAAACTTGACGTGTTGTATATCTGATCCCTGTTTTGGTGGATGGATTTTACAGCTCATTAGAAGAATATGACAACCATTGGTGACAGTTTGTTCCATTGGATTTCAGATCATCTCAGACTAACTCTCGTTCATCAGCATGTGGAAATTGAAACCTGTCATTCTAATACAGTGTCGGAACGCTCTCCTCATGAAAGTGACCAATCTAACTTATTTTTGGATTTGTTAAGTATTTATTTGTATTTAAACCTGACAGCTGCATTTAAGAAGTCACTTACATTAAACCATTAATTTAAAAAAACCAAGCTCCTCCCCCCCCAAAATGTTATAAAGTAGATTTAAAATGGTACATTATTTCCATTTAACATGAAGCTGCTCACTAGTGGCAGCTTCATGGTTTACATCAAAGATCTGCACTTTAAGCTCCAATCCTAAAAACAGATCTATCATGGTATATTTCTGTGAAAGTCTATTAAATATAATTTCTCTCTTTTAAAAAGAGTAATTCTGTATTTTTTGTTCAGTATTAGAAATGTATGAATTCTATGACAAAGAACCGAAGTTATAATTTTTGGTTTCTGAAGGTTACTTTAAAGCACTTTGAAAAAAACAGCAAGTTAGACACTTAAAACTAATCCAGCAGTCCAGTGAGTCAGTCACTAGCACGCAGCAGTATAAAATCAACATGCTGCAACTATTCAATTGTACTACACTGTATGCTCAGAAGAAGAATAACAAAAAGAACATAATTATGTGACAAAGCAGATGATGCAGTATGACAATGTACAGGAAGGCTTACAGGTACTGGATTTCTTTTTAAAATCCTCCCCCTAAGTTCAATGTATTTTAAGAAAGACAGAGAGAAATGAGAAAACCCATCATGGTGAAATAAGAATGAAGAATCAAAAAAGCAGACAGCTGTCTTAAGGTACCATTCTTTGTTTCATGGTTTATTAGCACAATCTTGTTATACATTTGAGTTTTCTCCTCATTTTAATTAGCATGAATGGCAATATTATGAAACTATGCCGAGGAGTTGATAGTTAAGGTTGTAATTTCTATTACAAGACCTATTTTTAGTCGCAAATAAGTTTGGCTAGAAAAAATGGGTTTAGCCTGAAAATTGGTAGGTTTGCTGTGAAACCAAAAGGGTTTGTTTCTACAATCTGAAGACAATTGGCCATGCTGGTTTTGAGCTACAGATCACTAACATTACCCTAATTTGAGATGCTGACCCTGTACCTGAAAAACGTCCTGTTTCTGAACATTTGAATATTTAATTTCCTTGCTTTCTAAGCTGCACTGGGGAAAATATGCTGCAGTTAAATAAACTTACAATTGTTGCATCTAGTTGTTATAACATTTTTAGTGTGCTATGTCTACATACACACATGGACAAATGTTGCCCTCTAATGGATGGTTGCAGATTAAAAGACAACATAGGAGTCCTGCATGTGCTTCACAGCTCGTGTCAAGTCTTCTCAAATTCAACTGGTAGAAAATGGTTTTGGTGCTGAAGGACCCAGGATCTTCTACCAGCTTTACATGCATGTCTTATTGGTGTACCAATGCATACATTTATTTGCAGCATTAGGCTGATTAGAGATGTCTCAGCTTGCCCCTACAGGCTACACTGTAAGGTAACCAGTCTCTTGTAAGTTGCCCCATCACAAGTTCACACGAGCTAAACTGAGCTGAATCTGAGTGGACTCCAGTCAACTTTTCCAACCCAAGGCTCTATACACATCAGACTCACAATCACAGACCACACCTGACACTTTTCTTAAGCACACAGGACTCTGCAGTCCAGCTTCCCTAGATCACACAACAAGTATCTCCCATGTATGCCCATTCACTTACACAAGCCCTCTCAGATTTTCTTCTAGGTTATAAGCATGGTTTCTAGTTGAATTCCTTCATGGACAACATGACAGGAGAGCAAAGAACCCAGATTTAGCAAAGCAATTTCTTAACCACAGTAACTTTTTTCTTCAAATAAGCCAAAAGAGGAACAGTTTGTTGCAAAATTACCAGAAATTCTGAAATGCAGCTTTCCCTAATCTGATTTCACTTCTTCCATGAATGAAGTTTGTTTTGATCTAGACAGAGATCCTTCTCAATCCCTCTGTTTTTCTCTCTAGTTAAACCTGCCTAAATGTGGTGATGATCTATGTGTCCTAATCTCCTTTATGTCATGTGACTGGCTGGGGAGTTGCAGTTGCACGAGTCACATTGATACCCCTGCATAAAAAATGCCATTGTTTCCAATGCTTAGGAAAGAAAGTGGATACATCCGGACTGCAATGTAATAGACCCACAAGGAGGCATCATGCACCTTTCCTGGGGAGGATTGTGAGAGTGGCCATTCGATAGTCTTAGCCAAAGCAACATTATGTATGTGTTCTCCAAAGTATATACAACTTTGTTCAACAGAATTACCCTAAAACATTTTTTTATTCCAAAGATTGGAAAGATAAATGCCATGTAGTGTTAGAGGTAATTTTAAGAATTCTTGAAAGTTTTACTAGCACCAAGTAATCAATTGAGTCTTTCTCTTCACACTTCCCGTGCTGTGGATTGGGTTATTAATAGTTACATTTTCTTTAATACTGCAATAATTGTAGTAGAGGGCTGATCCTGTAAATTGCTAATCACTTTCAGGATGTGTTTAGTGGGAGCGTCTACATGAGATGCTTACTGCATGGTAACCTAATAACACTGTGCAGTAGTGAGCTGGTCAAAAAACATGCTAATACGCTATTGTGCAGTGTTATTAGGCTACTGCAGAGTAAGTGTCACAAAAAAACTGTGCCGGCACTACTGCACAGTCCGCATTCAGTTAGTACTTCATTAAGGAAGTACTAAACTAAATGTGCAGGTACTATGGTGCATTAATGAACGTGTAGATGAACCCAATGTCTTTCAAAGTCAATAGAAGCTGCAACATTAAGCACTTTTTAGAAGCACTCTTCCTTAGACTGGGTCCTCTAAGCCTGATTTTGCATAGTAAAAGTATTTTCAGCTAAAGGAATTTGTAATTGAATTACTTTCAGGGAAAAAGCTATTCTAGAGTAAGTCTGAAGATGTTGAAATACTGGTGGGAGAGGTGTTAGACAGTTAACATAGATAGAAGGCTATCTTTTGCAATGTTTATAAATATTTAAAAATGAAAGTTAACATTTTAGAAAAGCTCCTAGACAAGATTTGCTTGGCAATTTTTTAATCTTGACAAACAGATTAATACTATTAAAGTCTAAAACAGAATCCTTGTGAAAAAAAAGGTCTATATAGCTAGAATAGACTTTCTAGTCTAAAAAAGCAATATGCACCTTTTCATGGGCCTAATGATCACTTTTTATGATCAGTGAAAAGGAGAAACAGACAAGATAAAGCAAAGTATAGTAGGATATAGTTCTGGATTGGGTATGATATATGTATAAGATGTAATAAATTGAGTTTTGACTATAGTAATAAACTTGTTTGGGATGAGGGAATGGTGGAGCCACTTGATCTTTGAAATGCACCTGGTGTCTCTGGTCCACGGTATGTGAGATACCAAAAGTGTGGAGCCTTGATTAGAAGTACACACAATAAATATTGGGTTCTGTTCTACTTAATGAAGCTAGGCAAGGATATAATAAAAATGCTGAGGAAGTTCTTTAAGGTTTAATCCTGTGTTCATTTAAATCAGGCATTTTGCCATTGATTTCAAAGGCACAAGAGCAGTCTTGGATGAGCAGTAAGAATTTCACGAGTTTTTAAGAGTATAAGAGTTTATGATTGTGAAAGTCTCTCTTGACTGCCTCCCCTTAACAGTTCGTTTCCATATTCTTAAACCACTTCAGTTTGACTGTAATATTCTCTGGTGTACACACAAGCATACATCATATATTTTCACTTTCATGTTAAAAAGAAAACTTAATGTAAAAGTTTGGGGTCAGTTGCAACAGAATGCATTTTCCCCATAATGCCAACTTTGCATAGATGGTTTGTAATCTTATCAGGAATTCTCAAAAGAATTACAAGTGTATTATGTACAGCAGGGCATAAATTATCCCACATATACAAATGTCAGTGTTTGAATATTGAAACAATGTTTTTAAACAACTATTACCATTTTATCAGAGTGCAGCTTTCATTAACAGTTATTTTAAAGGTTATAACCTCAAGGTCATTTACAATTATCAATCACCGTTTCAACTAATTTACCTTCAGAGAGATGTATGTTTCGTTAAGGACTGAAAGCTCAGGCCTTAAAACTGTAGTTTTGATGTTAGTGGAAATCTGGGAAAAGTGTGCGAATTAATCTTAGAGGGCTGAAAATTTCTCACCAGTATCTGCGTTCAGAAAGATGCTATAACCATTTGTGATGGTACTGGCAAAAGGACAAGATACATTATGCTCTTTTAACTGTAATATTCTTTGGTGTACAAACACACACAAGCACATGCCACATATTTCCATTTTAACGTTAAATAAAAATCTTCATTTTAAAGTTTGGGGTCAGTTGCAACAGAATGCATTTTCCCTATGATACCAACATCCTCGTTACCTTTTTGGAAAAGCAGCTTCAATACAAAAAACATTAACAGGAACCAGAAGGAGGAGATTCACTTGAGGAAGATGTTTGTGACACCTCAGGTAACAGCACTTAAAAAAGCAGCAGTGTGGACAACTAGTGAAGGCTTTTGTGACAACTAATCCAAAATCTTTTTCTTCAGCTCTAGAGTATCACAAATTGGTGTTTCTGTGTAAAATACAGGACTTCTAGTGGCTGACAAACAAGACTGTGCTGTTGCTAAAGGAAATATCAATAAAATCCCACTGGTTTATTTCATGCTCCTACAAGGACAGAGAAAAAGACCTTTGCCCTCACTAACACCCTGAGAAGATGCAGAAGAAGACTGAAACATCTTGGTTTCCTAAGTCAAGATACAAGAAAAATACAGCGAAGTAGGTCATCAATACATCCTGTCGTTCGTGAGCAATCTGAGCTTTGTGCAGATGGTTAGTGATCTCCCCAGGACTTCTCGAAGGAATTATAAACTCATCATGCACAATTGGGCACACATCATCCCACATATACATGTAAGACAGCTTTGGTATTGAAACAATATTTTAAAACAACTATTACTATTTTATCAGAATACAGCTTTCGTTAATAGCTATTATAAAAGTTAGCACCTCCAGGTCATTCACAATTATCAGTTTCCACTTTAAATACATTTCCCTTCAGACAGATGTTATGTTTCTTTAAGGATTGAGGATCCGGCCTTAATTCAGTAGTTTTCATGGGGCAAAAGTGTGTGAATTAATTTTTAGAGGAATGAGAGTTACTCACCAGTATCTGTATACAGAAAGATGTTATAATCTATTGTGATGGTACTGGCAACAGGACAAGATACATTATGCTCACAGTGCATTGGAGGAGGGGAAGGAAGTATGTTCATCCGTGAAGGACAGTAAAACCAAACCAAGTTGTCAGACAACATCTCCATTCTGCAAGAAGCTGTGGATGATAAAGTACTGTGTATTATTTGCTAAATAATTAAATAGTACTTGGTGCTGTATAAGACAATGAAAAGGTCAAGAAAGAACAGAAAGATGCAGGTGTCAGTGGCCATTTTAATTCAGAGTATTATCTTTGTCCTCTAGAGTCAGGACAATGCAGATTTGATGAAAGTTTTGCAGGGGTGATTTTGGACTAGACCCTGTTGTCTTACAAATGCTCATTTTGCAACAGATAAACATGCTCTTACAGAAGCTAGTGACTAGATAACATCTACTGAAGACGAAGGCCATTATCCTCAATAAGGAGACTTCTGGTGAGGTAAGCAGTTGACCCAAGCCACTGGAGTAAAAGCTAAAGAGTAGAATAACAAGTGTTGCTTCATAAAAAAATACACGATCTGCACAAAATGCATTTTATCTTAGAAATTATGAGCTATGATAGGGAAAATCGCTATGATTTTGTTGTACTCCCTTTTTATTTAAATGGAACAAAATTATATGGTATTGAGAGATTGTGGAACGTTTCTAAGGATTACTGCACAATTATTGTGTGATTTCAGTCTGTGTCCTGCTGCCATTATACCATTACAGTCATAATCATAGTTTGATAGATAGTCTCACACATGAAACATAGACATAACTTAAATTAGTGCATAATTGGGGGTGGGATATATAGGACTTGATTTATTCAATCATACCAATGATGGGCAAACAGCAAGAAAAACTTTTGCAAATTTCTTCTGTCAGTAGAATTTTGTACCATAGCAAAACCATGACATTGGTGATCACAAATAGGATCTAAATACACTTACGGTAACAGCTACCTATCAATTAAACCCTTGCTCCAGAGATGAAATTTAGAACCACAAAGTTGCAGTCTATGATCTAGAAATAGCCAGTAAACACCTCACAAAAAAGAAACACAAATAATCTGGTTTTTGGCATTAAATATTCTCATCCTAATGTCCTGTCCCACATGCATTTTGGCTTGTTTAACTCTCTCTATCAGGGGTGGGCAAAATGCAGCCCGGGGGCCAGATGTGGCCCACCAGGCCATTCTATCTGGCCCATGGAGCCCCTAAAAAATTTAGAAAATTAATATTAATCTGCCCTGGGCTGCCTGTCATGCGGCCCTTGATGACTTGCTGAAACTCAGTAAGCGACCCTCTGCCCAAAATAATTGCCCACCCCTGCTCTATATACTCAGCAATACTGGCTGTGTGCCTAAAGCTTGAGCACGGGTGGCATCTCTAATCAGTACTCCAGTTCAGTTTCCTGGGCCTTCAGTCTCTGATTTCTCTGCAGAGAGTGGCAACAAAGTGCCAGATCTATTGGTCACTTAGGTCTCTGACAGATGTTATACTCAGGACCTGATTAACTGGTTAATCACATCTTAAGTAGTGATTTGGCCATACTTTATTCAGTTAGCGGTGTGATAAAACAAGAAATAAGTCACAAAGTTATTACACAAAATATATTTAATGACTTTGTCGCTGGTTCCCATCACACCTTTAATTGAACATGTGGCCAGTACTCCCAGTCTTCATAGCACACCAGAGCCCTTCAAGGTTCCTGTGTGCTCCAAAAGCCGGGAGTACTGGTCAGCTGATTGGGGGTCTCCTGCCTGGGAGAGCCCGTCAGCTGATTGGAGCTTCCAGCTGTGGGAGCGCAGGGGGGCCTTGGCTCCAGTGTGCTCCTGCAGCTGGGATTCCCATCAGCTGATCGGGACTCCTAGGTGTGGAAGCACAAGGCAGGGAGCATATTGCAGGCAAAGGTATGGTCTCCTCCCCCAGCTGCGAACCTCAGTCAGCTGATTGGAGCTCCCAGCTCCAGAAGTGCAGGATCCCCCTGCACCAGCAATATTATCCAATGGGATCTGATGCTCAGTCCCACAATCATGCCCTGGCCATGCACATTAGGGCTGTGTGAAGCTTTGGTCGCTGATTCGATTCAGAGGAGGTTTGGCCCGATTTGGCAGCCAAATTTCTAAATCAAGAGACCCATTAATCTCTCCAAATCAAATCGGAAGCCTCCGATTCAATTTGGAGAGATTCGACAATTCAGCCATAAACATAGCTTTATATGTTTTTTCTATATACCTCAAGGTACCAGGCACAGCTCATAAATGCTAAGATGGTGGGGCAGATGGAGAATCCCACAGGCGCATGGCAGGGTCCCCCACATGCTCGGTGGTGAACCCCCTACCATCCCCTGGCTCAGTGACTGGTGCCTCCTGCGTCTGGGGGGGCATCTGGGGTCCCCCTGTGGCCCATCACTGAGCCGATGGGCTGCGGGGGGAGGGCGGGGGGCACGTGCCCAGAAGTGGACCTGAAGTATTTCTGGTCCACTGTTGGGTCCACCACTGAGCATGTGGGGGGGCCCCCACGCTTCTGTGGGACACTCCATCCACCCCACCATCTCAGTGTTCACAAGCTGAGCCTGATACCTCGAGATATGGAGAAAAAACATACAAAGCTGTGTCTATGGCTGAATCACTGATTCTCCAAATCAGAATCATATCTTCAGATTCAGATTTGGCTGAATCAAATCAGGACAGTGAGCCAAATCAGCGAATCGAATCACTGTCCCCCAAATCAGGCCAAATCCAAATCAAATACTGCCCGCTTTGCACACCCCTACTGCACATGTGGCATAACAGGAAGCACAATTGTTGGGATTGCACAGATCCTATCATGTCTGTCAGAGGCCTCATTCACAAAGAACTGTCTCAAATCACAAGGGGTATCCTTCAGAAAGTAATCACTCAGAGAGGGTCAAATTTTAACTGCAGGTGGAAAATATGCATCCTATAACATAATAGAGAACATAATATCCATTATGTAATAGAGATTTTTTAGAAGTAAACATAAACCTCTATGTGTGTCTCTCTCTCCCGCCCAAGTTTTTATTTGCCAAGCTGGGAAAAGATGAAGGGATGTATGTAGATTTTATTGACAGCTTTACTTATTTTTCACAGTTTAAACAAACTTTCCTCATTTTTCTCTGTTCTTTAGACTGGATTTTGCTACCTCTCACAGGTAAATTTTGACAGCAGTGTAAAAAGCTGCCCTGTCCTGGCCCCAACAGTACAAAAAACAGCCTTGGCAAGTATAAGAGCCCTGAGCTGCTTATGTATAAGATATTCAGCTTATAGGCAGGATAAGAACCCTCAGGAGCTTCTGGGGCCCGGCCAACTGGTACCTGGGGACACCCCTTGTGCCAGCTGGACAGGCAGCCCTGTCCAGCCCTGAGAGTTCCCTGCACCCGCTACCTACTGCACCAGTCTGGCAGTGGGGGCTGCTGCCTGGCTGTGACCTGCTGTGCACCTGCCAGACCCGGATGGGGACTGCACAGCCAGTAGAGGCATCTGCCCCTCTGGACCAGCTGCCAGTGGGCTGTGCCTGTAGAGCTGGCCTTTGTGCACTTACATTCCTGAACCATTCTTTTTCTTCTTTAGCATTCTTCTTATTCTGTAGTATAAGAGTCCTCAGCTGAATATATTTCCAGAGCAGATAGTACTTTACTGTAAGTGGGCTCAGCTCCTCACCTCACCAAACTAGACATTATAATTTGACTATGACTATGGCCAGGAGGACATGCTGTGACAGTTCAGAGTAGGCTATCACACTGGGAACTTCTTCCAGGCAATAGCTACCCAGATGACCGGGCAGGAGTACACATGGCAGAAGTGCTGCACAAAGGCCAACTCTACAGCCACAGCCCACTGGCAGCTGGCCCAGAGGGGCAGATGCCTCTACTGGCTGTGCAGTCCCCATCCGGGTCTGGCAGGTGCACAGCAGGTCACAGCCAGGCGGCAGCCCCCACTGCCAGACTGGTGCAGTAGGTAGCGGGTGCAGGGAACTCTCAGGGCTGGACAGGGCTGCCTGTCCAGCTGGCACAAGGGGTGTCCCCAGGTACCAGTTGGCCGGGCCCCAGAAGCTCCTGAGGGTTCTTATCCTGCCTATAAGCTGAATATCTTATACATAAGCAGCTCAGGGCTCTTATACTTGCCAAGGCTGTTTTTTGTACTGTTGGGGCCAGGACAGGGCAGCTTTTTACACTGCTGGGGCCAGCACAGGTGCTGGCACCAGGCTTTAGCTCCCCCTGGATGCAGATCCGGGAGGAGCCAGGCAGGGTTATTTTGCCCCAAGTAGCACACCTTGCACCACACCAAAGTGCATGTCCAGGCACGTGCACTGAGACAAAAAGCCTTGGCTCAAATTTGGACAGCTTCTATTTAAGCTGCTGCAAGCACATGTGCCTGCATTTGTGGATGCACCGTAACAGAGCAAATTTAAATACAGTAATATTTAGATAGAGCAAGTGACCAATGGGATTTCCTTTTGATAGTCTTTCAGCACAACCTTTTCTATTACTGGAGAGTCACAGCTGGGTCAATTTACCAGGCTTCTCCAATAAAATAAAAATAGGCCATTACAGCAGGTGGGACTTGCACTGTTTTTGTAAATGTTATGTTCAAAGATACTGAATAAAGAGTTGCATTGATTTTAGATGCTTCTCAGTAAAGGAGAGACAGAAGCCTGTAGTCATTTAAGTTTTGTTGGTGGTTTTTAAGTAATAAAACTCCTTGTTTTCTACTTACTCGGTTTAGTTGCCTATACCCAGCTTAGAAGGCAATTTATCCTTCTAAGAAAAAAAGTCGTGTTCAGAAGTCTTGGGAATTGTACCCTCGGGTGAAAATGTTCTTGTTTTGTATTCTGTGATCTCTAAAGGTGATATAATTTTGTTAGAGTTACAAGAAGTTGTACTGGAAGAAAAATTAAGTTTAAGAATTGTACAAAGCATAGTAAGCATTGTCAATTCAGACTATCCAAGTGATTGTGAGAATTGTTCAGAAAGACATTTTATAACTATTACATAGATACAATGGTCCCCGATTATATTAATGATATTTTCAAATATATCTTAATCTTATTTCACTTTGTATATTTGTCCTGCTCTTTGAATAGGAAATGTTCCTTTATTTACTTACTTGGTGTCTGAAACATATGCTGGACACTTCATATAATAAATAGATATGATTCTCAATCAAAAGAATTTACAATATTACTTAAAACAAGACACCAACAAAAATTCAGGGGGGGGAAGAAACATCACAGTTATTAATAAAACAATGCAGTTATTTTATACATATATATGGGAAAATCTGATTTAAAAAAAATAAGGAATGAGATTTATTGTTATGGTATATTTTTACCATTACAGTAAAAGATGATCTTGTACCATAAAAAAAAAAAAAGATTCCTAACTTATGGAAAGGATACCCATGCCCATGTCTCTTCTGTATACAGGTTCTATATGCCTCAGTATAAGTAGAAAAATTACCCAAAGCATCTCTAAGTATAGATGGGCTTATAATTAAGGCTGGGCATTTTTTCCCAACAAGTAGTAAATAAGCCCCAAAATATGGAGCTTTGGTGGAATCCTACCTCATTTTGTAAATGTCATGACATTTTGTTTTGACATTTTCTAAATGAAAAGTTCAAAAGCTTTATTTAGATCCTGATTTTGAAAATTTGTTTAAAACGTGATCTAAATTTTAAGGTCTTTTGTAGGATTAAATAACTCCAAAATGAAAATAACTATTTTTGTTTTGAGTCCAGTTGAATGGATAACAGATTGACCTCAAATATAAGTTTAATTTAGTTAAATTCAAAGGACTTCTGTTTCAGTTTAACTTGAACTACATTTGTTTTCCAATTTCTTTTTTCCAGTTCAGCCAACAAATGAACAAACAAACAAACAAAACACAACCAAAAACAAACCCCTGAAAAATCCCAGGATTATTTATAATTAATTTAGACATCTCTAGTCCTCAAAGGTGTCAATTGTGACACCTTACCTTAAAGTTATTAAGCCATCTTCCTGGTTCTCTCTAATTTTTCCATCTCTCAATTAACTTTGTCAGTGGTTCCTCTATGAAACATGACCTCTACATTCTCTCTTTCTCCCAGCATCTAATGAGATATTGCTTCGTTTTAAAGCATTATTTTGTATATAATTACAACCAAACACTATAAACTGTCAAAACCATGGTGAACAATCTTCAGTTTATGAAAACTGAGAGACTAGGAGGTAACATAGGTTGAGCCTTTGATTTTTCCTCCATACTAGACACTGCAGCACCAAACCTATCTTAGAAATAATAAGGTGGCCATTGTATTGGTATAGTAATTTACTACTAACAAGTAACATTATTTGTTCAGTCAGACTGCTAGAACAATTCACAAATGCGGTCATTAAGATACTAAGGTGGGGAAGAACACTGGCAAAAAAAAAGACACATGGCAAAATACAAAACAAGCATTCAAAATATTGCTACATTATATACAGTTTTGAGAGAACAAGATAGGAAAAAATTGTGCTGTTTGAAAACAAGAGCTAGGCAAATCAATGACTCCTTACCAGCCATATCTCATTCATATCTTTTTCTACATAAAAATCCCTCTTTCCCTTACCTGTGCAGAAACAATAAGAAAACTGTTCTCATATAGTTGACTTGATCTGTTTCTCAGATATCTGTAAAAGACAGAAATCCAATAAATTCACTTTAAGGAGAAAATATTTCTTCCATTTTCCTAGTATATAAACGTTTTTCCTCTCCAGGTAGTTTCCTCAATCACGACGATTATTATTGTTTGTATTGTAGTAGCATATGCATTTCAGAGATCTCAACCAGAATTTAGGGCCTTATTGTGCAAATAATGGTCCAAACACACAAGTAAAGGACAGTCCCCAGCCCAGCCAGCTTACAATCGAAATAAACACGTTGTCTTGTGAAATTTACAGTTAGAAGCAACTCCAGCTGCAAGTTCATAACTGCTCAGCTAGCTTTAATGATTTAGCATTTTTACGCTTCTGAAATGCCACTTAATTTGTCACTGGGTGGTAAAAGGTGTTTTAGATAGACTTAAGACCTGTTTCAAGGGTGCTGAGCACCTGGAGCTCCAATTAACTTTGATTAGAACAGTAGGCAGTCAATGCTGCTAAAATGCATACCCACGCAGAAGAAAAAAAATCATTTTATTCCTTTTGAAGGTGATTGCTGTTATCTATGAGTGTGAGAATACCAACTCAGAAGACCCAAGATGAAATGCAACTTTTTGTATAACTTATCTGTGCATTCAAGTCACTTGTGCAGACAAATCATTTATGTATGCTTGCAAATGGGCATCTGATATTTTGAAAATTAGTAACTGAAAGTGAAAGCTAAAAATGCTTAGGTACTCCCTTAGCAACTTGAGTTATTATGGCTGAAATCATGGAACTATTGGAGCCAATATGTAACCCCCAGGTCCTTTTCTGCAGAGCTACTGCCCAGTCAGTCAGCCTCCAGCCTGTCCTAGTGCATGGGATTGTTCCATCCTACATGCAGGACTTTGTACTTGTCCTTGTTGAACCTCATGAGATTTCTTTTGGCCCAATCCTCTAATTTGTCTAGGTCACTCTGAATCCTAGCCCTACCCCCCAGTGTATCTACTACTCTCCCAGCTTGGTGTCATCTGCAGACTTACTGAGGATGCACTCTATGTCATCTTCTAAGTTATTGAGGAAGACATTGAACAAAACTGGCCCCAGGACTGACCCCGGGGTCACTCCACTTGATACCGGCTGCCAACTAGACATTGACCCATCGATTACTACTCTTTGTGCCCAATGTTCCAGAGAGTTTTATATCCATTTTATAGTCCATTCATTCAGTTCATAATCCCTTAGCTTGCCTGTGAGAATGCTGTGAGAGACTGTATCAAAAGCCTTGCTAAAATCAAGGTACACCACATCTCCCCATCTCCCCACATCCACTGAGCCAGTCATCTCACCATAGAAGGCAATCAGGTTGGTCAGGCATGAATTGTTCCAGTGACTCCACGCTGACTGTTCCTAATCATCTTTTTCTCCTCCAAGTGTTTAGAAACGTTTCATAGTTCATAGTTTCAGAGTTGGTAGGGTCAGAAGGGACCTGAGCAGATCATCGATTC
>NW_017729031.1:20332125-20336924 GCF_001723915.1 Gavialis gangeticus
GTTGGCCTTCCTGACTGCATCCCCACACTGCTGGCCCATTTTCATCTTGGCATCAATGATGACTCGTCCAAGTCACTGATGAAGATGTTGAACAGTGAAGGCCCGAGGACCCAGCCCTGGGGGACCCCACTGCCCACATCCCTCCAGGTCGAAAATGACCCGTCCACTACCACTCTCTGGGTGCGGCCCTCCAGCCAACTAGTGATCCATCTGACTGTATAGGTATCAATGCCACAGTCTACTAGTTTTTTTAATGAGACTGAGTATCTGCTCCATGATTTTTCCAGGGACTGAGGTGAGGCTGACTGGTCTGTAGTTCCCTGGATCCTCCTTCTTCCCTTTCTTAGATATGAGCTCTATGTTTGCCCTTTCCCAATCATCTGAGATCTCTCCTGATCACCATGAGTTTTCAAAGATGATGGCCAATTGCTCTGCAATCACATCAGCCAAATTCCTCAGCACCCTTGGGTGCATCCCATCTGGCCCCATGGACTTGTACATGTCCAGATTTTCTAAGTAGTCCCTAACCTTTTCTTTCACCACTGAGGGCTGCTCACCTCCTCCCCAAACTGTGCTGCCTGGTGCAGTAGCCTGGGAGCTGACCTTGCCTGTGAAGACTGAGGCGAAGAAGGCATTGAGCACTTCAGCCTTTTCTCCATTCTCTGTCAAAAAGTTGCCTCCCCCATTCAGTAACAGACCCACACTTTCCCTGATCCTCCTTTTGCTACTGACATACTTGTAGAAACCCTTCTTGTTACCCTTTATATCCCTTGCTAGCTGGAACTACAATTGTGCTTTGGCCTTCCTGACTTCATCCCCAAATGCCCGAGCAACGCTCTTATATTCTTCCCTAGTTATTTGTCCAAGTTTCCACTGCTTATAAGCTTCCTTTTTTGTGATTTAGTTTACTAAAGGGTTCCTTGCTAAGCCAAGCTGGTCTTTGGCCATACTTGCTAGTCTTCCTGTGCATCGGGATGTTTTGTTTCTGCACTCTGAGTGAGTCGTCTTTAAAATACAGCCAGCTCTCCTGGCCTCCTCTCCATCAAATATTCAGGGCTCTGGAATGGGACCAAATATTGCTGGTTGGCCCTGGAGTTTCCTACCTATCCTACCCAGAATGAGGAGAGTTTTGATATCACCATTCAGCAGAGTGTGGGTACTGAGAAACTGTTTTGGTGGTACTAACCACAGGAGATTTATTGTACAGGACTGCTAGTATTACTGCCCAGGAAAGGGATTGTATTCATCATCTCAGGATTTGTGCAGGCTTGCTCACAACCTAAACAGATAATTAGATAAGTTGTGCAATTAATAACATAGACTATATCTTGTAATTTGTGATTCTGAAGAAAAACACTTGACACATGTGTCAAAAGGAGGTGGTTAAATGGTTGGAATTTTCTTCAACTGCGAATTCAAACCACATTCCACTCCTTATCTCTCCTTATCTTGGTGGAAGAAATCTCTCTGAGGAGAAAGCTGCTTTCCCAGAGAGTGCTAAGTAAAAACAAAGGAGCAATTTCATTTGGCTGGCAAATCTTTTCAACTTTGGAGTAATTATTTCCCTGATTTCATAATGTATTTCTACATTTTGCCTGCAATCCAGTATGCAGCCCCCATTTTTAATTGCTGTCATCCAGTTCTTGTTCCAAATCAATACACTGGTTCTCTTCTAGAAAAAAGCTTACTTTATAGTAGATAATAGGGGCAGTTTATGGCCAGTGAGGCTGCAGTACTTTTTGAAGATGGGTTGGGGAAGAGGGAAGCATGCAATTATCACTGTCAGCAGTGGAGCATGTGATTTGAATACAGGCTGCCCTTTGCAAGAAGGTTTAACAAACAAACAGCACAAAACACAGCTGATAGGGTTATAGCAGCTGAACAAACAGACACGTGTATAATTATCACTTTCTGCTGCTTTTTTGATGCCTATTTAATGAATTAGCCAATATGGTTGTGACTATGTGATGGCAATTACAACAGCTTTGTGCATTGTCTTCTGTTTGGAATAAACAGTCTTCTATTTGGACAAACAGGTGGAGAAAGTCCAGAGAAGCTGAAGATGGGGCATATGAAAGAGGAGAGGAGATGGGACAAGTGACTGAAAAACTGGTAGAAAACATCGGTTGGCAAGAGGGAAGGAGGGAGGGAAGAAGAGAAAAAGGGTAGTTCTTAGTTATTATCATGTATAGTAACGTGAGTTGTAGCAAGGGAAAATAATGGGAAGAAATGTGTAGCAGAGATTCACTTTTCTTCTCTCTATACTTTATCTCTGAAAAATATCACTTGCAAACAAAATTCAACTACCATCTTATGCAAGTAATTCACAAATCCATCTCTTTCCTCCCTATCTTTTGCTTTCTGCCCAAGCTAAAGTCTGGGCCTGTCTCTCTGACTTTTCCTTATAGCTCTCTATGCCTCAGGTAAAATCTGAAATGCCTCTTAATCTTTCTCCTAAGCTTTCCTTGCTCAATCACAAAGGACAGCACCACCGTACCACCTGTCACTCAGGTCTGCAACCTGGATGCTATGCTTGATTCAGTCTTCTCTTTAGTTCCTTTCATTCAGGCCATGTCTAAGTCTTGCAGAATCTTTCTATGGGTCTGAATGCTTGGAACACTTCCAATTTGTCAGGCATTCAGCACTATGATGTTTGGCCCCCTCTGAGCAGTTCAAAATGGCATGGCTGCAAAGGCATGGAGCAGCAGTACTGTCCAGTGAGGCCCCTGGCCTCTGGAGGTGCCCAAGGACAGCTGAATGCACAGGAGAGCACTCATTGCCTGTAGTGTCTACCTTGCTCCCTCACTCTAAGGCACCGGTTCCCTAACTCTGACAGCTTGTGCACCACGAATTTAAAACAATACAACCTTAAGTACCACCAGCAAGTTTTTCAGTTCAACCTTCAGTACCACCAGCAAGTTTTTGTCATATAAAGTAATTATAATAAATCTGTTAACATGTACCACTGACAGGTTGCCTGTGTACACTGGTGGTACACGTACCACAGATTGGGAAACACAGCTCTAAGACATGGGGTGGGAAGCGGGGCTTTGTGGGATGCTGGAGAACTGCTGGAAGATGCAGACCTTCCAGGAAGCACTTCAAAGACATTCATTTTCTAGGGTCATTTTAAAGTGCTTCGGCTATTTTTAAGTGCCACTCCAGTATGATCATCTGCACTTTTGCTATTTGGAGATCTTCAAAGGTACTGGGAGCACTTCAAGCAGCATGTCTGCCCATGGTCTATGTAACATACATAAGACATGGGGTTTCCTATCCAGCTACAACTCTTGTCAACTTACGTCCAAGTGAAAACAGTCTTCCTTTTGGGTTTGGCAGTCTTGTCCCACTCATATCCTTATACAAGGCTGCAAATCTGTTTCTTTTAGCTTGTCACTTTCACCTTGTCACCACTTTCTTTGCACCCTTTCACTGGCTCCCTCTTCTCTATCTCAATACATTTCACTTTCAAGGTACTTCCTGGCTTATACTTCCCTACTGGTCATCTCTCATTCAGTCTTAACAAATCAGCCCCTGTGTCTGGTATGCCTACGTTATGCCAACTTCCATTACCATTTTGTTAAACTTTTAGACTTTCACATCTTCTCCCAGACAGCCCCTCAAGCCTTGGAGATATTCCACATAAACGCATGCAAAACACATTCATTGTTCTTCAAATGAACGGTCAAAACTGCCTTGCTATAAAGTCTGCTTGACAACTGCCCCAGTTTTGGTGGGCTAGGACCACCACCAATCAAGGTGACCAATATGATCTCCCTTCTGACTATACCCACTTGTTTTCTCTTGTTTTTATATTTAGACTGTAGACTTTTGGGGGCAAGGATAGTCTTTTTGTTCTGGTTTGTACTGTGCCTAGTACAATGAGATCAGGGTCCATAACTACAGCAGGAGAACGTGATATCAAAGAACAACTTTTTATGTATTTTACATTTCTCAGCAAATAAGGTACCAAGAATAGAAACCCAGATTTTATATCTGATATTTGAATGTGTAAATTTATGCAGAAGCTCCAAATGAACATGAGTCACCAATGCAATGCTGTAGCCGGCAAAAAAAAAAAACATGCATGCATCTTAAACATCCTCACACTTATCCTCACACTTTACTCAGCCTTTGTGAGGCTGCAGATGGAGTACTGCATCCAGTTTTGGGCACCACACTTCATGAAGGAAGTGGAGAGGCTTGAGAGAGTCCAAAAGAAGGCTATACATATGGTTAGAGGTATGGAGAGTAAGCCATACGATAAGAGGCTGAGAGACTTGGGTCTGTTCAGCCTGGAGAAGGGAAGACTCAGAGGGGACTTGGTGGCAGCCTGTAAGTATATAAGGGGTGCATATCAGGGACTGGAAGAACGTCTGTCATAAATTGGTAGAAGACTGCTTTAGTTTAGACATAAGGAAAAACTTCTTTACAACTCAAGTGTCCAGGATCTGGAATACACTCACCCCAGAGGCAGTAAAATCACCTACTCTGGATATCTTCAGAAACCATCTGCATGCTCACATTGCTGGGGTCATCTGATGATCTTGAGAGGTCCCTTCCAGCCCCTAACTTATATGAATCTATGACTCTATAAAAGGTGAAAACTTGGCTCCACTGAACACAATGGCAAAAGTCATATCTGGAGTACTGTGTTCAGTTTCGGGGTCCCCACTACAGAAAGTATGTGGACAAACTGGAGAGTCCAGTGGAGGGCGACAAACATGGTGAAGGGGCTGGGGGACATGACTTATGAGAACAGGCTGAGGGAACTGGACTTATTTAGTCTAAGGAAGAAG
>NW_017729031.1:20341924-20343443 GCF_001723915.1 Gavialis gangeticus
TCACACTTTACTCAGCCTTTGTGAGGCTGCAGATGGAGTACTGCATCCAGTTTTGGGCACCACACTTCATGAAGGAAGTGGAGAGGCTTGAGAGAGTCCAAAAGAAGGCTATACATATGGTTAGAGGTATGGAGAGTAAGCCATACGATAAGAGGCTGAGAGACTTGGGTCTGTTCAGCCTGGAGAAGGGAAGACTCAGAGGGGACTTGGTGGCAGCCTGTAAGTATATAAGGGGTGCATATCAGGGACTGGAAGAACGTCTGTCATAAATTGGTAGAAGACTGCTTTAGTTTAGACATAAGGAAAAACTTCTTTACAACTCAAGTGTCCAGGATCTGGAATACACTCACCCCAGAGGCAGTAAAATCACCTACTCTGGATATCTTCAGAAACCATCTGCATGCTCACATTGCTGGGGTCATCTGATGATCTTGAGAGGTCCCTTCCAGCCCCTAACTTATATGAATCTATGACTCTATAAAAGGTGAAAACTTGGCTCCACTGAACACAATGGCAAAAGTCATATCTGGAGTACTGTGTTCAGTTTCGGGGTCCCCACTACAGAAAGTAT
Source organism: Gavialis gangeticus (assembly GCF_001723915.1). Lineage (NCBI taxonomy): Eukaryota > Metazoa > Chordata > Crocodylia > Gavialidae > Gavialis > Gavialis gangeticus. Next base: position 20,342,496 of record NW_017729031.1, read on the forward strand.
GTGGACAAACTGGAGAGTCCAGTGGAGGGCGACAAACATGGTGAAGGGGCTGGGGGACATGACTTATGAGAACAGGCTGAGGGAACTGGACTTATTTAGTCTAAGGAAGAAGAAACTGAGAGGGGACTTAATAGCAGCCTTCAACTACCTGAAGGGGGGGTTCAAAAGAGGATGGAGCTAAACTATTCTCAGCGGCGGCAGATGACAAAACAAGGAGCAACAGTCTCAAGTTGCAGCAAAGGAAGTTCAAGTTACATGTTAGGAAGAATTTTCTCACTAGGTGAGTAGTAAAATGTTGGAACAGGTTACCCAGAGAGGTGGTGGAAGTTCCATCCTTGGTGGTTGTCAAGACCTGGCTAGACAAAGCTTTGGCTGGGGTGATCTAGTTGTGGATGGTCCTGCTTCAAGCAGGGGGCTGGACTAGATGACTTCCTGAGGTCCCTTCCAACCCTAACTTTCTATGATTCTATGAAATAGCCCAACTGGCTATGCAACTCCCACAGCACAGTATAAAACAACTGCTTGGGCCACTTCCAACCTCAGTCCTCTGGAGAGTTGCTTTCTTGGGCTCTGGCAAACATTATGCCTAGGACATGATTAATCTGTTAATCATACCACAAACAGTGACACTGACACACATTCAGGGAATTAACAGTGCAATGAAATGAAAAGCCAGGTACAAACATGTTCCACAAAATAGGTGGAACACTTTTGTGACTGATTTCCACTGTGTCTTGAACATGTGGCAAGGTAGCCTTGCTATGAAGCCTGATGCTTGGTTGACAACCACCTGGTGCAGTGCTGAATGGGGCTGTACCTCATAGCTTTCATTGCAGACCTGGGAACTCATCAATTGAATCCCCCCGAATCAAAAGGCTGACAGTCACAGGGCAGCCCTGCAGCATTTTCAGAGTGCTGGGCCAGAGTGCTATGAGCCTCACTGTAACC
>NW_017729031.1:20348443-20359026 GCF_001723915.1 Gavialis gangeticus
CTTCAACACCGTATCGCTCCCTGAATCCCCCGTAGACAGAGGAAGTCTAGCCCATGCCTGCCCCCAGCCCACTCGCCTCCGGGTACCCAACACGCAGCGTGAAGAAAGACGGCGTGCATCCCACAGAGGGGATACCTCCGCCTTGGTCACCACCCATGGGGTCTGCGGCAGATCCGGGACATCCCGCCAACAGGCCACGCTTGGCATTAACCACTAGACTCTCCTTCCCAACACGCAGCTTGCCCTATCATACCACTCCCTGGGCTCCCCTGGCAGGAACCTTGCTAACTCCAATTGAGTTGCACGGTTCTCCTTAAAATAATGGAATTTTTGGGATCAGTCTCCAATTCCAACTATCATGCTATGTATGTGTGGCATGACATGACGCATGCTTGTTGGGATGAGAAGTCAGATCTCATTGCACCATTATTTCAATGTCTGCCAGGGGCTCTTGGTTTATTGCACCTCTCTCCCTTGCTGCAGTCTGCTCCTCACAGCTCCAGCACGCACATCCACTTTACGGTCTGCTGGTAAACCTCATTCACTCCTTGGAGCTGTCCAGCAGGGTTCAGAAGCCTGACAGCTCTTGTATCGTTAGCTAGCCAGCCTGAATCCACTCTTTTCCCTCTCACACCCTTTTATTAGCCTAAGAGGCAAAACTAGAAGTGAACCAATTTACAGTCTTAAAAGGCTTATTCTTGGATTTATTTGCAACTCAGTACTCCCCTTTCTTCAGTAGTTCACAACTCACAAATTAAAAACAGCAAAATATAATTTCCACATTCTCCCTCTAAAAAGCTACCATAGTATATATTAAAGGGGTCCCTTTGTTTTTTCACACTATTTTTTTTTCACATATATCACTTATGTACTGGTTCATGATTGGTGACAGGCATGCCAAAAAAGGGACATTAGGTTGGAAAGAAAAGATGGGGAATTTATCTGGGTAATTGGCATTAATGTCATTAAGCATTCTTGGGGCTCTCAAAGGAAAAATGGAAGAAATATCATTGCTTAGAAACGGAAAAGATAAGATAGAATTGTCATCAAAGTTATATAGACAAAAGACAAAAAGAAAAGGGTATTGTTCATGGAGACAGTTTATTATATTTTTACATTACTGAACTTATCATCATTACTGGTCTATTTCTAAGGTTCCCTTAACTGAGGAAAACTCACATTTACAAGAAGTTCAGGTGAAAGTGCTCAATATTTGATTCCTACATGTCAAAGGGATTTTTATGGCACTCAGAACAGGTCTTTGGCACTCAGATTTGCTGTGGGTGCATTGTCTGAGTAACTCTTTCATGCCAGGACATGGGTGGCCAGATCTGGGGCTACTCAGAAATCAAAGCACAGACTATGGCAGAGACAGGTGAGCAAAATCCAAGGTCTAACCAGCTCAGAAAGCCAGAAAATCAATCCAAAAGCCACTTCAAGATCTGAGGTAAGTCAAGGAGCAAGCCAGTGGGAGCAGAAAAGCAGTCTTGGGTCAGGTTGCCCAGTTGCCCAGACACTTACTATTCCAAGTAAGGGGGAATACATGGGAAACAGAGGATCAATTGATCCCAGCCAGCCACTTCAGTGACATGGAGTGGGCAGAGGATTAAGCCCTACTGGAGGCTTCACACCAACTTTGACCAGCTTGGGGGGGAGTAGGGGGGTTACCCATAAGGTGGCAGGCCAAAATGAACAGCTGTGCTTTGAGGCCCAGGCCCCAGGTTCAAGGCACAGGGGTGCTCATCTCAAGGCATCACGAACAGGGGCTATGTGTTCAACCTGACCTTCTCAGATTGCTAAATGGCTGTAGGATCACACCTCAATAGGAGCAGGGTCCTCACAGAGAAAAGTTTGAGATCCCTTGTTCTAAGACAGTGGTTCCTGAATTAGGAAATAAGAGCTGTCTCCTGGCAAAGAGGGTTGCAGACCCCAGAGACATTCTGGGTGCATCTACACATGCATTTACTCCAACCTAGATTTACTGTGCAGTCAGCTACTGCACCAAAAGGGGTTTTCGGTAGGTGTCTACAAATGCAGGGATTAGGGAGCAGAAGTGCTCTCAGGTCCCTGCAGCCCTGCAATGGACCCCTGCTGCTACTGGGGGGAGATCCAGGCACTGAGCCAGGAGACAGCTGCCTCCTGGGCCCGGGAGGCTGCTTGCTGCTGGGGCAGGGACAATGTCTCCCTGCCCTGGCAGCAGGAAGCTCCTGGCCCTGGCTCCTTGATCAGGGACATGGAGCTTAGAAAGAGCTGCAAAAGAAGGGCAGGTCCTATCCCCCTGCTCCAATCTGCTGGTGGGGCAGGGGGCTAGGACCCCACCCCTGCAGTTCTTCCCAAGACCTATTCCTCCATCACCCTTGATCACTGCCCCTGACTGGGACAGTTCCCAGCCAGTCCCAGGCTGTGCAGGGAAGTCCCCAGCCACCTCCAGAAACAGAACAATCCCCAGCAGTTCCCATGTGCTTCCCCATGCAGCCTGGGGCTGGCTGGGAACTGCCCTGGTCTGTCATCATGATTGGGGAGTGGGGGACTAGGAGACCTTTATCTCCCAGCCTGAGCCCTGTGACCATGGAGCTCCCCAGCCTGTTTTCCTCCCAGGTCCATGCTCATGGAGCTGGGAGGGTGAACACTCCTAGTCCCCACTCTGCAATTGTGAGGCTGGACTCTCCTTGCTGCTGAGGCAGGGAGACATTGTCCCCACCTGGGCATGCAGGGCAGGGGCTGGGGATCTTGTTCTCTGCCCGCAGCTTTTTACTTGTGGAGCTGGGTGGGGAACAAGCTCCTCAGCCCCCGCCAGCAGGGAGCTCCCAGTGCTGACTCCATGACCATGGGGCTGCTGCTGGGAGATCTTGCTCCTGGTCAGTTGTCTACATGAGCACTACAACTACAACGCCATTACTAATGCTGAGTAAATTTCATACTTGCATTTGCAGGTAGAAAATTTACTCAGTATTAAGGAGATTTACTGTGAAGTAAGCATGTGCACATGTAGATGTCCTTGCTTACTTCTGAGTAAGTATGTGTGTAAACTATACTAATGCAAAGTTAAGCGTCTAGTGTAGATGTGCCCCATTACCCTTACGTCGGCTCAGGCTGGAAGTGCAGCCAAGTCAGCCTGCCTCTATTGTGTGGGAATCCCCACAGCAGCATGTGCAGCTCCCAGCACTCGCATGCCACCAGGGGAAGCCCTGCACAATGGACTAATCTGCCTCCCTGCTCCCTGCTACCATATGCAGCTGTGGGGGCTCTGCCAGAAGCGGTGAGGAGCCCTGCCCCTTGCTTTTGTGGTGGCAAGGAGCAGGGAAGGCAGCCAGCTCCATCATGTGAGTCTTCCCCCAGTGGCACATGAGTGCCAGGAGCTGCACGTGTGCCACAGAGAGCCCCGTGCAATAGAGGCAGGTGGGCCAGCCTGGCTGTGCTTCTTGCTGCCATGTGTACAGTTCAGGCCAGAGCTGTGCTCCACACAGCGGCAGCACCTGCACAGGCCACAAGAGCCCTGAGGGCCCACTACCTGCTGCTGTCACCGGCAGCTGGGGCCATGCACCATGGGGGGGGAATGTGTGGGAGTGTCCCCACACTCCCCCCACCTCCCTCATACCCCACAAACCCCACACACTCACACCCGACCCCCACAACCCCCAACCCTCTACATATACACACACCCTGGCAACTTACCCTACACCTCCCCAAACACAGTCACACCCTCTCATAAACCCCCTGCACCCAACCACACCCCACACACTATATACAAGAGTAAGACTTAATGTTGAGTTATTATGCAGTCACCTCTATATACAGTACACAAAAATATATGACAAAAATCACGACAAAAATACATTTTGTAATAAAATTAAAATATGTTATAGTAGGTGTTTGACTTTTACTATATGATTTGGGTTTTTTTCTGGTTCCCAGATGGCAACCCTCCCCCCACGCCCCTGCCCCCAGCCAGGAGTATTTCCAGGGGCAAGGGGAGAGACTTCCAGTGGCAAAGATCAGGGGTTAGGGACAGGACTTCCAGTCCCAAGATAGTGACCAGGAGGTGGGGTACCTGTCAAGGGGCAGGGCTACACTCGCAATCCTTGATAGCTCACCAAAACTCATTAAGCGGCCCTCTAGCCAAGATAATTACCCACCCCTGCCATAGACTTTTCTTTTGGTTGCAAATGAAACTTTTCTTGCTCTTCATTGACTGACTTCTGTGATCGTTCCTGGCATCAGCTGCAAAAGCTGTTTGATAGAACCCGTTTATTCTCCCTTTCCATAAATGGCTGGCATTCAAGAAAAAGATTGCTAGGAAAGAACTCAGCAAATGTTGACCTATGAAGTCCTCTTCAAGTGGCAAAGATATATGAGCTGAGGAAGAGACTTATCCATCCCATAAAGATGATGGAGCTTCCTTCATGTTCAATAAATAGTTGCATGTATTATTTCAGAAAGTCAATACAGCTGGGTGGATTTTCTCCCCAGGAGAGGGGAAGGCTATACAATACTGAAATTGTCCCACTGATCAGAAAAGAGGATTTCCCCTGAAGAATCATGATGTGGCTTTAGGGCTGCAGAGCAAAGGCACTTGTGTCGATTAGTAGTCTGTGACAAGCTTTTATCAGCTGAATCAAACCCTTTATTAGCTCGTGCTTTCCTCCTGTGACTATCATCAGGAAATTGCAGACTAACACTAGAGCCCTATAAAACTCTTGCCCCTAACACAGATTGTGTCAATATGCTGCTGAGAATGTGACATGAATGAAGAATCCATAATACAGTCTTTTAAAGCCGAAAGAGTTCTGGGCCATGAAAACAAATTTGAAATGCAAGTAAGTGAAATTACTTGACAAAAGACACATTAGTTTAGGCCCCACCCCACTCTCTTCATACACCCAAACCGAGGACAAATCCCTGGCACACTTAATGATGGAGCTAAATTAAGGATGGGGACCCTGGAAGCTACAGGAAAGTAGATACAGAGGGAGACAAGAGGCAATTGCCCCAACCTGCCATTTGCAGCCCACTGAACAGCTGAAGGCTTCATCCACAGAGCATTCCCCACCGTGGCAAGAAGCCCCTTCCACAGGACATACCTCCCCTTAAAATTCTGCCCCACTTCTGTGACACTTCTGTATATCCCTGCAATTATGGGCCAAATTGTGGCCAGGACTGCCAACCATGTAAAGAGTCTAGGAGGGAAGTGCTCCTCCTGTCTCCTTTTCCAAATTCAGGTGCACTGAAGCAAAAGGAAACTGCCTGGCTGTTGCTTCCTTGGGCAGGTGAAGAAGGGGTGGAGTCAAGGCTTTCCCAAAAATGCACCTGGTGACATGGAGGTGCTAAGGGGTCCTATTGCAGAAAGGAAGGCATGCAGGCTAACAGAGGCATTATGGCTTCCCTGGGTTGATCCGCCCAGGATCAGACATGGAAAGCTGCAATTGCACATAGCAATATATCATTTATATCACTGGAAATCTATTAAGATGCATCGGGCGCGCACACACAAACACAAGGGCACCCACTGAGAAGAACTAAAGAGAGAATCTGGGAAGCACTGCAGAGTAGCAGCTTTGTTGGTGCTTGACTGCTCACTCCTTCACTGCCAGCTGTACTGGGCTGTGTTTTAATTGTAATGGTCTTTTAGTTTATCTTTAATTATGTGAATTTCTTTGAATATTGTCTTAAAAAAATTAATTCTGGTATTAGGACGTGAGTCCAGTAAACAAATCAAACAATGGATTTGCTCTGCTTAACTGATCTAACTCATGTACATACATGTAGCAAAATTGCTAGACTGTATACTGTTGATATTTGATGCTATAACTGCATGTAATGAGGCTGTAACAATGCAGTGAAATTATAATACAGCTTATTTAAAGTTGCTCCGGGTCTGAAAAACTGCAAAAGGTGCCACCTTGAGATTGTGTTTGTGTCTCGGGGTGTGTGTACACATGCCAGGAGGCTGCTCCAGTGCCCTATAATTACAGCACATTGGAGAAGGCTCGATTAATTAAGTCTGCTGGAGCGTGCTAATTACCGTGCTCTGGCCAGCCTCCGTGTCTTGTGTATCAGCATCTTCGCGCTTCAAAATGGCAGCAGATGTGCTTTAACTAAAGCTAATTCGATAAGTTGAAAGCTCATTCGCTTTAGTTGAAAGCACCCCCGCCACCATTTTGACTCGTGGAAACACTGATACATGAAACATTGCAGGTGCTTTCATTAGAGCGGCGTTTCGCGCTGCCCCACAGCATGTGTAAAAGCAGCCTCGGAGACTTCCTGACTAAACTCATGTAGAAAATGTAAAGAAATCTGCAATGGTTTTAAACTAATACAGGGAAGTTTGCCCAAGTCTACAGACACCAGTAATAATATCACTCTGATGTGTGAACTGCCATATTCATTTTAGTGGAGTGTGAATTTTAAAGTCGATAATGACCAAGTTAAACAGAAGAATTCTAGTTGAGAAATGAGGCCACTGACCTAGCACTGGGGAGACCTACTTTCAATTCCTTGCTATTCAACATCATGGTCTCTCACGTGACTTTCTCAAATCACTTTGCAGTTTAAAGTGTGGTTCTCTGCTGTTGGAGATTTGGAGCCTCAGGCACACCAGCATACAGTGAATCTGAATTCTGGTTTTACTTACTCTAATTCAAACCCAATGTTTCCACAGAAATTCAGTTAATGACAGAGTATGTGATGGTCACAACACAGCAGTGACTAAGGGTGATCACACCCAAGAAACCAAGGGTGACCCCACCCAAACCAAAATTTAGGCACAGCCAAGTGCTTCAGGACACAAAACTGTTGAGATGCATGTGCCCCAGGCTTACCACTCTGCACGCAGTGCTCCAGCCCAAATAACAATTTACCCTGGGAATAAAACATGCAAGAACTGGAGTAAACCAGAAACAGAACATGGTACTTGAACATATAGAAGAACTGCTTTATTTAACTACTACGCTTCTTTCAGGAGCCAGGTTTAAACTGCCTGGGAGCTGCATGCAACTTCTGAGTCATGGACTGTGCCCCCCTCCCTGCCTCCCAGTGATTTCAGAGCTTATTAACTCCTGCAGTGCTGTATTATATAGCAAAGCATGTACTGGAATTAGTACCATATGAGAGATGAACAACAAAAAGAAGAAATACAGAGTTTGGGACACTAGCTGAGGCATGAGTTTGAGTCCCTGGCCTGACACTCAATAGCCTTCACCGAGTCACTTAGATCCAGATCTACTTTGGTGTTTACAGGCATTTGTACACATGCTTGCACTGCAGTGATGGGCACTTTAAAAAGCGCCGGCACTGCGGCACATACAATTAAGTGACAAAATGCATGTCAGTGCACAGAAAAGGGCAGCGGTGTGGTTTTGAACTAAAATACCTCTGTGCACCGCCACCCTTTTCTGTGCACTGACACGCATTTTGTCACTTAACTTATACAACTGCACACAACACAGCGCAGTGCACGTCAGCTCACGTGCAGAGCAGACTCAATTGATCAAATCTGCTCCAACCCACCAAATCTCCAGCGCACCGCAGGATGGAAAGGTATGTGTATAAACACCCTACATGCCTAGTTTTTGTAGTACCTAACTCCCATTGAAATCACTATTAATACTACTTTCAATGTGCCCTAGAGTCTCTGGGTTTCTGTTACCTACCTGTAAAATGGGTATTGTAGCACAGCCCTACCTCACAGAGGACACACCTACATGTGCAGTAATGCACCACAGTTACAGCGATTTAAGTTTAGTGCCTGTAATGATAATAAAGGGACTCTCTTGAAGTGAAATAGTAGCAAGACTGAGTGTGAGGCAGAAAGAATTTGGCTTGAAAGAGACATCTTCTTTGAAAAAGGTACTGATTTTTATTTTTATTTTTTGGCAATGTCCTAGATTATGAGCCCCTCATTCACAATGGGGAACAGATACACACAGTAATAGTCTCATGAACTCCATTGAGGCTATCCAGGTGTGTAATAAGGGCCAGAGATTCACAGTCTAGCTGATAATCAGAAGTGTGACTATAACAGCACTTTAAATGTAAGAAATAGGCTGCCAATGAAAAGATATATAAACAGCAAACATGTAATGCTGCAATCTTGAGAGAGACAATATCTTGATAATTTCTAAACATTTTTCTTGGATAGTGACTGAAGCAAGAAGGTCACTTTATGAGGTAACTATCTTCAAAGTTCACTTGTGAAAAGTGAGACCATTCCAGAAATAAAGGAGCATGATATATCTTATTTAAGAATTTTCTCTTTCCGTCAAATGTGAATTTGGATCAGCAGCCCTACACAGAGAAGCTCAAAAGAAATGAGTAAGATGTAAGCTTCACTATTTTGTTCTCTTCTACCAGAAAGGCTACCGTATATGTTTTTTGTTTCAGTAAACACTAACTGTATTAGTATAAGCAATTCCATTGATTCCAAGGGGACCATGTGGAGAAGTAAAATGATAGACATAAAATGATCTATTGGAAGGATCTGGCCCTAAGCTACATCATTATAGCCAGGTGGAAACGATCAGCTGTATCTATTTTTATGGAGCACTCATAATTTAAAAATGTATAAAATGCTACAATACTATTAAAGATCATCCCAGGGAAAGAGCCAGAGCAGAAGAAGAATTGTGTACAACAATCAAATCTTTCCTTCCATTCCTCAGCCCACTGATGCAAGCAGGGAAGGAATTTGTCCCTTCAAGCTGGCCTTTTATAGACACTGAGGCCATCTTATTTCCTGCCAAGCTCCAGGTACCTTACAAGGATAAGGTCATATCTTTTAAGATGTACCGTTAGTTCCCTTGCTACTGGAGAAAATTAAAAAGGAAAATTGCCTGTCACACCCAGAGAGCTGAGATGATGATGAAAGCTGAAGTCTGCTCAGATTTTCATTCCTGGGCTTTGGCGTTAAGGTTAGTTTATTTATTTATTTTTATGCTCCTTGTGCGCTGTTTAAAATACAAAATCTATCAAGCATTTGGTTTCTGCAAAGGTGACAAATTAGGCTGGAGTTTCAATGTGCTGTACATATACAGCCCCTCCTATTAGATCATATGGAAGGATCTCAAGTAATTTTGTCACTTTGATGGCATGTAATCTTCCATGCTAGAATGAGACATTTCCCTTCTAGTTTCTCTCGCCATCTGACTAGTGACTGGAGTGACAGTGCCAGGACTGATGTGCCTGGGAAGGAGTATTTGCTATGTTCTAATGCTTATAAGTTATCTTCCTGTTTTTCTATTATTTTTCCATAGATGCTGCTTGAAGAGCAGTATACATATCACACTGCATCTTTTTCCAAGTGTCAGATTACTCATTCAGGCAATGACCTTCTGTTACTTCCGCAACTCTAAAGATGTGTTTGTTAAAATAAGCAATGGGAAGTGTAGAGATAGCTTGTTGGGCATTGTCACACTATCTGTAGGAAAGAAGTTATTTAGGCTGATGTATTTTAATGTAACCTTTTGCCTGGATAAGTGGCATCTGGGTCTTCCTTTGTATCTGATATTTTACTGATATCTCACAAAAGAACATTTTAAAGCCTTCAAAAAGTTAAAAGAGAGGCAGGGGTGGAGGCGTGGAGAGAGAGAGAGACTGTGCTAAAGTAACTGAAAGAGTCTGATTTAAACCAACAAAAGTAAAATGAGCTCATTGCCTAATCTCCACGTCCAGTCCCTCCAAACTCCATGTCTAGTCCCTTGGCACAGCCGAGCTTGCAGGGTCAGCTCTGCCAGTGAGGCACCTCGCCATCACCCCATTAAGGATAAAAAGACTGAGACAATGAAATCAAAGCACAGACTGCTTCCCATCTCAGTTCTGTAGGTGTGTACAGGTCTTCTGATGATGGGAGCACATCCATCTGACAGGTGACGGCTCCACATGGAGGCAGATTTTCAAGTACTACAGCTTCGCTTCCCATTAACATGGCTGGAAGAAAGATTTCAGAGTGAACAACTGCACTTTTTTGACAAAAAGAAGCAGATGGGGCACTGCCTATGCCACATGAGAGATGAAACATGTCCCATGGGGAAGCCAAGGTTTGCTTGGTTGGGCCTGAGCTCCCAATGGAAAGACCCTGTCCTAGTGTGATAACAGCTTCCCTTAACAAAGAATCCATAAGTTCAAATGCTGTCCTTTATTGCAGCCATCCAAGCCCCCAAAGCAGGTTTCTCCAGTCAGAGCCTCACCAACAAGTCAGCTTCTTCCAGGGCATAAGGGTTCCTTGCAAAGCCAACCCATTTCCTTTTCCATCCTCCCTAATTGAGTTCAAGTTGTCTGTTCTTCCATCCCTGATAGAGAATATCCACAAAGCCACACTTTCCCCTCCTTTGCAAGGAATTTGTTAACCCCTTTTTTTTTTGTGAGAAAAAGGAGATATCCACCCTATCACCAACACTTCGGAAAAAATGGTTACCACATCCCATGTGTGTTTTTGCCAAGAGAAGTCATTCCCTGTGTGACATAATCCACTGTGGCACAAAACTAAATGATCCAAAGTAGCAGAAATGGTACGGAAGAGATTTTAGAAATAGACACATGCAAGAAGAGATGCTTTTGAGAGATGTTCTGCAGTGGAATTCTCTCTTTCC
>NW_017729031.1:20364026-20367477 GCF_001723915.1 Gavialis gangeticus
CAAAGTAGCAGAAATGGTACGGAAGAGATTTTAGAAATAGACACATGCAAGAAGAGATGCTTTTGAGAGATGTTCTGCAGTGGAATCCTCTCTTTCCTCTTGTCACCTCCTTCATTTCCTCCAGTTTTTGCTACCAGACTATAAATTTCCTGTGCAGAATCCTTGTTTTTCTTGCAGTGGAGATTCTGATTGGCTTTGGAGTTCATCAGCGCAGTTCCTCAATGAGCCAGAGGGCTTGCCATTGAACAATATCAGACACTCTGCCCCAGAACTCATTTCACTGTCTCCACCACCTACCTTTTTAATACAGTAACCAAGTGGATGGCATTGCAATCAAGTTCTGCCACTTGACAGTGACAGCCATTACTGTGACAGCCTTCATTTGTGTATTTTAAAATGACACCCTTCACCACCTGAGTAAGAGAGTGCAGGGACAACACTGAGTGAGCATCTTGTGGGGTCAGAGTAGGAAGGGGCGAACCTGGGAAAATGCTCCCAATTCCCTATGTAAAAATTCAATTAACTTTTATGTACAAGACAACATTTTGAACTGGCGACCTAATGTTCCCCTAGGCTGGTGCAACAAGCTTTACCATGAAGCTAATCTGGAGATGTTCGGAAGCCACTCCGGAGGCGTGATTTATTAAAGCAAGAGATTGATGGCAACCCAGAATTTTTGCAAGAACGGTGGAAATCCAAAAGAATCGGTAACCTCTTTTAATACCTGCAGCTATTTGTACACTTGGAACCCACAGGACTTCGGGACTGCAAATGTGATGGAATTCACACCTTTTTACCAATTTGCTGCTATCCGTCAGACAAGGTGTTCGGTGCGTTTCTCAACCTTGCACAAACAAGGACATTTTGGAACTTGAGATGCATTTTCCTTTTGGTTAATATTAAATGTATCAAGTATTTAATTTGCAAACCAAAACAATGGACAATATGATAGCTGTATTTATCAACAAATTCAGATTTTATTCATCCTGTTAAGTAAAAAACTACTTATATGCATAAAACATTATCTGAAACATAACTGTGTGTATTTTTACTAGGCAAACTTAAACCTTGATTTACTTCCATTGCACTAAAACTTTACTGCTTCCTCGTCAGATAGGACAGACTCCTTTCTGTATCTAAGACGGTAAATATAGTTAATGTGCTGAGGCTGCAATGCATCAGCAGTGAAGCTGTTTAATAGTGACATAAATTATTTCAGTGACTTTTCCTGCAAGTGAGAGATGAATCCATGTGCTATAAACTAATACCACAGGAATGATGCTATTTCATCCTAGCAAAGTGTCTGAGCTATATTGTTTTTGTACCCTGTTGGGGATGCTACAAATGTAGCATGCATTACAACTATATGCACTTAGACCATTTTTCTTTGCTTTTTTTAATCCTCTCCTACACTGGAAATTGAGTTTCAGTGTCTGAATGAAGGCAAAGCCAATTACTTTCCTTAAAGCCTGGTAAAGTCTACAAAACCTCAACAGATTAAAAAAAAAGATTTCCCTTTAACTTTAAATATATTTATTTAAAAATAATTATGCATCCATAAATTTGAGTAATGAACTCTATCCTACAAGCACACACAAACCACACACACTCCATCTCCATTAGACCAGAAAACATTTTACAGTTTTCAGGAAAAATTTGTTCAACTTGCAATTCAAGTGCACTTCTGCTAGAAAACCAATTTCTTCTGGCCCTTAAAGTGGTCACTTATAAAACAGGTTTCATGTGTATTGTGATCCCTTGATAGAAATCTCACATGCAGGGGAACAGAGTAGACATTTTGTAATACCCTTACCACAGTATCAGGAAAAATCTGCCTTCAGTCAATTGAGTGATGTTGAAGTACGGTCTAGTAGCAGTTTTCAGCTTTTCAATACTGATGCATTGTGTATTCACCTCAGTCCTTGACCTCAGCCAGCAGTGTATCCTCCTTCCTCTTTGTACAATTTCTTACAGATTTCTTTGTCCTCTCTGCTCCTCTTCAAGATGACTTTGACCCCACAGGCAGACTCCTGTCTTGTTCTATGCCTCTACACCTCTATCGGTGCCAATGAACCCCGGGCCTGCAAACATCTGACATCTCTTGCCCCCATTCCTCCACTCAACCCCTTTTAACTTATCACTGCAATACAAACATGATCCGTCTCTTCCAGCCTCAACATGCAATCCTTCTTCCTTTCACTCCTCCTCTCTACCTGCCAATCCATATCCTATTTCCTTCACCTTCAAATGCAACTGCAAGGCACAGCCCACAGCTACTGTCTTGCGATTTTCCTCCACCTCCATCCTGGACTCTCCCTCAAAACATCCTCTTTATCTACTCCACAGAATCTACTCGGCAAGGTCTAAGATCAAATCCTTCTGTCCCATGGCAACCCTTCTCTCTCTATGCCTTTGCCTAAGTGGCCTGGCTTCCATTAATACATCTCTGCCATTGACTCACAGACATACTTCTCCAATCCTGATCTGTCTTTTTCTATCAAAGCCCATAACTCAGCCATTTTCTCTAACATCTCCTTTTAGATGATTATTGGCTGCATGGCTGAAACTGCACTCCTGGCATTGTTTCTGACAATCAATCTTCACTCCTTTATTTTCTATTAAAACCCCTGCCTCCTGCCTGTAAGACTTGTAGTGGGGAGGCTAAGACTTTAGTTAAAGTGTCCCCGCCACACTTTTGAAGCTCAGGGATGCTGAATGCACGTGATGCATCAAGTCTGCTCTAACATATGCTAATTGTGTCTGCTCCAATGCTTGCTAATTAGCATACAGGCATTGGGCACATGCATAGGTGCCCATAATGTCTTCGAGAAGGAAAATCAGTTATCAATACAGGACCAGTGACACATTCTGTCTAGTAGAGAGAGCTCCTACAAATTACATTCAGCTTGTGGACAGCTATAGTGTCAACTGACAATCAAATGTCCAGTTTGGAAATGTAGCCAGCTGCTTGAGTATTAAAAGTTTCATCACAACTATCCCAAATTCTTAGCTTACAAATGTTTACAGTGACTGACTTTTAGGAAGCAAAATCTGGGACAGTACCTAGATGTTCCTAGCTATTGAACGAGAAATAGGAATAAAGTACATGTATGCTGACATGTACATTACATGACATGTACATTACATGTACATGTAATGCTATATTATGCTACATGTCAGCATAATGACTTTTAGGGATCAAAATCTGGGGGACAATCCTATATGTCCCTAGCGATTAGCAACCCCCAAATGGATGGCAGCTACTCGGGTTAGGTGACATGCAGCTGCATGGCTTACCAACACTGAACCACGACAACCTTGACATTCAAGACTGTACTAGAAAATCTGGGGGTGTTGTTCATTTGTTAATGAGTTAATTAGTTTCCTGTGGTCTAACAGAGCTGCATGTATAGACCCCCACACCTGTCCTGCAGGCGCCTGCCTTAGGGCC
>NW_017729031.1:20369996-20383203 GCF_001723915.1 Gavialis gangeticus
CCTTCCGACCCTAGAAACTATGAAACTATGAAACATTTACTGAGGAGCCAATTAGTCTACTCAAACATGAGCTAATGCCCCCACAGTGCTGCACCCACAGTTATCATGCAAACATGTCTAGCTGGGGTTCCTGAAGGTTTGTGTTCACACTGTAGATTTGGGTTAGTTCTTAGCTGATCCAGATTCTTATTTGAACCAGTTAAACTGATTTTTATTTAGAAGCCGCCCATCAACCACTAACCAGTGTATTTCCAATTAGAGTTATATTTCTCTGCAATTCCACATGCTTTCCCATCTAGTATTTGCCTTGCTAGGCTTATCCATTATTCTATCATTAAACAAACAGAGACAGATTATCTGGAACTCTTTTGCTTGCAATAAGAACATTTGTGGTATGTGACTAATATTGGAAATCCTTGCAAATTTGCAGTTAGTGAAAGAATTTGCTGTGCCTGATTCATTTTATTCCATCTAAGGCCATATTCTTTTTATTGATTTTATACAACACAAACAGAACAACATTTAACTGGCTAAAGTATATAGTTATACAGTGTATATAGCACTCATAAAGAACAATTGCAACTCAAATTCCCTGCCCCATATGAGATAAAATCAAAACAAATAAATATAAAAGAAAAAAATGTATCTGTTAAATCGTGTAACTTTTAAAATCCTTCCTTGGCCAGCTTGTATGTTTCTGTATTGAATGAGAAACAGGAATAAATTAAATACAACAATGGTAGGACATAAAGGTAACTACATATCAGACTCTTCTGGATATGTCATTCATTCTCATGCAGCTGAGCTACATGTCAGCAGTACCCACTTTGACAATGACAAGCATGCCATTCACTCACTGCCTCAGACTTATTTGGCTGATACACCTAATACTCAGGACTAAACTTAATAAGACTTAATTAAGACGCCCACACTCTGGTGTGGCACATCAGCACTATTCCTTTTTTTTTCACTCCCAGGCCTAGGTTAGGAATTAGAAGCTCTTGGACCCACCTCTTAGTCAGTTATTGTTGTTATCCTTCACCAAATTTGTTAGAACTGTAGATGTCCTGAATGACTGATATACACCAAAACAATAAAAGCTGTAATATATTTTTCCAATTATTATTCTCCACATCCATCTATCAGTACTTACGACTAGATGGCCGCTGAACAAAAAGTGCAACATTTGTTATTATCACTACAAGACATGTCTGAACTTCACAGCCTTTAACAGAATTGCAAAAGAAGCCCATAGAAATTATATCAAATGGTAAATTCATTGACCCAGAGTAGCTGTGTCTAAATATATTATTTCTTCCCAGCATTTATTTGTCAGAAAAAAGTCTCCAACATTACTGAATCTAAATTATTTTGCACTAGAAAACCGTATAGGATAACGATTCTATGATATTTAAATCTGTTTTCCGTGAAGACTCTACACCAGCCATCTGGAGGCTGACTTAAGACCCAACGGGTCTTGCAAACAGTCCTTATTCTGAGCTATCGCTAGAAATTCCAAACCATTTACTTTCTCTAAATCTACGTTTATAATTTTCATATCAATCTCCAATACTTTCTCAGTGCAGCTCTCCAAAATCCCCTTGAAGCAATCATACATTTTAAAAGGATGTTCAAAACATACCACAGGATTTTCACAATATCCCTGTCCTCCCCCTAGCCCTTACTCAATTAATTCTCTCATTTCCAAAATGTCTTATTAATAATGGGTCTTAGATTTCCATTTTATTTAGTGATAAGCATAAAGAAACTCCGTAAGCATATGAATTAAATTGCCTACCAGATTTGAAATTAAATTGCCTCCCAGCTGCCAGCATATATCTTGGCTCTAGGAGTGATAACAGGTTCAGTCTTCTTCTGTTGTTCCAGCTGCCACTAGGAGACACAAGTCCCAGTGCCCATGAGCAGTCCCATATTCACAGCGAAATCTGCATAATCTGTAAGGACGCCTCCGGCACAGCAAGGGTTCCTCAGCTGCTCCTACAGTATCCAAATATATGAACGTGTGCACTTCGATCCTTTACCCCTGTGTTGCCCACCCCTTTTCATTCCAACTCATCCATCTTCGTTAACTGTCCTCCTCTCTCACCCACTCTTTCCTCTCTCCCTCTCCATGCTTATCATCTGTCTGGACATTTCTCTAACACCAAAGGCCTGATCTAGGGAGCAACATAGTAAAGCACAGCACAGTTATTCTGCACGTGTTGTACCCTGAAACAGAGGTAATGCTGCCATCTTAGGACAGCACGGGGCACATGAGAGTATGGCACATAGATTCATGAGTCTGCCTTCTCGAGGAGGCAGGAGTTGGTCAGAACAAGGTCTCAGGACAGGTGCAGTGCACACAACATGCCAGGATACTGGTCACAGGCTAGAAATTATGATGAGTTTGGCGATAATCTTACCGCCCAGTGGGAGGTCTGGGAAAGATGCATGGGCACATCTATTCTGCTCAATGACCCTGACAGGGTCCCCATCCTGGAACTCACACTTGCCCCGTTATATAATCGACACTGCCCCTGTTATGCAACCACACACATTATGTCACATAAGTGAGGTTTTCTGCCCAGTAATATTAACTGCAGCTACATTTTGTCAACACAGAACAGCAATTCCTGACCAGTGCAAGCAGTGACTGCAAGCACATCTTCCCAATGGGCTGGCGACCGGCTACCTTTCCAAGGATTCATCACCCTGGTGCTACAGGCATGCCCTGCTCAAGCCTCTCTCGCCCTGTAACAGAGGCATGCTTATTGGCACCTGCCAACCCTGTAGTAGATAGCTTCATTACATTGCTTTCAAGCCTTATTGTGCACAGAGCCATGCTTCATTGCAGCCATGTTACACTACAGCATTCCTTAGTGAGGTCTTTTAATGGTGTAGATATGTCTCCTAAAGGAGCCAACCATCCCAGGAATCGACAGACAATTCATATGTTCCACAATCTACTGCTTGATGCAGGACTGGGCTTTCATTTTAAAAAACTATGACTATGGTTCCCCTCAAATGTGCACCAGTGCAAAAGGGAATAATATCACAGACCTCAATGAAATCACACTCACTTGGCTGAGAGGAAATCATGCCCTAGTTTTCCAGCCTTCATAGGAATGGGCTTGAGTTAGCTCTTCAAGGTGCATGTATTAAAGAAGGCCTGCAAACAGTCTGAAACAACAGGTTCGGGGTGTGAGATTAGCCCATCTTTCCACTCATCCTAAGATTTCATACTGTCACCCGTGATGACGTGCTCTGTGCACATTTTGTGTAAGGGTGGGGGCAAGTTTATAAACCATAGACAATTTAAATGCCAGCCTTGCTTAATATACTACTGATAGCTTCTCCTGAAAAAGCCAGCTCATGTGCTTACCCCACAAATCCAAACCACTTCCCAGTCCTCCCTAGGCTGCAGAAGGCCATAATATACAGACACTGGTTAAAGGCAGAGGAGCCAATTCGCCTTTCAGTGAGTTTTCATTTTCAGTAGCACACCTGATATACTCAGACGCAAGTGAAACAGGAACCAGGCTCAGCATGGGCATTGTAGAGACCCAGGAGGTGCGTCCTAATAGCCTAGGAATACACAGCTTGTTGTGACTTATTGCTTCCATTCTTAGCTATGATCTCTGCATAGAATAGAGTGACATAATTCAAAATCTACTGAAAATAAAAATAAAAGCCTCTATTATGCTGGGCTTCTACCTTATTAGGAAGGCCTCTTTTCAGCAGGAAAGCTTAGCATCTTTCTGCCTTAGTAATGCTAGGCTTGTGCATCTCTTCCTGGCTTATTCTGTTTGTTTCTGCTTGCAGAGGCAATGGGCCAAATGGAGACAATTAACCAGAGCTGGCCACTTCATTCAAATGCACTCACTCATCCTCTCCTGAATTATTCAGGCAACATGGACACAGATCTCCCAACCACATACCACGCATGCTACACACCCTCAGTCTGCATGTCATGCAGGCCACACACTTGCCATGTGAACCCCCTTGCTGCATTGCCCCCCACCACACAACTGATGCATCCCCACAATACAGGGCACCCCTTTGGTGGGGGAGGGACCACCAGCCCCTCAGCCAATCAGCAGTAAGGGGCTGGGCCTTCACCTCCTCGGCCAATCAGCAGCGAGGGGTGGTTCCACTGGGCCCCTTAGCCAATCAGCAAGGGGCAGGGAGAACATGGTGAATCCAGTGGCAAGAGCAAGAGCAAAGGAGAGAGTAACTCCCAGACAAGAAGCCCAGCGGCCACAGATTAACCCCTCGAGGGCTGCATGCAGCCTGCAGGCTGCCAGTTGTTTCCAGCAGGTGCAGGCCAGAGCTCCTAGGAATCATTATTTTTTATTATTACAAAAGTGGTAGGACAATGCATAATGGTGAACAAACTTTTATCTCAGCTCACAGTGTTTCCCCCAATACAAAGGGTACAGTAATAAAAAGATAGGGCTCATCATTACATTATTATTTTTAATAAATTAAGTTACATTTTTTGGCCTTTATTGTTTTCTTCATCAGTGTTATTTAATAAGAATGCAAAGTGAAAACAAACCGCACAGATGCAAGCAAGAAACATAGCTGTGCATGGGACTTTTCTTTTTTCAGTCTCATTTAGCTTCATTTAGCTCACAACAGGAACTGCGACAAGCATAGTTGTTTGTGTTATATCAAAGGCCCTGTCCTGCTGCCAGTGACATCAATGACAGTAATCCTGTTAATTTAAATGGAAGTGGGATTGGACCCAGCATTAAATCCTCACTAAATTCCCTAGGATGTAACAGATCACATGCAAAAGAATTGCTGGCATTTTGCTCCCATGCTCCCTTTATCCTGCATACAAGCTGATATATGCATGAGCTAATTGCATACATTTTTTGTTACTTGTGCACAGACTCTCTGCCCTCAGGTATATATTGAAAACCAAAGGCTTTATCTTGAACTCCTTTCTCATACAAAAGGACCTATTTTTATTCAGGTAAGTTTCAGTCTCGCCACAAATTAGGGTTCTACATTGTACTTCCTATTCAGGGAAAACTCAGAAGGGTAAGGAGTACAATAAGCTATAGAAGAATTGTGACCTTCCTAAATAAAGAAAGTGGGGGGGGGGAAAAACCAGATTTCCTTTGTATATTTCTTTTTAGATAACCAGGACACTCTGGTTTGAACAGACCAGAAAAAATTGCAGCTTCCTACACAAACTGTCAAATTATCTGTCAACTAGCTCACAAAATAACCCGTATTATTGTGGATAGATAACCCACATAGGGCTAATTATTTTAGGCTTGTAAATAAAATGTGAAAAAA
The DNA here is from genome assembly GCF_001723915.1 of Gavialis gangeticus. Lineage (NCBI taxonomy): Eukaryota > Metazoa > Chordata > Crocodylia > Gavialidae > Gavialis > Gavialis gangeticus. The sequence goes on from NW_017729031.1 coordinate 20,375,307, forward strand.
CCCTTTCTAATGGCAATTTAGTTTATTTTCCAGATGCTATTCTTGCACTCCAATATTTTTGCCCTTTAATCCAAATTTGCATCACAGATTCAAGTATAGCACTCCACATACATCAAACTCTCAGTAATCTTATTTTTCCCCATGTCATACATGCATTCAGTAGCCATCTGCTCTAGCAATACTTCCACAACAAATCTTGACATTATTTCTACTCCAAATAATGTCACTGAATCTTTTTCTCTGACAGATTTTTCAGGACTTTCTGCACATAACATATGAATATGCATTTTCTATATGGCTGTTATAAATAACCCAGGATAGCATACATAAACTAGAAAGAGCGTCTCTGATTTCACCCTGCATTGCACTGAATGCAGTCATTCACACCTGACTACAATGTTAACATCAACCACCTCTGTTCTGATTTGGCAACATATATACTTATTTACAGCAAAGCAAAGAGGATATAAAAGGTTCAAGGCAGTAGAGAACCAGGTACAGAAGTTTTATGATATATTATATGGGAAGGAAGAAAAATATGGAAATTCTGGGTCCAAATAACTGCATGTAAATGGGATATGTGAGAAATATAAGACGATATTTCATATATACAAACAGCACTTCCAATATATGTAGCCCCAACGTTTCCTTGATACATCATCTTTCTGAAACAGGACTTAATAAATAACAGACTGAATTGATGACAGTTGCACTATCAGTAACCAGAAGTTGTATAAGATTGCACTGGCCAAAATGCATGATATAAAGGGTAAAAAAACTGAAGAAAGGAACCGACGCCTGCATTCTCATGAACAGATTGACTTCTAGCCAGAGACAGAAAAAAATATTGTAAACATGGATAATAAACTTCATATACTCCCTCCCCTCCTGAATGGAGTAAATTAATGAACACCATGGAAGCACACTTGGGGGTGGTCCCTAAATATAAATGGAAACAATAAGGATCTTTGAATTTGACTCCTCCTGCACTTCATGGACAAAACTGTATTATTACTACTGTATTATTAATACTGGTGTTCTTTTAGTGCTCCCATTTTTGCTCTCAAGTTCTGGAGCAAATGACCAATTTCCTAAGGGAAGCAGGATGGTCCAGGAGGTTGGGCACTAGCAGATCCATTTGAAGACATGGGGTTCAAGTCGAAGTTCTGCCATTTGCTTGTTGTGCAGTTGGCCACTTAACTTTGTGCCTCTTTTTCCCCATAAGTGAAATATGGGGAATAATGATCTCCTACTTTAGTAAAGTGTTCTGAGGTCTGTCAGCTATATTATATAACCGTCTGGGCAACTAAATACAGGGTTTCTAGAAATCTACCTAACAGAGAAATCGGCATGGCTTCTGCTCCACTGAAGCGACATGAAACACTGACTGAATAAAAAGGAAGATTCCTGATTAGGAGACTGGCTTTTGGCACCAATCAAAGGCATGTTTTAATTGGCCAGGTGGGCTTTTTGATAATGCTACAGCTCTGAACAAAATCCCTGTGGCCCCTGGTCACTTCCTAATTCAAAAAAGACATTGTATGCCCTCATGTTGAATGGGTAAGTAAGAGAGACAAGATGGGCACAAAGGGAAAGAGGCAGCTTGGGGTTAGGATGAAAGGAGATGACAAGTTTAATTTTTCATCTGTAATGTCAAGTTGCCCTTTTAGCAGTTTTTTGGGGATCTCAGTCACTTTTAACCATACAAACTAAACTTGGAACCGATCAGTGGTTGTTGTTCAATGTTTAAAATGTAAAGTTAGTTGGAGGTGAGTTCTGCTGATGAAAGCAAGTGGGCTTCTGGGGGTGGGCAGGAGCAAGGCACTCTTTGTAAGAGCAAGTTGTAGAATGGCATTCAGCCAAGACCAAACCTACACAAGTCAAAACTTAGCCTTCTATGTTACTGAGGATCTCAGCTTTTACTTTACACTTATAACTTGCAGAGCAGAACCAACAGCTTAATACACCACGACAGTGCAATAAACAGCTTTGATCAAGATTTCTATCCAGTTAAGAGAACATGAATCATCTTAGACCTGCGGTATTTTTCCTCTTGTGCTATAACATCAAAAATACCAATATAGCGTCCACATCTATTCAGCCTGAAAGATGTTGGAGTTGAGGTTGGGAAGAGGGTTAGAATTTCCCTAAGAAATACAGGTAGAACTAAGTATACTGAAGGCAGCATACAGTCTTCCCAAGACAGCATATATGCAGCTTTTCTTAGTCTGTGAAAAACAGACAAGTTAATAATGCAAATAAAAGTGACAAGTGAATAAGAATGGTGTCAGGTTCAGAGAGGAAAATGTAGGTGATCATTTATCTATCTCAGGTAATCACTGTAGTATCTAGACACTGGCCACAGTTAACAGATTGGACATTGTTTTCAATAAGAGCCATTTTAAGCCTACAAATAAAAAAGATTTCATCAAATTCACCTGCGTTATTGATTTAGTCTCTTTTGAAACCAGCATGTTAAATCCTACCTAGACTGGCTGTTTAAATAGGGTTTATTGGGCAAAAGCATACATGAGGAGTTTTCATCCATCATCACATTGACATGCAAGCTACAGTCACTTTCAATCTCTACATAAAACATGGGATTATGTAGTCATTTAATATAATTTTGGTATACCAGTTCACAACAGGAATATGCAAAGTTCACTTGGACAGCAGTGTGAGGTACCAGTTTAGAGTAACCTTGAACTCTACAACTGAATCTGATAGAAACAATCAGTACCAAAGGAGCTCACAAAATACCACTGCAGGGCAATCCTTCAGGCATCAGGGAACACAGAAAAGGACAGACACAGAGTGCTGGGAAGATGCTAGAAGGAGACTTAAAGATGCAAGAAGGCAACAAGGATACATGATCCAGTGGACAAGGCAAAGGACAAGTCTTCAAAGACCTAGGTTCAATTCCTTGCTCAGCTGCAGTCCTCCTGGGTTCCCTGGAACAGATCACTCTGTATCTCAGGCCCTGGTCTATAAAATGTGGGTCTTATATAGTATATTGTGAAAACAAATCTGTTAATGATTGCAAGATGGTCTGAGAGCCATATAAAGCCTTAGATAGAGTAGCATGCTGGTAAGCTGTTGACTATCAAATAAGTACTGGCAGCCATCCTAAAGCAGCAGACATACATCAGAACTACAGAAAGGGGGCAGCATGCACAGTTCATGGCCTGTGAATACAGGAGGCCTGGCACATGTGGAAGAACAAGGGTCAAGGCATAGTATGGAGTAATCCACAAGGGCACAGTGCATCCAGCCACCCAAGAGAGTGGGTACAAGCGGTGCTGCTGTATCCCAGCTTTTCCCCATAGCCACCGATTAAAAAGAAAATAAATTCATTTCTCAATAGATATACTTGAATGTATCTTACCTGGACAATCATGTTACCGGTCTTCATTCCCTCAAGGCTTAGGCATACAACACTTTCATATCTATGTAACCCATCCTTCCACCAATATAACTAAAGAATGGGCAGCCCTACATCAGTGCCATTTACTAGAATCCAGTGTGGAGTTACCCCAGGAAAAAACAGAGGTAAAACTGCGTATAAGTGTAAGAAATACAGTATAGGTACCATGTATCTACTCCTATTCTGATATAACCATTTGAGCAATGCAAACAAGCTATCACCTGCTCCCCACCACATCAAAACAAGGAACTGTAACAGCACCTACTCCACCTGGAGAGAGTAATTTTTATCCACTGTGAACACCAATATAACATACATGCAGGAAACCAGTGTAAGGTACCACAATGCTAATGTGGCATGTGCACAGGCTCAGAGAACAAACGTAGAAGAATGGGAGAGAGATGGACTGGGAAAACAAGGATTGACTGCATTCAACATGTGTCAGGGACCCCAAGATGTCTTCCCTACCAAATAGCAGACAAGATCCTCCAGGGTGAACTTAATTAACTTAATACTCCTAAGCAGAGCCACTAGGAAAAGAGAAGGGAAAAGGCCTTGGGGCTAAAGCATTTTATCCAGCTGTGAAACAATGACTTTAGACACAGCAACAAATGGCTGAAAAGACAGCTGTAAGTAGGGACTCTCCAACAAGTCAAAATGATGCTGAGATTTCTGTGTGAAAAGGGAACAGAGCTAACTGATGAGAGAATCCCAGAATAAAGTTTCAAAGGAAATTCTTGTTTGCATGTATGCATAAGAGAGCTTATTGGCACATGCCTGGCACTGGACTAAGCCAGCAGCAGTACTTCCAGTTTAGGAGGCACTGCACACAGAGCAGGGGCAGTGCCTCCCAGCACAGCACTCCTTAGCACCAAGCTGGGGCAGCACACACACAGATATTGCTGTAGTGAAGCTGAAGAAAGATTATCTATTATACATATAGCATACATCAACTCCCTGGGGATTTTAGGCCTGATAAAAACAAATAATGATGATGTCAAATTGAGCCGTAACCTATCCGTGCAGCAGGAAGCAACATTATGCAAGATTCAGAAGTGATGAGCTGTTAAAGGCAAGTGATAAAAATCATTTGAAATCACTTGTTTTCCCATAACTTTTGCTGGAAACTGATTTACAGCTAAAAACAAAATCAATATTCCAGGCGATAACAATGCCCCTCCTTTTATAGTACCTGCATGCAGATGAGGAAATACAAAAACACACAGGGTAGTTCATAAAGCTTTGTGTAGTACTGCCTCACAGAGCCAAACAATCTTTCAAAGCAAGTCACACAGTTAAAAGGATGCACAACTAAAAAAAACCCCACAGCTCAGAGACTGAAGTGTCTTCCTTCTGCTGATCTATGAAAATAGCAGGAAAGCACAGTTGTTCAGGAATTACAGGAAAGAAAGAGACTTCAATTAATCCTCCAGGTGCATTTGGATCAGAGCATTTATTTCCAGGGTAGAGTACATTCACACTGTAATCCTCCCCAAGGCTCTTGCCAGGGACAAACATTTAACCACTGCTGGAAAATCCACAGGAATCATGTTAACTGACACTGGTCTGAGACAGCTCTTATCTCTTGTGCCCCAGTCCACCACTCATTGGCCACCGCAGCCCATTTTGGGGCAGCGTTGGCCAGGTACAAATATAACAGACACTGAAGAATCACACAGCTGAATCAAATCCACACTGTGAACTCCCAGCAAGGGAAGGGAAAGGCTGTCATTTCAATAAATAAGGAACAGGCTGGTACTTTAAAGATATCAGATTCCTTTTTAAATGAGAAAAAATAGAGGTACCTTGACACTTAGAGCTTCCTTCCCAAAGGGCCTGAAATGTTGAATCAAAAAATGATCAAAGATACCAGGAAAACTCTAATCGGCTGAAACAGCATGGGCCTCACTTTGAACAGTCTTAAATGGCAAAAATGCTTGTATCAGTTTGTCTGGAACTGCAGTGAATATCCCCTTTTTTGAGTCAATTTGCTGAATGGGAAAAAAAAGTCTAAAGGGGTACAAAAAAATCCCAAGCTTGTTCCAGGTGTAAAATCTGCAAAATGATTTACCATAAAAAATGGACATCACTGAATTCAAAGCAATTGTGCATCCAATCAAGAATAGTAAATAACCTTTTACTAGGTTGTCTAGAAGCTAACTTTTGCTCTGGGGATCTACATATGGATAACATTTATTTCTTCTCTGCAGAAAATCAGCAGTAAGGAAGCCTGGGAGGTCAGGGAAAAGACTGCCTGGGCTCTGAGTGACTGAGCTAAACATAACTAGGCTGCAAAACCTTCAGTCCTCTACCACCATGGGAGGCAGCCAGAAATGAGACATAGAGTCCAATTTTACTCTTAGTTTGCCACTGTAAAGCAGGAGTTACTCTACGGAGTCTTCGGATCAACAGCAAAATTTGGTCTTGAGCCTACATTCGAATGATTTTTTCTCCCACACACTGCTCTCTTATTCTGCATGGCCTGCTAGCGCATTATTAGTGTCAGAGGGAACTGAACTCCTAAGAGGTCTCACTGTGTTCTCTGCCCTTCCTCCCCTTTGCAATTGTGTTGTAAAAGGCATGGTGCTAGTCAATATAAGGTCAAGCTCCTTGCTCAAAGGGATGATATGAAACCATGACACCAGCCGGGTCTCGCCTTTAATGAATTACACAGGCTATATGTTAAGACGACTGCACAAAAGGGTTAAAATGCATAGCGATAAGTCAAGTCACATGGTTACCATATTTTGCTTTTCCATCTGTCTGGGACAATCTGTTCTTTCTCTGAGTGGGAGGATCACAGAAGTCCTTGGTCAATTACCCTTTCCCAGTTCAATGGCTGCTTTTCAGAATCTCAGATTGAAAGGACTCAACAGTTTTGTTCAGGCTGCCAGGATTGTAAACTCTTTGTCAGCCTTGCGGATGAGAGACATTCCTTAAATGAAAGATGGATCCATTGTGTAGTATTGCATCATTTCAGACACATTCACCCAGTTCCAGGCTGAGCACAGGTACAACTGCAAAGTCACTAAATGTTCATTAGTCCTACTTCTTCTGAACCAGCTTTTATTTCTTTCTTCTGCTGTGGCCTTGTAGATTTGCGAAATGTGGAGACAAAAACACTTTGCGCTAAATACATCCCTGGCATAACTCCATTCTCTTTAACGGAGTTGCACCAGGGGTGAATTTGACCTAATCTCTTTTCATTAGGCTTGCAGCAAGCACAAGTACTAAGCCATACTCCTCCAAATGTATTTAATTTATTAAGCAGAATTCTTCAGGGTAGGACTTTACAGTTACTGAATTCTTATAGTAAGTGAAAGCAGAAAGAAAAAGGCAGATGCACCGAAAAATAAACTAGGCAGGCAGAGCTCTAAAGAAACATGAGGCAGCAATTCCAGCAGGGTATGAGTCATGGCACCCAAATTCTGTTCTTTTTTCTGCTATTGCCTCTGACCATGAGCAAGTAATTCAGGGCTATGCTCTAAAACATAGTGAGGCATTGCAACATTTAGTGTTGCAAAGCCTAACTCCTGGACCTCCTGTCATCTACAGAACTCCTCAGCCCTGAGTTACAAATGTTCCCCAGACACTAGGGCTAGGGACAGACATTACACATAAACCAGTTTAATCGATCAGAAACTGGTTTAAACCTGCAACAGAACAGATGTTCAGTGCACATAAACCAGTTTGAGACTGGCTGAAACCAATTTGAGATAAACCTGGTTGAATGTAGTATCAGACTTAACTGATTTGGCTCAAACTGGTTTATGCAATGTCTGTCCTAGACTCCTTGCTGGTTTAAGATAAACCAGACACCCCCAGCATCCGGGCATGAGCAGGGTTCTCTGCTCCACAGCAGGGCTGGCCCCTCCCCTCTGTTCCCTGGGTGCAGCTCCACCCCCCCACCACCACCACCACCACTCCCTGCTAAGTAGGAATTCCCGCCCACACACACACACCTTGCTGAGGAGGCGTTTGTGTATTAGCTAGCAGACCACATACTGGCTATGGTCCATGCTGAATCAACAAGTAACTGGTAATGTCCCTCTGTTGTTTTCTTAATTTGGTGATAAACACTGCTATCAATTCCCTTCTGGGCTAATTAGAGCATCCTGCTGAGCCTGGCCACTCCCTCCCCTCCCCACTCAGCTCCATGCTGTGGAAGGGAAGGGAGGGCTGCTCTAGCACCCCTTGGCTTCTATCCTGTGCCATTGCAGGCATATGCCGGCATTTTTGAAATCTGTCCAGTTACAAAGTGATTCAGCCTAGCCAGGTTAGACTAACCTGCAAAGATTGAATCAATTCAGGCTCAGGCTTTTTGAATGTCTGTCTCTAGCCTAGATGTAGACAGCTGGACACCTAGGCAACAGGTCCTTAGAAATAAGTTCAGCAGACATCTAAAGTAGCCAGAAGTAAAATGCAAAGGCAGGGATTGAGCATAGGCACCTAAGTTTCTGATTGTCCAGAGAC
>NW_017729031.1:20388203-20389235 GCF_001723915.1 Gavialis gangeticus
AGATGTAGTCAGCTGGACACCTAGGCAACAGGTCCTTAGAAATAAGTTCAGCAGACATCTAAAGTAGCCAGAAGTAAAATGCAAAGGCAGGGATTGAGCATAGGCACCTAAGTTTCTGATTGTCCAGAGACAGGTGCCTGTCTTTCTGGTCAAACAGGCTCCTCCCTGCATTTGGGATCCTCAGTGTCGAACACCTAAAAAAAGAGAGAGAGGAACCATGCAAACACTCAGAATATCAACTTTCCCAGTGCACAGAACACTTACACTGCCTGTGAGATTGCCAGGTTCAAATCTCTCTGCTATAGCAACAGGGCAGGGATCTAAACTCATATCACAGGTGAGGTCTAACATCCAGGATATTGGCTATCATTGGGTAGGGCAATTGAAAGCTCTCCTATATGCATTATTCCATTTTGAATAAGTCATTAGCTATTTAGTAGAGCAAAGACTTAAATCTCAGTCTTCCATATCCCAGGTAAGTGCCATGAGCGCTGTTCTGTACAGTCACTCTGTCCACAAACTAGTGAATATTTAATGCAATTTATACAAAGTGTACATCTCCAGCAGGGGAATTCCCACTCCAGGAATATGGGGATTAAGGTTCAATTCTCTGCAAAACAGCAGGGATTCAAACTTGTATCTCTCACATTACTGCACCTAGCTATTCTGGGGTAATACATATAGCTTCATGCCTGCCCCCTGTTCTGGAGTTCACCAGTAAGCTAAATAGATAATGGTTGCAAAATTAATAGATAGTGGTTGCAAATGTATGCCTTTTTGAGAACCCTACTCCTCAGACTTCAGGACTTCAGCTTGAACAAGAGCCCTGAGCAGCTTACCGCCTACTGACCAGCATCTGTTCTTAGACAGCTCTTCATATTTCTGAAAATAGACATTAGATGTCTAGCAGGTTTAAACAGCTGTTCTGAGGATTTCAGTAGTACCTGAATAGTGGATTTTGGGTCCTAAAGAAGCTTATAAGCACCTCAGTACATATGAGGATCTGGTCGTAGGTAAATAAAGAATATCTGT
>NW_017729031.1:20394235-20396936 GCF_001723915.1 Gavialis gangeticus
TTACCGTCTACTGACCAGCATCTGTTCTTAGACAGCTCTTCATATTTCTGAAAATAGACATTAGATGTCTAGCAGGTTTAAACAGCTGTTCTGAGGATTTCAGTAGTACCTGAATAGTGGATTTTGGGTCCTAAAGAAGCTTATAAGCACCTCAGTACATATGAGGATCTGGTCGTAGGTAAATAAAGAATATCTGTAAAGCTGGCATACTAATTAAGTACTGTAAGTTACTAGTGTATTGTGAGGTCTAACAAAGCTCAAGAAAATGCTTCAAGTTCCCCATAGGAAAGTGCAAATTATTTTGTGGGGAAGTGTTCCATGCATACGCGACCTATCAATGGCATCCTTTCATCTGCGAGAGAGATTGGATATTGCAGCCTATGACATACATGGTTTGCAGTGTCTCATGTGAATGAATAGTCCAATCTGAGAACTGCATGATCTGTGGCCGTGGTTGCAAATGTATGTGTTGTGACTGGGTGGCTCGGGAGCTGCTTGCTTTCTACACCTCTTTTCTCTTCAAGCTGTTGGACCCAGTTCCTGTCATGGACTTAAATGCCCTGGTGGAGATGATGACACCACTTGTTCTGATCACTTGCCAAGGTTTCCCATTGGCCAGAATCAATTCCAAATGCCTTCATATCTCACTTGCATGTGTCTTTATAGTGAAGCTTGGGGCATCCTGCTATTCTTGTTCCCTCCAATAGTTCCCCATATAGCATGTCCTTGGGTATACATCCATCTTCCAAACTGCTCAGATGGCCTAGCCAATACAGTCATCTCTAGCTCAATAGGGCTGCCACATTTGGTAAATTTGCCCTTTGAAGAACCTCTGCATTGGTAACTTTGTCTTGCCACTTGATGTTGAGTATGCAATGTAAACAGCGCAGGTGGAAGCCATTTAACCTTTTCTTTTAATGTGCATAAGTTGCTCGTGTTTCCTCACCATACATGAGAGTGCTGAATATGCAAGCTTTGTACACTAGCATTTTGGTCTTCATGGTAAGCTTTGAGTTGTTCCATGCTCTTTTAGTTAGTCTGCTGAAGGTGATGGCAGCTTTTCCAATGTGAGCATTAAGTTTTTCAGAGGTTAGAGGTCATCGTAGAACCTAGGTAGCTGAACTTTTTGACTACTTCTAGCTGGTTCTCATTAAGGGTGACTGTTGGATCTTGTGTCAGGTATCCAGGTTGTAGCCATATTGGTCTAGGGGAAAAGGCAATCAGGACTTGTAGAAGAGATGGTATCTTTTATTAGACCAACAAGATTTTTGCAAAAAAAATCTTTAATTGTTGGATCTTGTGGAACTCCCTGTCCTAGCACAACTGTTTTCTTTATGCTGATAGTGAGAGCAAATGCCTGGCAAACTCTTCAAAGGTGATCCATGAGTTCTTGTAGTAGTTCTTCACCATGGGCTATCAGGGCAGCATCATCAGAGAATAGAAGCTCCCTGATAAGCACCTCTCTAACCTTGTCTTTGTCTTGAGTTGTGACAGGTTGAAGAGTTTCCCATCCAATCTTGTGCAAAAGTACACTCCAATTTCCCTAGCTTTAAATGTGCAGTTCAGGAGTACTGAGAAGAAGATTCCAAAGAGTGTAGGGGCAAGAACACATCCTTGCTTCATTCCACTTTTCACTTCGAAGCTATCTGAAGTGGATCCATCAAACTGAACAGTCACTTTCATGTTGTCGTGGAAAGAACATATAAGACTTAACAGGATTGGTGAACATCCTATCTTTTCTAGGACTGCAAATAGGCCTGCTCTGCTGATGGTGTCAAATGCTTTGGTTAGGTCCACAAAGGTAATGTACGATGGTCACTTTTGCTCTCTGCACTTTTCTTGAAGTTGACAGAGACAAAATATCATGTCTATGGTTGATCTTCAGGCCTCGAATTCACACTCATGACTCTCTAGCTGTTGTAGGTGCACCAAGATGACCCTTGCAAAAGCTTTTCCTGCTATATTCAGTAGAGAGATACTTCTGTAGTTGTTGCAGTCACCCTCATCTCTATTATTTTTTATACAGACTGACGAAGTTTGTGTCACACATGTCTTGTGGTACCTCACCCTCTTTCCAGCATTTGAGTAGCAGCTGATGAAGATATGGTCATAGGTTTTTTTTCCCGCACTTGAGAATTTCCACTGGGATGCCATCTTTTCCAGAAGACTTCCCACTTTATAATGTATCAATGGCCTTGCTTAACTCTTCCACAGTGGGCACATCTAACTCTGGGATGACCTGTAGAGTTGGTATTTGGTCCAGTGATTCACTGGTGATGTTTCTTTCTTGTGAGTATAGCTCTGAATAGTGTTCAACCCAGGGGCAGGCAATTATTTCAAGCAGAGGGACACTTACTGAGTTTTGGCAAGCTGTCGAGGGCTGCATTGGTAGTCCCATCCCTTAACAGGTGTTCTGCCTCCAATCACTATCTTGTGACTGGAAGTCCCATCCTCTAACCCCCAACCTTTGCCACCAGAAGTCCCTCCCTTGCCCCTGAAAACACTCCTTTCAGCAAGGGGTTTTGCCATCTCAGCACCAGAAAAATACAAAATTATATTGGATGACGGGGTGAAAAGCACCCTGTTTAAATTCGCTGACGATACCAAAATCTGGGGTGAGGTGAGCATGCTAGTAGGGAGGGAAAGACTGCAACAAGACCTGGATAGGTTACAGGAGTGGGCTGACATAAACAGGATGCGT
>NW_017729031.1:20397118-20397390 GCF_001723915.1 Gavialis gangeticus
GACCCTGATTCTATGATTCTATGATTCTATATTCTAAAAATCGAACATCTACAACATTCATTAATTTGATTTTGAAAAATATTTTTGTCCGGATTGACATGCGTTTGTGTAGTGTACATAAAGGTGATTGCACAACAGCTTAAAATGAGGTTTTACGCTTGTATATTGTGGTGGGGGCTGTTAGGTGTGGGTATGTGGGATGTGGGGGAGGGAGCATGTGAGTGTGTGTGCATGGATATGTGGGGTGTGGGTGGGTATGGGGTTTGTGGGGG
>NW_017729031.1:20398157-20399544 GCF_001723915.1 Gavialis gangeticus
GGGTTTGTGGGGGATTATGTGTGGGGGGAGGGTGCCTGGGGTGTGTGAGGGGGTATGGGCATGGGGGTCTGTATGCATGGCAATGTGAGAGGGTGTGAGTGTGAAACTTGCCCTATGAACGCGCGCACACAGTCTCTCTCTCTTTCCCTCCCTCACTGCACGTGCATGCACATACACACACACAGAGAGTCTCTCCCTCTCCCTCCCACACACACAGTCTCTCCCTCCTCCCCACCTCCACACACACACCCCTCCCGCTTCTGGGGTACTGGACGGGCCTCATGCTCCCGCAGTTCAGAGATGCAGCCACATGGTGCTGTAGCAGCCCAAAAGCTGGGACAGGCAGACACTTCCTGTTGGGGAAGCAGGGATGGGAGGGGACTGGCGGGGGGGCAGGCTGGATTGTTGCTGGCTCACCCTGGGCCCTACTGCCCCTGGCTTCTGTCATCCTTCACAGGCAGCCAGGAGCAGATAAATATACATTTTCTAAATTTTTTAGGGGCCCCAGGGGCTGGATAGAATGGTGTGGCAGGCTGGATCTGGCCCACAGGCCATATTTTTCCCACCTCTGGTTCAACCTAATGAGACATCTGCTTACTTCTATATGTAACAGCTTCACCGCTACATGATTTGAGAGGGGCAACCTTGTTGACAGTAAGGTCTAGAGCTTTCTTCAGACCATCATACGTGACTTTTAGGTTTGCTGTGCCTGAGACTGTCTGTATCTCTTCACAGGGCTGAATTCAGTACTGATTTGCACAGCATCTGGTTGCTTTCTGTAAAATGTTTTTTGCATGTCAAAGTCTTGCTTTGATGCTCACCGTTGGCTTCTTGTTGTGTTCCAGATAAGTTGTGTTCTTGATGTTGATACGAGATAATAGTTCTTCTGCATTTTCTTTGAACCAGTCTTATTGCATGGTCTCTTTTCCCCAAATGTAGCTTTAGCTGTTTCATAGATGGTAGTTCTTAAGCCTTCCCAAATTTCCTCTGCCTTCTCTGGTAGTGATTTCCCAAACATGCTGAGTTTGAAAGCCTTCACAAACTCTGGCACTTTCTCTAGTTCTTGGTTTCAGTGGTATTGATTTTGGGCTTGCTTCTAGCTTTTGCTTGATGTAGTTTCTTGGCTGTAATCTTCACTTTGCTAGTGATCACTAGTGAGTGGTCAGTGTCACAATCAGCACTGTGAAACATGCAGGTCTTCTACACTGAAGGTAGGTCTTTTCTCCTAACAATAACAAGGTCTAGTTGGTGCCAGTGGCCTGATCATGGATGTTGTCATGCCATTCTGTGGCAATCTTTTCCAGAAAAATATGAATTGGTAATTCACAGTTGGTTTTGGGCGCAGAATTCAACAAATTATTGGCTGTTTTCATTCATCTTGACAATG
>NW_017729031.1:20400317-20406651 GCF_001723915.1 Gavialis gangeticus
GGATGGTGAAGGTGATCAGCTCGTGGTCGCTGTCACCCAGATTCCTTTCAATCATTAGGTCGCTGATTAGGTCGTTGCTAGTACCAAGTCAAGCAGCACTTTACTTTTCATCAGCCCATAGACTTCCTGCATCAGATAGAAGTCATCCATGCATGAAAGAAAGCTTTGTGCCTGCTCAGATTTGACTGAGCGCTCCTCCCACAAGATGTCTGGGTAGTTAAAGTCTCCCATGACAACCATACACCGGGAGCATGCAGCCTCAGCAATTCCCTGGCAAACTCCTGGCCAAGATCTTGACCCTGGGTAGGGGGTCCATAGTAGACTCCCACCATAGTATCCCCAGTGCCATGTTCTCCATGGATTTTAACCGAAAAGGTCTCAAGTCCACCATGGGTGCCAATTTCAGCTTGCAGGGATACATAGCTTTCCTTGACATAGACAGGTACACCCCCGCCCCTTTTGTCTACTTGATCCCTCCTGTACAGGGTATAGCCATCTATACTTGTGGCCCAGTCATGCATGGAGTCCCACCAGGTCTCTGTTATCCCTATAACATTATAGTTATTTTCATTTAGCAGGAGGACAAGTTCCTCCTTTTGTTCCCCAAGCTCCTGGCATTTGTGTATAGGCACACAAGTGTCCCCTTGGAGGCCCTTGCTTTGCCTACAATTTATTCCAGGGCTGGGACAAGGGTGGGCTCCCTTTAGTGCCTTGGTCTGCTGGCTTTGCAAGGGTTGCTTAGCAGGCTAGCAGTGGCAAGAGTCCCCACATCCCCCAGCGGGCTTATTTTAAAGCCCGCTGGAGCAGGTCAGCCAGTCTAGCTGAGAAGAGCCTACTCCCCAGTGAAGAGAGGTGGAGGCTGTCCCTTCCCAGCAGCTTGCTGCCTCTCTCACCAAAGAGTGGACTGTCATCATGGAAGCCAAAGCCTTCCCGATGACACCAGCACCACGATCTTTGGTTAACTACCTGGATCCTCCTCTCTCTCCTCAGCCCACAGCCCGAGACGGGGAGGATCAAAGAAAACACCACCTGAGCCCCCAGACCCTTTAGCCCTGCTCCCAGATCCCTGTAGCACCTCATGACCCAGCTGGGAGCACTCCAAGCCATGTCATTGGTGCTCCCACATGGCTGAAGAGCATGGGATAGTGGTCAGTGGGCTGGAGGAGCTTAGGGATCTTCTCTGCAATGTCCCAGATAAGGGCTGCCGGAAAGCAGAAAACTTCCCAAGCTAAGGGATCGGGGTGGCAGATTGCCCCCTCAGTCCCCCTCAGGATGGAGTCTCCCACAACAAACACGTTGCATTTTGTCTTGGGAGAGCGGGGGCAGTAGCTACAGTAGAACCGGTGTTGCCTGCAGCAGCTGGCAACTCAGCAGGCTCTGCTGGGGCTACAAGAGGTTCATACCTGTTGCAAAGCTCCAGCAGGGCAGGGGCCTTGGCGCAGTGGGCCTTGGGGCCCTTGTCCACCTTGCTCCATCCCCTGGGCTGGACAGAATGGGAGGTCCCTGAGTCCTCCCTTGTCCTGGAGGGAGACTGTGATCTACCCTCTGCTTCCTGGGGGAGAAGGGGCTGGCAGTAGGAGTCAATGTGCTGCTCACAGTCCCTAATGGCACACAGTCTCTGGACTGTGGCCTGGAGCTCCTCCAGCTGGCGAGTTGATGGTACTCCTTTGACTGAGAGCAGAATGTCATAAAATTTATCCTTCTCTTCAGGGCTGGAGTTGAGTGTTGGTGCATAAGCACTGATGATGTTCACAGAACCTATGGTTGTCTCAAGTCTAAGTGAGGTTATATGCTCTGACTTCCCAATGGGTGTTTCTATAAGCTTTACCAACTTGTTACTCACAGCAAAACTGACATCATGAAGATGATTTTCTTCAGCACTTTTACCTTGCCAAAAGAAGGTATAATTGGCCTCTTGGATAGAACTAGCATCTGCAAGTCTTGTTTCCTGGAGCGCTGCAATGTCACTGTTGAGTTTGTACAGCTCACAGTTGCTGCTCATGTACTGTAGGTTGTCATCATCTGTCAAGCCAGGACACATCGTCTTCATGTTCCAGCTTTCAAGCCAGAAAGTTCTTGGTTTCTTGTTTTTGCCAGATGGGAGTTTTTCATCTGCTTTTTGGCTTTTCTAGCCCCATGTACCTAATTATGTGGACAGGTTGCAGCAGGTCAGCACCTAACTGTCTGGGGGTTGCCCGGCATTATGGAGGGTGGTAGCTGACTAGTGGAACACAATGATCCCTCCCACCATCGAAGGTGGCCCGTGTTGCCCTCCTCTATGCCAATCAAGTGAGAGCTTATGACCTGTAGCTGCCATCTTCAGTGTTGTGTCTATGCTGCCAGCAAAGATGGAGCATCCTCTCCATCCAGTATGGCTGCAATAGCCTGGGCAGTTGATATGGAGATACTGCTTTGCCCCTGTATTAGTGTCCCCCTCTCGGATTCACTGGAAAGACAGAAGTCGATACGTATGGAACCACCTACACTGCAGGAGCTGCCAGTGTAGAGGAGGTCTTCCATCTGCCTGTCCTTCGGGGCTCCACTCCTAGATAGGTTGCCAGCCATGGCTGAAGAGCCCAGCCTGACCTGTGTGGATACCGTTGGCAAAATCACTGAGTGATTATGCTCATCCGCCTTTTGATGGCATTTCCTCCACCAAGGGTTCCACTACTCTCCTCAGAAGCTCATCTGCCAGAAGCCGTTGGCACTTCCTGAGGTTGCCAGGTTAATTAACTGCCACCCCGCACTTGGTGTTGACCAGTACAGGTTGTACTGCTTATGGTCATAGCAGTAGTAAGTTGTCAATCCTGACCTGACCATATATATATACAACACAGCATATATATATATGACACAGCATGAAGCACTACAAAAATCATTAGGATGTATGGGTATGTGCATAACAGTACGGTGTGTGTGTTTAATTGCAGGATGTGAACCAGAGGGTGGGATGGGACCTTTACATTCAGCTACCTGTGGGAACTCACCACTGTTGGTTCCAGGTTGCTCACAGAAGGTTCACAATTTTCCTAAGTGCCATGAGAGAAACATGGCTATGACTTGTTCATATGAGTGAGTAACTTTTGCTTTGCATAGTCTTTTTTTCTTTTTTGTATGCACATCTGTTCTGGCATCACTTGAAAGTGGTCTGAGACGCATTTGATATTTTAAAAGGCTGGATACCCATTACACATCATTTAAATCCTATACATCTCATTTACACAAGATCAAAAGTAGAGGTGTGCAGGATGCCACAAAGAGAGAGAGAGTTAGCTGCGGTCTTTGTTGTTTGTATTTTCCTTGAACAGAAAGATTCTTTTCAGATGGAAGCAACACTGAGAGGATAATTGTCCCTCTGTGAAATTGCCCTATATTTCAGTAACAATGGGCCAAGTTCATCGCAGCTGGGAGTCCATCACCTTCAGCAGAGCTGCCCCAAGACTGATTTTGGCCCCCTGTGTTTGAGAGTTTAGAAGTGTGCATGAAAACATAAGCCATCAGTTAGTATCTGGATCTGAAAAACCAGATACCATCAGAACTGATTTTTATAACCTACTGTGTAAGAAAGATACAAGAGGAAGAAGAAAAGGTGATAGATAGGCATTAAAAACTGTAGTAAGAAATGGATAAAGAAAAATGGGGGAACAGTAGTGTGCTATATTAAGATGACAGTTGATCAATTCACTGTCTTGAAGGTATATTTGACATTAATTATCATCCTGAATGGTTTTCTTACCTTTATTAGACAATTGCAAGGATATGCATTCAGACAGCTTGAATTTGCACATTGTCCACCTCCTTATCCCCTAACATTTGGAAACCTTTGCACTATGCTGGGTAGGGCAGAGATACCCAAACTGCCTCCAAACAAGGATCAAAGTATGTTAGCAGATCTGAAGCATTGTGCTTCCATAGTTAGGCTGCTTCTAGTATGTGAATTGGCTCAGTATGGCAACAATAAAACAAACGTAGCTTACCTAGAAATAGTAGGGCATACCCAAAGTGCAGGGAAGGGGTGTACAGAAATGCACAAGACAGCTCTGCTCACTAAGTCCAAAACCTGAAGCAGCATAACAAGTTTGAATGGCAATGTGCTCAAGCTAATTAGCACTACTGAGAAGAGATGAGCTAATTCACCTAGGCGCAGCACCATGCAAGATGCTTATTACCCTGCATAGCGCTGCTTTGCTGTGTCAATATGAACATTAGTGCTTTCCATTCATACATCTCAGTATTTATTAGGATAAGCTAGCATTATCCCAGCTTTAAAAATGGAGAAAGTGGGTCACACAGCAGAGACAGATATGTTTGTGCTCATACAGGTTGGTGGTAGAGATGGCAACAAGAACCAAGATCCCTGCTTTCACCTGGACCAAACTGCTGAAATGTGAATGTCAGATTTACTTTGACTCAGTATTCACCTTATTTCTGAAGCCTATAGAGGTTATAGGATTATGTCTTAATTTAAATGGATTAAAGTTACTATGAAATATGTACTATTATGGAATTTGACCATGTGCTCAATAGGGTCCACCAAGGCCCTGAAGTAGCATGAAGTAAGCTAGCACCTGTTAAGCTGAAATGTAAAACTGCTTCCCAAATGAAAAAGTTCAGGGCATCCTCTACATGAAAGATGTGGGCAAAGCCCTGCTCTTCCAGATTTTGTTTTTTCAAAACCAAATAGAGATAGTGAATCCCATATTTCAATTGAATGCCTAACATGGACAAGGCTTTGGACAAAAGGTTGGAGCATGCCTACATCACTGAAAAAAGTAAGACAGAAAACAAGAAGCTTTAGAGAAAATTTGCTCTTGTAAAATTGTTGAGGATTCTGCTCATGACTAATTTTCACTCTAAACTCAGCAGAGACGGTGGAGAAATTGAACAGATTGTAAAGGTTTGCACTGGAGAATCTAAATATCTTTGAGCCTTAACTGAAACCAAATAATCGTGTCACATGACCGCAAGAAACCGAGAAACTGAGAGGAGGACAACGTTGGCACTTCAGAGAATTACAGCACGTTTATCATGATGGCAATAGCCACAGGCTGGGAATGATGCTACCCATGAGCCTCTGACTCTCTACAGGTATCTATTCAAAGGTGTTTCACCAGGCTCATCTTTCAAGCCTTAAAAAAAACGTTCATCGTTTTCTCCTCAGTTTTCTCCCTTGTTAATCCTGTTCATCTCCTCCTTATGGGACCTCCAGAAAGGGACATAAAGCTTATAAATAACAGCAACATTCACCTTTATACTGAAGTTATTCCCGATATATACTGGGCACTTTCCAAACAGAAAGGCCAGTACAAAGACAAATGAAGAGTGGCAAAAGAAAGAACACAGACATGCTAAGTGCACTACTCCAGCAAAGCACTGGAGCTCAGGCTTAAATTTAAGCACATGAGAAGTCTTGCCAGTGGAGATAAGCAAATGCATAAATGCCTGGTTGCATCAAAGCTCAGTCCGTGGAGCTCTAAGTGGTTATTATGGTAAACTTCTAGTGCCCGTGGCATGCTATATTTCCACAGTACATCCCTCCTATGTAAATACTTACCATTCCCCCTAGTCTCCATGGTTGAATAGATTGAAAAAGAAGGGAGAAGTCCTCGGTACACTATCTAAAGAGGTTAGACAGCCACTTAACCAAAGACAGAGAAATGAGGCTTTTAACAATCCCCAACAGCAGTCAGCATTTTTGTTTACTCAGTCAGTCCCTTCCCTACCTGCTGACTGTTTGCAGCATTTTTGTCTGCAAACAGTCAGTCCCTTCCCTACCAGTAAATGAGCAGTTTGCTCTCAAGATATGTGGAATAGATTAGCAGGGGATTTGGTCAACCAGCTTCTTGTAAGTCTCCCAGAGTTTATGCATCCAGTAAGTGACTGGTCCTTCATCATGGGCATGAAAACGCGAAACAACAAGCAACATGTCTCTGAATGTTCAGGTTTTACCAGAAAACATTTTAACTTCTTAAGCTACCTAGGCTACTATATAATAGTAGCTTACATTAGTGTTGCAAAAACCATCTCCACCATGTGGTAACATAGGTTGGCAGTCTTACCCCAATTAACAGGCATGGAATTTGAGGCAAAGACAGTCTAAATGACTTGTCTAAAATCATATAGGAAGTCTGTGGCGGAGTGGAGAATTGCATTTGGGTCTCCAAGTACCAGGCTAGGTGCCCTAACAAGTCTGTCCTTCCTCTCCTCTTGTGCAATGATGCTGTTTTCTCTCCCTGGGAAAATCTTTCCAAGTGTCTAAGGGGGAACAGCCCTATTGGTCATAGTTTCATAGTTTGATAGATTTAGGGTCAGAAGGGACCTAGTAGATCTTCTA
>NW_017729031.1:20406662-20407101 GCF_001723915.1 Gavialis gangeticus
GACATGGGGTTGGGCCGGCAGATGGGACCTTCCAGCCCTCCTGGTCACAGTGATAGGAAGCCTTGATTGACCTGGAGTCATCTCTCTCCATCCTGCTCAGTGACGTTAGAGTGGGGGCGGCAGTGGTCCTACTGAACGAGACTGCAGACACAAGGACACAGTAAGGGAAAAGTATTGTTTCCTACTAAATGGTTTGTTTTCACAAAAATAAACTATGATTCATGGAAGTCACACTATTTCCCACAAAACACCCTGTCTTTCTCTGCTGCCCATGTGGTGAAATGTCTGAATACATAGTGACAATTACACAACTGAAATAAACAAAATATGTCCAAAGAAAAACATCAACAGATGCTGTGTAGAAGGCCAGAAGCAACCAGTAGCTCATCTAGTCTGAAATTTAGCAACACTTAGGGGGTCAAAAAAAAATGTGGGGGGA
>NW_017729031.1:20412101-20416081 GCF_001723915.1 Gavialis gangeticus
AAAATATGTCCAAAGAAAAACATCAACAGATGCTGTGTAGAAGGCCAGAAGCAACCAGTAGCTCATCTAGTCTGAAATTTAGCAACACTTAGGGGGTCAAAAAAAAATGTGGGGGGAAAAACCGAAGCAATGCACACACTCGGCAAGCACGCACTGCTGAAAAGCTCCATGCAACAGAATCACTGTGGCTGCAGTCCCAGGAGGCCCCCAAGGCCCCAGGTAAGGCTGCTGCAGTCAGTCCAGTGCTGGCCCCAGCCTCTCCTACCCTACCTGGGCAACCTGATGTGTGCCAAAGCGCGCATGGCAAAGGCATTCCCCGGGGACAAGTAGTGGCAGCACAAGGTGCACTGCCACTACTTGTCCCTGGCAAACCAAATGCCCATGCACATCTGGACACACCCTTAGAGTCCAAAGAGAACACTAGTAGTTTCACTGAAAGCGAATAATAGCAACTGGGCAAATACCCTATAGCTGAAAAAAGGCTTGAACCAAAACTCTGAATTCAAATACCCTGAGCTTGCTTGGAGTGACCAATAGGGGGCCAGGATCTAAAATCAAGCCTGACACTGGATAATTTAAATCAAAGGCCCAGAACAGAATCCCTTGCACAGCCGGATTCCATGATGCCTCAATGAATTGGGCAGTTTGTTCTTTCTGTACAGGGAAGTGTAGTCTTAGCTATGAGATAATAGGATGTTGCAAATCAGCACTGAGTTCCACTGGCAGAATCGTGCACGAGATCCCTTTCATCTGCAAAGTTGAAAGCAGCAATTGGATTTATGCAAATTATAAGATTAAAATAAGTAAAGATAGGTCAAATGTGGAAGGCAAATACCTACGACTGGCATCGCTAAAATCTTGTTTGTTAAACAATTAAGATATTCAAAGGCAAAGCACTTACTGGTACCATAGAAACCAATTTTATGTGGAGCACAATGTCTCAACCATATTTATGTGGAGCGCAGTGTCTCTTTAGAAAAATCTCACAAGGAAAGGCCAAGTTGTACCTTCATTTATACCTACACAATGCAATCGAAGCCAGTGGGGGTTGCATGGAGATAAAAGATAGAACACCATGGCCCATTCATCCCTAATTTAAAGGCAATAATTAAAAATAATTCAGAAATTATATACGAGTCAAGAGTGAAATAAAAATTAGTGGTCAGCTCCCTGTACAGCAAAGATGAGGGTAGTATTTGACCTACTCTGCTTTTTCTACTACCGTCCATTTCTGCTTAGTATTGTGATTGAAGTAACCTGTATGCAGTTTGCAATACATACATCACCATTTGAAGGCAAATTATATTCCTTTCTGCTGGTATCTGTCAAGACAGACTGTACTGAACTCCACTGAGTTATTACATGATAGTAGCTATGTATGACAACAGAATTTAGCCATAATCCAGCAGAAAAAATATACCAAAATGCTAGGTAAAATATTTTCTGTTGAAACTGTTTTAATAAGAAATTGCATTGTGGATAAAAATCAAATTGCTCCCAAGAACTGTCTGCTTTCTATGGAAAACTTCAGTACATTGTTGAAAAAGCAAAATAAAATACTGGGGCCAAAACCTGAAAGATTTTGTGGTGCCTTTGGTTCTCCTTGTCTTCCAGGCTTGGGACAGACATTGCACATAAACCGGTTTAAGTGACCAGAAGCTGGTTTAAACCTGTAACAGAACAGACATTCAGCGCTCATAAACCAGTTTAAAATGGCTAAAACCAGTTTGAGATAAAGCTGGTTGAATATAGTATCAGACTTAACTGATTTGGCTCAAACCGGTTTATGCAATGTCTGCCCCAGACCCTTTCCTGGTTTAAATTAAACCATACTCCCCCAGCATCCCAGCATGCTCTCTGGGTGGGGCTCTGCTCTGCTCCAACCACTGGGCTGACCCTGCCTCTCTGCTCTATAGCCAGAGCAGGGACAGGACATAGCGAGACACTGGCCAGCATGGCCCTATTAAGGCAAAGTGGGAAGGGAGGGGATTAATTCTTCCCTCCTCCCCCTCCTCCCCCACATTCCCCACCAAAGCTGGGGTCTGCCTGTCAGCTGGACAGCAGAAGGGAGGGGGCTGCAGTGGTGGCTTCTGGGGCTGGCAGACCCCAGCTGCAGGGCAGAAAGGACCAGAAGGGATGGAGGGAGGAATTAACCCTTCTCTCTGCCCCCTTAACCTTAACGAGTCCATGCTGGAATGGTTGTTTGGCAGGACAGGGAGAGGGGCTCTGTTCTGTGCTGGCAGGGACTCTTCCCCCTGCTCCCGCCAAGATGGGAAAGGGCAACTTTGTGGGGCGCTGGAGGGGGACGACTCCTCCCCCTCCCCCCCAGGGCTGAAGCGGGGGCTCTATGCAAGGCTGCCTGGCCCCAGACTGGTGGACTCTTCCCCCAGTCTTCACCCCTTGTGGCTGTGGCTCAGTTATACCTGCTCCCCATGCCCTGGCTGGGCAGTGGCGCACAGAGCCCACCTCACCCCATAGTGGGGGAGAAGGAGGGGGGAATCCCCCTCAAGGGGTGAGGCCAAGGCAGCCTCCCACAGAGCCCCCTTCCCATCTTGTGCCTGCTGCTCCCCCACTGCCACGGAGTAGGGGGCTCCATGTGATGCTGCCTGGCCACAGATGGGGACTCTTCTCCTCCTCCCCCACCTCTGCAGGGCAGGGAGTGGGGTTCTGTCCCATGCTGGGTGATACTGTTCCCCCTCCTCCTCCTCTCTCTCTCCCCTGCCCCCATCACCAAGGGGTAGGGGGGGGCGCTCTGTGCAGGCTGCCCAGCCCCAGAGGGGGACACTTCCCCTCCCCCCACAGGGTGCGGGGGGCTCTGTTCAGTGCTGGGGGAGAACTCTTCCCCCAACCCCCACCACCACAGGGCAGGGAGGGGAGGCTCCTAACATATTCCCCGGCCTGACCCAGCCAGGGTGTGGGAAACAGCTGTAATGGAGCCACAGCTGCCAGGGGTAGCCCCGGCCCTACAGCCCAGCCCGGCCCGGCCTTGCACAGCCCTGATTAAGGCAGTTGCTTGGTGGGGCCAGACCAAGCCATGAGGGTGGGGGTCGAGCCACCCCTGGCAGGTGCAGCTCAGTGACGGGGATGCAAGCGCAGCTGGGCAGCTGTTTCCCCTGTCAGCGAGCACAGCCAGTGGTTGGCTGGGCAGGGCTTACCCAGGATAGCTCAGAGACACCACGGGGGCTCGTGGGGCCTCAGTGAGCATCCATGGTGGGCAGCAGCCAGGCTCCAGGCCCACAGTGCCTCCGAGCTTTCCCAAGTAAGCATTGCCTGGTTGCACTCACTGACAGGAGAAGCAGATCTTGCTGCAGTCACGTCTCCATCACTGAGCTGCACCCACCTGGGGTGGCCACGCCCCCGCAGCCCAGCCTGACCTTACCAAGTGGCTGCCTTAGCCAGGGCTGAACAAGGCTAGGTCGGGCTGGACTGCAGAGCCAGGGCCACCCCCAGCAGCTGCAGCTGCAGCTCCATTACAGCCACTCCCCGCACCCCAGCTGGGCCAAGCCAGGCCAGGGAGCACCACAAGAGCCTTCCCTCCCCACCCTGGTATCAGGGGGTGGGGGGAGGAGAAGGGAGAAGAGTTCCCCCCACCCCCAGCACTGAACAGAGCTTGCCTCGTGTCCTGCAGGGAGGAAAGTGTCCCCCTTCAGGTCCAGGGATGAGGTGGCAGGGTTAGGAGTAAGGGAGGAGGAGGAAGGGGAAGAGTACCCTCCAGCATGGAAAACAGCCCCCCTCCCTGCCCCATGGGGGGTTTGGGGACGAGTCCCCATCTGGGGCCAGGCAGCATCAAATAGAGCCCCCTCCACCTCTCAGTGGCAGGGGAGAAGCAGGGGGAAGAGTCCCCCTCCAGAGCCGGGCAGCCTTGCAGTGCCTCCCTCCCCACCCCATGGCGGGGGGATGGGAGAAGGCTGGGCAAGAGGAGGGGGAGGAGGGGAAAAAGAGGCTGAACAGATTCCCCCTCCTCCTCCCCCATCCCCCCC
>NW_017729031.1:20416340-20423514 GCF_001723915.1 Gavialis gangeticus
CCATCCCCCCTCCCCAGCAGACCCTCCCTCTTCCCCCACCCTCCAAACCGTACAAGCCGAGGTGGGAATTTAAACCTCTCCTCAGTCTTACTCAGGCCTGCCAGGGCCTGGCCACGCCACGCCCCTCAGCTCAGGCTCCCTGTTGGAAGGGGAGGGCTGTTCTAGTGCCCCTGGGCTTCTGCCCTGAGCCACTGCAGGCATGTGCCAAACGCCTATCCATTTGCAAACCAGTTCAGTCTCTGGAGGTTAAACTAACCTGCAAAGATTGCATCAATTCATGCCTGGGCTTCTTGAATGTCTGTCCCTAGCCCCAAGGGGTAGGCTCTCTTTGGCTGACCTATATCTCCCATGATACATCATTGCCAAGTATTCCTACTAGGTACACCACATGCAACAAGAAAGGAAAAAGTACTGTCCAAACTAAGGTAAGCTTCCTGGCCAGAAAGTCCAGCGCATGAAAAAGAATGAGAATATAACACACAAGTCCCATGAAGCATCATTGCACCAGCTTGAGGCTTCAGGAAGGGCAGGGGGGAGCAAAGGCTACAAGCGGGGGGCACAAAAGCTGCAGGGGCAGGGCAGGTACTGGGGGAGCAGTGAGCCCCCCCCCAACCGCCTGCCCCCTACTGCCTGTTGCACAGGATGGCAAATTTAAGACATCCCTCCAAAAATTAGATTCTAGACATGGACAACTATGACAAATTTATAAATTTTCCAAGCCTAGAATCTAATTATTGGAGTCATCTTGGATTTGGATAAATATAGTAATATGGGAAATGATTGATATGAAATCACTAGCATTCCTTCTGTTGGGCTTAAAACATTCTAGACGGGGGTAAATCTTATATTTGGGGTATTGTATGGCAAATAGCTCTCTAGATGACATTACTTTATGTATGAAGATAGCGTCTTTTGCCAAATATGACTACACATAGATTTTTACTGGCTAACATGGAGAACTCAATTTTTATTCTCCTACTTGTTCAGAGTTTGTTGTTTTGCTTGTTTTTTTATCCCTGCACTTGTAAGAAAGGAGAAAAATAGCTACTACGTTTATTTTATGACATGCAGTCTTTGCCTATAGACTGCTTGAAATATCAGTGACAGATAATGGTCCACACTTCCTATCTGAAAAACGGTGTCTTCTTTAAAAGACTCAGAGCAGTGAAACTCATTAGATTTTCCCTCATGCTTCTCATGGTAGGAAAGAGTAATTTTCCTCAAACTGGTTCCCTTTTGTTTTCTTCATTTCCATTTTTTTATTTTCTTCCCATTCATCTCGATCCTTTCTCTTTACTTAAAAAGTCATCTAGTTGTCTCCAGAGCTCATTAATGTTCCCTTCCTCAAAGGCCCTTTATAATAACTTATTGCACATGTTTATTACTCCCTATATGAAATAATTTTGCTTAAGCTCTCTGTTTCACAGTTTTCAAGTAATCTCCAGTCTCCATTCTTACATTACTAGCCCTTTGAGAGTAGTATAGCAGTACACACTGATTATAACTTAGGGTGATTATAAAAGTATATACAAAATAAAAAAGCAAGGTACTCCATATCAGTAAGGGAATGCTTATGCCAGGGAAAAATACAAAGGTGATGTACTTATTATATCTAATAATCTAGTCTTTCATTTTCCTTGCCAGTGTAAAGTGTTTGTTTAGAGAACTGGGTAGATAAATCACAGTGGATTATTTATTTGGTTAAATTAATCTCCTTCTGCCTGAATTGTTTGCTAACAGCTTACAACTTTATTATTAATAATTTGAAATTATTTGGCAAATAGTTTTGAGCTGTAGATTGGGCATGAGCAGAGCTTCGGAAGTGTTCAAAATTTTGTTGGATGCATGTTGCATGAGATGCGTGCTCCCCAAGTAAGAGAGTTTTGTTCAGCCACTTGGTAGTTAGAATACTGACTTCCGCAGACAAAACTTTCTATTAAGTAATGAGTGATTTGATTTGATTTTTATAGTGCATTTTTTAGTGAAAAATATTATTTCACCCCCAGAAGCCCAGTATATATTACCAAACCCCTTTCTAAAGCTGTTGAGCAACTTGGCTGTATTGCAGCATCACTTTTGAGCTGAACTCCTTGCTCAAAACAGTAATGGCCCACATGGAAAGGGCATTACTGAATGTGTATTTTATAGTTGCTACAACTGTTTTTAATCTTTAAATACAATAATTATATTCAAATTATATCCTAGTAAAAATGATTCTATTACCAGTAGGATTAGGATACATACATTTATAAATATCTTTTTTTTCTATTAAGACAAGCGCAGTGGAAATGAATGGTATGTATGAGGTTCTGTAGTAAAAATAAGTTTTTCATTTATGATGGCAGCATCCTTAGCACCACTATAATAAAAGCTTAGGCTGCTTTCATTCTGCACAGTAGTGTAGAAAATAGTAATACCCTGTTTTCAAGATTTTATATGCAGCAGACATAAAAATATATTCAAGTCTGAAATCTAGCATAACACATTGCTCCCAAAGAGAGAAAAATTACTTAAAAACATATATTTTTAGCCTATTTCACCCCTAAAATTGAGAGTTTTTTTTAAAAAGCTGTCAATTCATAGTCCTAATATTCTCCCAATGTTGAATATATACATTTTCCCTTAAAGAAAGTAGGTACGCCATTTACTTCACATTTTCTTCACAAGTATTCAATGTTTTAAACAGAAGAAGCTAAGCTCTTCCTAAACTGAAGCCAGTGGGAAAATCACTACTGACCCCAACCTGGTCAGTTCATCCAAGACTTTCAGGTTGTGTTGTTGCTTCTGTGGATCATGCAGATTGCCTCTAGAGAACATGTAAAGAAAAGATGTCTACAGAAAAATAACTATGGGGGTTTTTTTCTTCATGTACTGTACCTTATATCTCAAAGAAATCTGTTTTCTGGAAAGACAAACAGGCAAGCTGAAAAGCAGCTTGGCGGTCCATACTGTATTCCCCCTTGGACAGAGGACTGCTTTTGTTTTCCTTAATCTACACTTGATCATTAATACTAAAGCATAAGCTTCCCATCAGTTGAACTCACTTGTTTTTCCCCAATTCCAAGCATTCAAAATGAGCCATAGTCAAAAAGCGGATTTGCTGAAAACATGAGATCTTTAATAATACTGAGTTTCCTTGGCCCCGAAACACACATTAGATTTAAGACAAAATGAACAGGTTAATTGCACGTTCAACAATAACCCAGCCACATGTGCAAGTCAATTTAAGGAATGATGACGCAGTAAATGAGCCGCAAAGTTATTCCACATATAATGTGAAATAACTTTGTGACTCATTTGTATCATGCCTTAGATTGAAGATGTGGCCACTTGGGACCTGCCAAAATCCCCCGCTGGGCCCTATTTGCTGCTATGCTGCCTGTCCCCTCCATAATCTGCTACATGCCACAAGTTGGCCACTCCTGACATTATTCATCCTGTCTATAGCACCTTCTATCCGAGTACCCATAAATGCCTCACACACAGGTATTAGACAGTACTACTCCACTGGGGGAATATGAGTATTTTCTCCATCTGTAAAATAAGGCTATGAATCAGCACTAACTTGCCCTGTGCTAGAGCAAAGAACAGAATCCAGTTCTCCAGATGTCCATTTCTGCGCTCTAAGAGCAAGATCCAAAAAGGTGTTCAGTGTCAACTAAACTTGATTTCAGTGGGAGTTGTATATCTATCTTCTTTTCAGATCTAGCCCTTAAAGATCATCCATCCTCATTTACATGCTGCATTCTGTATGGGAGCTTGCAGACATAAAAAAAGAACAAACAGCGCTTTACTTTTAACTGCACATTCCTGCGCATGCCCAGGAGAGGCAGCACTTTATATCAACCCAGCTCTGCAGTGCTTGGATAGATCAGGCATTTTAGTGGAGGGTGGAGGGGTTTGGTGCTTTAATTTAATAGCTGAGTGAATCAGCTATCAGTTATTAACTAAAAGCACCAAAAAGCCCTGCTGAAGCCCCTTCACAGACGCTGCAGAAGCGAATTGAAGTAACGTGCTGCTTCTTCCAATAAAACACATTTTGGAGGAGAGGGGGTTACATCTGCAAGATTGGCTGCTTGGATACTGAGCACCTGCTAATTTTTTTTCATTGGGTGCTTCAGCTCTGGAGCACCCATTGAGTCGATGCCTATGATAGGAGCCATATTTGATCAAATGAAAGACAAAGCTCCTCCTTCATTACAGGCCTGAACATTTCCTAAGATCAAAAGGCAAAACAACACTTATGAAACCATGCCAAAACCCATGGAGAAAAAGAATGTATGAAGACACGTATAAAGAGCCCTGCTATTTTCTCTTAAATGACTGTGCCCAAGTTACTAAAATACTCACCTACAGCATACTCTTCTACACAACTAGCTGCTTGCAAGAAATATCAACAGATTTATTAGAACATTCCCATAAACGCTCATTTGATGCTGTAATGGCAGAACATGTCCTTGTCCTTGCAGTACAGATGAGGAAGAATAAACTTAATCAACTTAAAAATGGAAACGAAAAGATACAACTGCCATGGTCCCAGCTCAGAAGTACCTGACTGGCAAGTCAGTACAGGGAAAATGCAGAAAGGAGCTGAGTACTCTTATCAAGCAAAACCCTTAAAATGTTCTAAACCTGAAGCATGGAAATATTCCCAGTGACTGCAGTGCAACTGTTAAAGTTAAACCCATGCTTACATCTTTGCAGGATTGAGTATTATGTCGTTGTCTGTAAATAGCTTGGTTTGAAAGGAACACATTGTTACAAAAAAACTTAATCTCATGCATTCACAGAAGAAAGGAAAAAGAAGGTAACTGCACTGCATATTTAAATTTTTCTCTTCCTGTTCCATTATTGACATAATTCCTTATCACTTCTGATTAGCAGGAACAGGAGAGAATATGTGAAACTTTAAGCTGCTGGAAATAAACCTGTCACTTCCTGTCATAGTTAAACGTCATAAATGCTACTGTTATACAAGTAAACTCACTCTAAACTGCAATAGATCCTAGATCATGTACATTTTTTTTCTGGGGTTTTTTGCCATTTTTTTTTCTAACTAGATGATCAAGTCTAATGGTACTTTCTTTATGCATTAGATATTTTCCCATGGTATCACCAGTTTTCTATATTAAATGGCATGCTTGACACTCAACTGGTAGGCAGTGACTAAGCTCTCTTTTTGTCACTGACTGCTTCATTTATCTTCCAGATGTGATTCTGATTTACATTCTTCAGTCTCCTCATATGGTAACTTTTTTGTTTCTGATCTACAACTACAAAACCTGCAGAGAACTGAAAAATGTGACGTGTGACTTGGTATCAACCATTACGGAAACAGGCATTTTCTAGACTGCCAGCAAGAATGATTTTAAAGGCCAATTCCTGCTCACCTTACTTATGCCAGGAGGCCTATCTAGGGCATTCAAATGGAACTACTTATTACATGGAATAAAATAAGAAGGATTTGGGCTATTTTCATAGTCTCCCATGTAATAACCCTTCGAGAAGGCATGCCTGGTTCTTTCTAGATGGACTTGAAACTTTAACATCCCAAAGAAGGCATTTCCCTTCACATTTTTTTCCAATAAGAAAAATACAACTATCATTCTGTTTTCACTTCCACATTACTAATTCATCAAACTTTTAATTTAACATTCACATACAGTGGTTGGCTCCTGTTATTCAACTTAAAATCAGCTCAGCTCCAAGACAGAAGAGTGCAATCACTATTGTCATCAAATCTACACATTAATGTAACTAAAAAATTATTTGTAAGCAATTCTGGGTCATGAGAAACAATGTTGCATGATGTTATTTATATGCTGTGCTTCTACATCTTACTCTCTATTTTGTCTGAAGACAGACACATTGTCGTCTTGTGAAGACACCGGTTTTAAGTGCCCTAAATAGATTTTCAGTTTACAGGCTGTTTCCAACTCTATTATTTTCCCTTTCCCCCAAAATAAAGTTTTTTCTACATCACGGTCGTTGCTGCTGTAGAGAAATGCATTTTCTGTCTTGCCTTAAAAAAACGTGAAACTGGAAAACGCTGATGGCACAAGAAGCAATTTGAATCCCATGATAGAAAACATAGCCTTAGCGGACAATGAACAGTAATAAGTAATAGTATAAGAACACTGCTTTTGACACGAGAAGAAAAGTACATATTTTTAAACAAATAATTTTTTTTTTTTTGCTGTTTTTTGGTAGCAAACCCAGGAAAGTGGAAGAAGGGGGAGTAAAGATTTGAAAAATGTATAACTGTCCATCATTCAATAGCTACAGAATTGTTTTTTTAATAATGTACATTGCTTCTACTGTTGGACAAGCAACTTACAGAGGTCAGACATTATTACAAGCTATTTTCCTCAAGGTGCTTTTATACCTTTTACTGTTATTTTCACTGGCATTATCATGTCATTATCCTGTGTGTGGAATAGCAAAGACAACTGAATGTATTAGTACTATGAATGTCTTGGTCTATTTGTTTTAGGTCATTGCTGCATGTAATTTATTGACTATATATCCATTTTAAATGAAATATAATATGGGTACCCAAATCCATGGGGTTGCAGTAGTGATAAACCATACTTTAATGTCATCCAAATGGCTACTCTGTACTTCATCTGAATACAGGCAGAAAAGATCCTTTGTGTAAATCCAAAATCTTGTATTAGACCAACTAAAATAGTTGGAAAAATTCTTATTTGCAAGCTTTCAGGTACAAACACCCTTCTTAAGGCAGAGGGAGAATCTGCAGTTGTTTTGTGCTCTTCTGGATGGGATGGAAGCCAGTATGCAAGAATGTAGGTCAGTGAAAATGCACATGCCTGGCAGTGAGGGTCAGAGGGAGGGAGAGACAATGGGTGAGGGAGGGGGGGAGGAAGGGAAGGAGATGGGGGGGCATGGTGACCTAGTGATGGAATGTAGCTGGCAAATCTGGATTATCAGATGGCAGACAAGTTTTAATGTATCATAAATACAATATCTATATTTAGTCTATGATTTTTTGTACCCAGTAGACTGATGAAGTAAAGTTCATAGGCTTGTCTGAGAAAGGTGTTTTGTAAATTCCCTTTGAGGATTAGAACTAAGAGATTGGAGAGAGAGTGGTTGTCTTGTGAGAAATGTGCCCCCACAGGTAATTGGGTATTTCTGTCTTTGATAGATTTCC
>NW_017729031.1:20423843-20436428 GCF_001723915.1 Gavialis gangeticus
GTGGTGGAGATGTGTTGGCAGGTTTTACATTTCTTGTCATGGTATGGTCTGGATCCATTCAGTATGTTTTGATCCATAGGAAGTTTGCTTCTGGTGATGAGATTGGTGAGGTTTGGTGCTTGTTGAAAGGCTAGGATGGGTGGTTCTGGGGAGATTTCTTTAAGAATTGGGTCTTCTAGCATGGGCTGCAATTGTCTGAGGATTTTTTGTATGGGTTCCAAGGAGGGATTGTATGTCATAAACTAATTGTGTGTGATTCATGGGGATTTTCTTTTTGTACTGCAGCAATTCTTCACATGATATCGGGGGGGGGGGGGCTCTTTCAAAAGTGTGATCTGTCTCTCTGGAGGACTGTTCTTTTGAGATTTGTGAGGTGACAACTGTGAGTGTTCTCCTCACTGCAGTATCAGAGGACTTGGCTGTATATTTATATGTATACTTAGCTTTCTTGATGTGTTTAGAGTGAGTGCTGGTTCTGTGCAGATATATGTGCTGGTCCGTGGTTTTCTTTTATATGGTGGTTTGTATTTTACCATTCTGGACAGTGATCATAGTGTCTAAAAAGGAAGTGCTGGTACTGGAGTATTCAAGAAACAGTCTGATGGAGGAGTGATGATTACTGAACTTCTGATGGAAATCAATCAGAGATTGCGGGAATTCAGTCAAAATGATGATGATGTCATCTCTACATCTTAAGTATAGCATGAGTTTGATAGTGCAGTTCTTGAAGAATTCTTCTTCCAGGTGACCCTTAAAAAGGTTGGCATATTGTGGGACCATTTTGGTGCTCATAGCTGTGCCCATGGTCTGAAGAAAGTGTTGGTTATTGAAAGTGAAGTTGTTGAGTGAGAGGATGAAGTGTGTAAGTTCAGTAATACCTTTAGGTCTGTACTTTGTAATCTTGCTTTTGTAGATATGTAAGGCAGGTTTGGATACCATCCTGGTGTGGGATGTTGGTATATAAGCTGGTAATATCCGTGGTGGCTAGGAGAGTGTTGCTGGGAATGTGGTCTATGTTTTTAAGTATTTGTAGAAAGTCTGTTGTGTCTTGGACAAAACTTGCTCTTTGGGTAACAGGAGATTTTAGGATGGATTTGATTAAACCAGATATATATCTGAATACAGGAGCTTATTGACTGATTACATAGTTCCTGAAGTAATGTGATTAATTTTAAACTTTATGAAATACTGCCCTTGTGACTAGCATAATAATAAGTCCCATCTCAGATTTTAAACTTGTGATAGAGGCAATGAAATTTCCCACTTTTCAGTGGCTCCTTGGTGACCTTTGGAAAGTAAGATGACATCCTCAGTCAAACTTCAGCTATATATTGTTTACTCTTTATCTTTGACATTAGATACTCAAAATTTAAGCTATGCTGTTTAGTGATGACCTATAAGTTATATGGCATTTTTATATTTGGCTTCTAATTGCAAATGACCATAGATAACTTCAAATGTTAACACTCACTCAAAAAAAATAACTGTTATATCAGTAGGAAAACTTGATCCATTCAGCATTCACTGAAAGTGAACAACACTGAGGATGGGACTTGCATGGAAATGAATTAATAATTCAATATAAAAAGCATTCACAAATGATTGATCTGGCATTGAAGAAGGCAGGGTAGATCTGTATCTTACAGACTACATTTAGACTATAGTGTTAGTCTATAATTTAGGTTTAAGACTAACACAGCTAACTACTTCTCTTTGCTCTGGCACTGAAGTCAATGAGAGATATGCCACTGGTGCCAAGGAAAGTCATCTGAGTTCTGCTCAACAGATTAATTCAATCAAAATGATTAAGGATGGGTATAGAAAGAAATGTATGTTCTTACTGCAAATGTTATAGCAATTCTTTGGCCATCTTAGTAAAGCACACAGATAACTTTGTTGGTGACCAAGCAGCCTTCAGCCAATAATAACTTTGAAATACCTGTTGCATTCTTTTGGGTGAAACTCAAAATGAAGTTCCTGTTTTCATTCCCATGCCATATTTCATAGAAGTTTTCCCAGACTTAACTAGTACAGTGATGCCATTTGATTAGCACCCTACGCCCAAGAGGGGGCTACATTTCAATGGGCTGTATATATGGAGTGGTGAAGCACCCCAGAGTTCCATATCAATGTAAGCTATTACCTCTATTTGATTTTCTTCTGAAGTACAGTTAACTTTAAAGAGTCACAATATGCTGGCAGCACATGTCTAATCACCCTGGTATTGCAACAAAAGAGTATGCATTTTACAATTTGAATGCACACCAACTATTTTGTTTCTCATTATTCTTAATTATTTGCTGCATCAAAAAAGAGAGAGAAAAAGAGAAGGAGAACAAGGCATTAAAAGAATAAGTTAAAACATAACAAACAGAAATCAACTCGCTTACAGATGAGTTTATTTCACTGAGCATGGTGTGAACAGCAGGGAACATTCAGCAGTGACACAACAGGAGAAGGGGGAGAGTTTATATAATCTTTTATTAAAAGAAACCAGCCAGCATCCAATATGTTTATGGATTGGAAAATATGCAAAGACACACACTGGAGGAATTCATTCTCTTCGTCAAGAGTCTCCTTAGAAATCACAGGCTGGCTGTGACCTAATAATGACTTGGTTTAGAAATGCAGTTCACTTACAATACATTTAATACCTTGGTCTTATTGTCTCCTCAGCCCTTAATCCAAACCTTTTGTTAGCTCTTTGCCAAGACTCAGGCTCCATACATAAAAATGGAGGTTCTCTGCCTCCTGAGGCTGATCTCAAATGCCACTAGCTTCCCCAATACTAACCTCTAGTACAAGACAGTACTGAAAATATTGTAAATTATTTGTGTCACAGCTATTGACATTTACTCATAAAAGATCTACATTAAATTGTGGTTCCATTGTGCTGTGCACTATACAAGCAAGCAAGGAAGCAAGCAAGCAGTCTTCACAAATACAGGCAGCTATCAGATGGAAAGGGCAGTTGGCAGCAAAGATAGGGAAGGAGACAAACAGCCTTGAGTAGTGGCAGAAAGTAGGTTAAGGCTTACTTTGAGAAGCTAGATGCTTTCAAGTTGGCAGGGCTGGATGGGATGCACCCAAGAGTACTAAAAGAATTAGCTGAGATAATTTTAGTGCCATTGGCTATCCTCATGGTGGTCAGGTGAGGTTCCAGATGACTGGAAAAGAGCAAGTACAGTGTCCATCTTTAAAAAAAGAGATGAAGGAGGATCTGAGGAATTATAGACCAGTAAGCCTGACCTTGATACCTGGAAAGATCATGAAGTAGGTCCTCAAGGAATCCACTGTGAAGAACTCAGAGGAGAACAAGGTGATCAGAAATGATTAGCATGGGTTCACCAAGAGCAAGTCATGCTTGACCAATCCAGTTTCCTTCTATGATAAAATGAGAGGCTCAGTGGATAAGGAGAGAGCAGTCAAGATGGTCAACCTACCTTGACTTTGTCATGGGAGATGATGTCACAAGTCTTGCTATTCTCATCAGCAAGCCATAAGATGTAAGGGGAAAAAAGTCAGGATTCAGATAGTTTTTGATATTTTCAAATACACATTATAGGCTAAGGGTTTCCAAGTTAATTAGTGGGTTGGCTCCTCAGATTGAGACCCCTAAAGGAGCACGAACTTCAAAAAGTTCTGGCACTAGCCTAGGAAGGTAGGGAGGTAACGAACAACCTAAAACATCAACAATTTGGAAAGTGTTGTCCAAACTATCTTTGCCTTCATAAAATATTTAGCAATGAGTGCTAGCTGTTAGTTAAAAGTGGTGTTGAACTGGTTCCTTTTATCAGTATTAAAATTTGCTAGCTTTCAATGTCATTTATACGTCCTTTTCTCCTCATTCCATAAGAAAGCAAATACAAGGCTCACCTCACGGCTACTCATCTTTATATTCCTATGTTATCTCTCATTAGGTTTCTCCCAAAACTACAAGATCTTGATCTCTCCTTATCCTTAGTTCATCCTATGTTCCTGTCTGTTCAGGGCATGTCTACACAGTCATGGTAGCATGTCCCACTTGGGACATTCCTAAGAATGTCCTGCATGAACAGCAGACCAGAAGCATGCCAAGGACTCTCCTCCGAGATAATCCCCAGCAACTGCTTCAAGCATGCAGGAGACTGAGGTCTCAAGTGTAGGCAGAGAGGGATGCCCCAGAATATTGTAACCAGTTATTTCTATATTTGAAAAAAGTCTGCAAGAGTGGGTGGGGAATATTTAGGGTTGGCTGGCTGGAACAGACCATCACCATGGTACAGAAATGCCGCTAGAGGGTCTTCTCTATTCTATTCTCTTCCATGCCTTTTGAGATGGAGCAAGCAGAACTGAACAAATTAATGAAGGTGAAGTTTATGGCCAATTTCTATAAAGAGGTTAACATTGTCTTAATACAATCTAATATTGCAATTGATTTTTAAACTGTCACTGTGCATTGCAGATTAATTTTCACCAAGCTATTCCCTATGATAACCATGTTTTTTTCCAGAATTTTTACAGCTATTTTACAACCCATCATTATGTATGTTTAGCTCATAGTGTTCTTTCGTGCTTAGGTATACGCATTGAATGTCTTGGTGACCGCTCATACATACCATGATGTAGAAGGATTGATGGTTGCCTACTATTGAACAATGCCATTCACAACACAGCTGAGATCAGCACATATGACAAATAATTAAATAAAAAGAAACAATGATTTATCTGGAAAATATTTCAGCCCCCAAAAAAACTTTATTTCCCATGTTTAGATCCACATTTCTGTTCCCAAGAGTTCTACTCTGCACATCCCCACTTCTTTGTCTTCCTATTCCTCTTCCTCTGTCAAGTAGCAAGTTTTCTGTCCCATGCTGATACTGAGGTTATCCAAAACAATGGGTTTTTTGTTTTGGTTTTTTGGAGAACTGTAATGTATAGCAATTACTAATAATTTTTGGAGGGATCTGGCTGCTGCAGCTAGTATTCTAAACCAGAGGTCAACCTCTGGCCCACAAAGCCATGTCATCTGGCCTGCACCACCAAATCTCCACACCTTGCAGCCCAGATAACATGACCCTAAGTGTGGGAATGGGTCCATGGGCATAATCTGGTACAGGAATTGATCTGGTACACTGGGCTAGGGCTGGAGATGAGGCCTGATGAGGCACAGAGGACTGGGGCTCTGAGCTAGACCTGCCCCATGTGCCACATTGGGCCCATGAGGCCAAAAGAAGGATGGAAAAAATCAACCATTTTTAATAGGAAAAAAATCTGATTTTTTTTTATTTAAATCAGATTTATTTTTAACTTAATCATATTTTTTGTTAAGATGCTTTTTAAAAAATATATACCTATATAAAGATAGTTTTAATTTAAGATATGTTAAACCTCAAAGATATCATCATGGAATAGGGATTATAACTTCTAATTATATACTGTTTGGGACAATATTGCTGGATAAAATTTATGAGAAAGATATTGAACAGTATGCAAAAAGTCGGGGGGGGGAGGATTGTTAACCGGAGTCTTGATGGGTGGAGCAATGTCCACCATGATCCAGTAATATGTGCTTGTGTGACAACAGAAGAAGGGACTGTCTATTAGGGCTGTGCAAAGCTTCGGTAGCCGATTTGATTAAGAGGAGATTCGGCCCAATTTGGCAGCCAAATCTCCCTATCCGAATCGAATCAGGAGACCCATTAAAAGGTCTGAATTGAATCAGAAACCTTTGAATCGATTTGGAAAAGCTTCGACGTCAATTCAGAGATTCGGCCATAGACTAAACAGGCATAAGTTCTCCCCACTCTGGACAAGATACAACTGCCTCCAGCTGTTAAGTCTGTTGTAGTGGGCAGAGAGAGGAGGGAAAGGTCGTGGGGGCAGGGGGGCAAATCAACACCCCTCCCAGTGTGGGAGGGATTGGGGCTGGGGCTGGGGCTGGGACCCAGGCTGGGGCAAGCACTGCCCAGAGAGGGGGTGAGGCAGCTCATGCTCCTGCACACTACCGGTCTGGGAGCTGCTCACGTGGCAGCTTGTCCAGAGGCTCTCACTGCTGCTCCTGCCACCAGTCGAGGAGGGCATGGGGCAGGGGCATGTGGCCCAGGATCTGCGCAGGGAAGGTCCAGGGCTGTCCCAGATGTAAGGCAGAAGGCAGAAGGTGCTGGAAGCGGGGACTATGCCCCCCTGCTCCCCTGCATGGGGCCAGTGCAAGACTGAGCCACTCTGCTGCCTCCAGATAAGCAGCGCACAAAGGTGGGAGCTGGCCCAGCCTCCCTGCACCTCTGAGATGAGCAGTGGCAGCAGGACATGTGAGGAGGGGGTGTGCCTCCAGATCGGAGTGGGGCAGGCAGCAAAGTGGGGGCTGTGGGAGGGCTGCAGTGAGTTGTCGGGTGGTACATGCCCCCCCACCTGCCCTGGTGCCACTCACCCAGCTGGGGTGAAGCCACTGCTCATCCATGAGGCATGCAGAGGCCAGGCCAGCTCCTGCTGCTGCGTGCCACTTGCCTGGAGGCAGCACAGTAGCTCAGTCTTGTGCCAGGCCCATGCTGGCTGGGCTAGCAGTGGTGGGGCATAGCCCCTTCCCAGCGCATTTTGCCTTTCATGCGGTGCAACCCTGGCCCTACCCGCCCCATGCAGATCCTGGGGCACATGGCCCAGCCCCATGCCCTCCCGGACTGCCGGCGGAAGCAGCATCAAGAGCCACCAGACAAGCCACGTGAAGAGGTCCTGGACTAGTGTCCCCTCCCGGAACAGCGGCGTGTGGCGGTGCACAGTGGCAGGAGCCTCCCTCCCCGAGTCCCACGCCCTGGCTGGGCAGCTTGTCCCAGCCCCAATCCCTCCCTTGCTGTGCGGACATTGATCTGGCCCCCCCACACCCCTTCCCTCCCCGCTCCACCCACCACAACAGACTTACCAGCTGGAGGCAGCTGTGTCCAGCATCAAGGACTGCTGCCTGTTTAGTCTATGGCCGAATCTCCGAAGCGGCGCCAAATCTTTGGATCCGATTTGGCTGAATCAAATCGGGACAGCAATTCGAATCACCTAATCAAATCACTGTCCCTCCAAATCAGCTGAATCCGAATCAAATACTTGCTGTTTTGCACAGGCCTATTGTCTACTTTACAGAAACAACCTATACGTGAGGAAATGCACACACAACAGAATACTTACAAGAAGTAGCAGTAAAAGCTATAACAAACTGTGAAAAAAAATAAAATGTCTAGTACACAGCTTTGTCACAGACAATGCTGCAAATGAATCAAAGATTAAAAGAAATCTATAAGTGAAGGAAGCCCCAAGTTAATAACATGTGGCTGCAGCGCTCATTTGATTCACCTGTT
Source organism: Gavialis gangeticus (assembly GCF_001723915.1). Taxonomy (NCBI): domain Eukaryota; kingdom Metazoa; phylum Chordata; order Crocodylia; family Gavialidae; genus Gavialis; species Gavialis gangeticus. The sequence goes on from NW_017729031.1 coordinate 20,431,166, forward strand.
AGCCAAAGTGCTAAGCGCTTTCAGTGCTCCAGAAATAAAGGCTAATGTTGTTGAAATTGAAAAATACTTCCCTAACAACCACTTTGCAGCAGCTGCTCTGAAGAAAGCAGGAGGAACCAAACTAACTCTCCCACAAAACGTGGAACTTGGTACTGGACTGTTTTGAGCAATATATTGAGAACTGGCCTAATCGGATGACAATTTGTGAACAAAAGCATGACAAAATAGCTGGAACTGTCACAGCCCAAGTTCTCAACACCCGGCTAAAGAGAAATGTAGAACGCATGCTACCTATCCTGAAGCCTGTTTCCACAGCCTCTAACAAAGTGCAGGGTCTTTTATTGCTGATGCTATGGAGATTTGGAAGGAACGGGCCTTGAAAAGAGACCTTGAAAAGAGAAATACGCAAGGACAGAGTTAAATTACAGGCATTACAAAAACAAATGGATCAAGCACTATATCCAGCTCATTTTTTTGCCAGTATCCTCAATACTTGGTACCAGGGTCAATGCTTAACTGCTGAAGAAGAGGAGTTGGCTATGACATGGGCATCCAGCAATCATTCCTCCGGAATACCAGTTACAACAAATTTCAGGGCTAAGGGTGAACCATTCAAGAAATATATGTTTGCTGATGAAGTTTTAAAGAAAATCACACCAGTGGACTGGTGGAAGTCACTTAAGCACCTGGATCCATCAGAGACTATTGAAGTGATAATCCAGCTTTTAACAACAGTAGCTTCTTCTGCAGGTGTAGAAAGAAAATTTTCTCCCTTTGGACTAATTCATTCTAAATTAAGAAATCGCTTGGGTACTCAACCAGCAGGAAAGCTTGTCTTTTTTTCCCAGTCTATGAATAAACAGGAAGAGGAAGGTGAAGACTGAGTTTGCTACATAACCCAGTATTTTATGCTTCTAAGTTAACTAGCTGAAATTAAGCTATTTAATTTTTTAAAAAACACATTTCACATTTATAACTAAAATAGTTAAAAATTAAAAATACACATGGTTACTTTGTTAAAATAATTATACATTAAAAATACACATGGTTACTTTGTTAAAATAATTATACATAAAAAATATCCAAAATACATAAGCTTGTTGTTTTAGTTAAATAACACTATTTAAATGTCACAATTCAGGTTTCAGATGTAGCTGCAAAATTAATCTGAAAAAACATCAAAATAAATCACTGCTTTAAAATGTTTAGTGTGAACCTTCTAAAATGAAACCTACATCTATCTCTGAGGTGCGAATAATATGTATTAAGGTTACATCAAACAAACAAGAATGCACTTTTTTGTAGAAAACAGTGATTAAAGCAAGTCTTCCTGACCATTGATTTAAATCATGATTTAAATCGATTTGATTTAAATCAAATCCACCCTGGCCAAAAGGTTGGGCACCACTGTTATAGACAAAGATGGATGGCGTCAATCTTTCCGATGGTTTTGTCTCATCACTCCAGTACTGCAAAGCAAATTCCTTTCCGTTCCTTAAAGGTAGTGGACTATTAAAAACTGTTAGCATATGCATATTCAGTGGTTGACAAGAAGTTATTTTTTTGCTAAAGCCAAACTTCAATACACTGTGCTTGAAGTAATGTTATAATATGAAATGCTGTTTTCAGTGTTTGCGCTCTCTATGTTTTGTTGCCATTTTGCTCAAATAAAGCTATTTCATCAGCTATTGATGACTTTAACAGCTTTAGGGGATTTTTTTTTCCTGGCCCCAATTCTCATTTTAGTTCATACAGTGACAGATTAGAAGTTACTTTGCTGGTTGGTGAAGTAAAATTACTGCTTAAATATGTAGGTTATTAGAATGTCTTATGTGACAGTATTGATTCAATTAAACAGGGCGCTGTAGCAAAAGGCAATAGTAAAGCACCACAACAGCATCTACATAAGGCCATTCCAAGACAGAGCTGAAAGACAAAGGATCAAGAACTTAGCTTCACAGATCCCATCTCCTATCTCTAGCCTTGTTTTGCTGAGGCCAAGAGCCTAAAGATCAAAATAATATTCTGAGGGCAAGAGAGATGGGGTTTTTTTCCTAGATGCAGTATAGAGCAACAGACTGACATGGAAAAGGGAGTCTAAAGAAGCTAGGCCTTTTTAGAATCAGGTAATGGTAGGATGAATTAATGTAATTGCCATATTAATCAAACTAATTATTACATTCATTAGGATATTGCACTAATAGTAAATCATAAGATTATTTAAATCAGGCCTGCTGGGCTGGATTCAGACCACAGGACTCCTCAGGGACTGGATCTGGCCCAATTACCAGCAGCAGCAGGGCAAGCAGCATTAGGGAGCTGCAGGGGTTAATGCAGCTGTCGTCCGCTGCTGCCAAACCATGTACCCCAGATGTCAATGGTGGTCCCATCCCCTACTAAATGTGTCCCCCCGATTCCTGGCTTCTCAAGGAGCTCTGCGGGCTAGGTGACATGCCTCCGCCAGCCATACATTTGAGGCTCCATAAAAATGAGCAAACACTTAATAAAACAAAATGTCTCCCAAATGTCTCGTGTACCCTTCAATATTTTTAAATAAATGTAAATAGCCAATGATCACCACATCATTCTACTGTGCACAAAAGAATTGGGAGCCTGGCACCTACAGGTAAAGATTTAGAGTTCCCCGACGGAAGTTCACAGCTTATAGCTCATCAAAAAAGAAAAACCTCTTTAAAGTAACTTCAGTATAATCTTCATTTTTGATGAAGAATAAGTCATAGCAGTGCTCTCACATGCCATTCCTCTCACAAAAGGATAAGTTATAGCAGAACTGACAGTCGCCACCGACATGGCATTTTTGTTCGAGGCCCCTGCTTTCAGTGGCAGCAGCTTCTCCCTTTACTTTCTGAGCTGAAATTCCTCATGCTTCTTCTCAGCATACAGAGAAATGCTTCTTGAAGGGATGTCTAAAGAAAATCCATCCACATTCTTGGGGGCTACCCAAGGGTAGAAAAATGCTTCAGGCATACTGTTGATAAAGCTGCCAGGCAGGCTCAGAGACCAGCCTCCTCCAGATCCCGACACCCAGAGTAAGAGATGAAGTCCCTAATGCAATTTACAGCACTCCTTAAATAAAGTACGCCAGGTAGGGGTGTTATAATAACTCAACCTAACTCAACCTAACTCAAATAACTCATAACGCAGGCTGTGAGTTTCATCACTGAAAACCACCCGTGTATACTCTACTATCCAAACTACTCTGAGCTCTTGGCCACCGTTCAGAATCTAGCAGTAGATAGGTGTCCAGAGGCAGACACGGTCCCAGCCCCAGGTAACCTTATTCTATAGCTCAGGTGAGAGATCAGACAAGATGTTCTTTAAAAACCTGCAAAAGAGGTACATATAGCATGGCCATCTTATTTAACTTTTAAGTATTGATTCATTTTTTTTACTGGATGATGATGATGATAAATGTTGTTGGAATTACAATATTAAATTAATTAGCATTTAATTACTAATAAATACCTTTCTTGTATATCATATGTCTGCATTTATACTCTTTATACCTTGCTTATTTATATGGTATCAGTAGATCTCAAGGTACTTTACAAAAGTTAGAATCCCCATTTTAGAGAGGTAGAAGCTGAGGCACAGAACAGCAGCTTGATTTGCCCAAAGTCACCCAACAGCTATCCCAAGTTCCAATGAAGTTCTTTATCCACTACATCACTTTGTCTCCTTAGATCTCACTGAGTTCAGCTCTGTGAGATCTAAGTTCTGGGGCCGCTCTTGTGAATCAATAAATGCTGCTCAGCTTGAGTAAAAGACAAACCCAGCCTCCCAAAATTGTTGCAATAGACTGAAATTTAGAATAGGTATGAAAGAAAAAAGTGCAGTGAATCAGTGCTGGAGAGAGGGAAGGAGTTAAGCATGATGGAAAGTATGAAGAGGAGAGCAAAAAAATACTTCAAATAAGCTTCTGAGGATAGGTACAGACATTCAGAGAAGTTAGATCACATCAAAAATGGCCACCCCATCTAACATAGTTTGCCTATGTGCGGACCTTACACTTAGATCCCTAATTAGTAGTGGTGTGCAAAGCGGGCCGTATTCAGTTCAGATTCAGCCCAATCTGGGGGACAGTGATTTGATCTGTTGATTCAGATCACTGTCCCAATTCAGTTTGGCCAAATCCAAATCTGAAGATTCGATTCTGATTTGGAGAATCAGCAATTTGGCCATAGACCCAGCTTTAAATGTTTTTTCTACATACCTTGAGGTACTAGGCACAGATCGTGAATGGTGAGGTGGTGGGGAGGATGAAGCGTCCCAGAGGAGTGCAGGGGGCCCCCCCACTTGCTCAGCGGTGGACCCAGAAGTGGACCAGAACTACTTCCGAGTCCACTTCTGAGTCCACCGCCAAGCACACGGGAGGGGGGCCCTCCATTGGCCCCCCAGCACCCACTCAAATTGCTGCTGTCCAAGGTGCATGTATAGACATTGCACCCAGTAGCAGTTTCTTCCAGCTCAAACAGCACTAGAGTTTATCGCGTCACATTAATTGTACATGTAGTTGCACCCACTGAAGCTGTAATTCACAATGAAGCTTTGATAAATGGGAAACAAAAGCGTTGACTTGAACTTTAGGTGTTTCCATTGTTTAACTTAGATGTTCCCCTGGACTGCCTGTTCTTCTGGTCTGAGTGAACTACACAGAAGATCCAAGAAAGTTAGATCAGTCAATAAAATGGTCAATCCAGTCTACGTTAACTCTACCTTGGGAGTAGTCTAACTTAGACTGGGTAGAGCAAGACCAGTCTAACCAAACTTCTGTACATGTTCCCAGTGCACTCCTGGGGCTCTAAAAGTCCAGCCACTGGCCACAGTCCTGGGGCTGCAAGTTGCCTAGCCCCACCCAGAACCTGGCTATTTTTAGCCCTCTGGTGCCTCCCCCCACCCCCTTCGCATAAGAAGAGTCTTTAATCCAGTGACCAGCTCACTGCACTAGAAGATGTGGGTTCAAGTCCCCTTGGGCAAGGGAGGGAATTTAATTCTGGTTTCCCAAATTCTGTATAAGTGATCTGACTACTAATCTTCTGGATAAAGTGGGGGGCCTCATCCTATAGCTGTTTTTTGAAAGAAAAGGATTTGATGCCTAATTCCAGGACAGGGTTCAGGTCTGTGAATCTTGAGTGGAGGGGAGTGCCTAACTGCCAAAGGCAGGCAGGCCTTAAGACAGAAAATCTGTCTCCCTCAGCCAGGTCTCTTCACAATATATCTATCCCAGGGTGAGGGGGGCACT
>NW_017729031.1:20441428-20443571 GCF_001723915.1 Gavialis gangeticus
TGATAGAAATCAGGTGGGGGGAGGGGAACATTGGGAAGAATTGGATCTCTGAGGATGGGGGGAGTCAGGAGGCTAAAGATATCCCCGGGTCCTGTAGGGGGGAGAAAGCCCCCAATCCTGCCAACCCCCCTGTGGCGTTGCCAGCACCCTGATCCACCCACTCCTTCTCCCTACCTCAGCTTCAATCTCAGGTTCCTGTGTCTGGTGAATACTGATAAAACCAGTCCCAGGAGCATTTGGCAGGATCAAGGGCAATTTGGCAGCATCAGGGAGGGGTTGGGAGCATCTGGGGAGGGGTTGGCAAAATAAGAGATCCTCTTTCATTCTGCCAACCACCCATTATCCTCCAAAGCTCTCCTACTGGCCCTGCTAGCCCACCCCCCAATCCTGCCAAACCCTTCCAGACCCCACCAATCCCCCATAGACCCTGCTAGACCCCTGATCCCCCCCCAGCTGTCCTGTGGACCCTGCTGTCCTTCAATCTCCCAGCACAGACTCTACCAGCCCATCCCCCATGGGTGCCTGGTGCCTCCTGAGTCTGAGGGGCACCAGATCACCAACAGGGGGGCCCCTAGTGACTGATCGCTGACTGGGGGTGGTCCCCCATCAGTAGATCACCAAGCCCAGAACCACCAGCAGCAAAACTGGCAAAACCAGAAGTGCACTTCCACCGGCAATTCTGGTTTTGCAACTGGTGCTTCCAGGGGGTGCACAGCCAATCTCAGGGGGTGCATGTGCACCCACATGTACCCCCTACACATTGCCAGTGCCCTCCCCCAATCTTCCAAACCTCTCCTGCAGATCCTCCTAGCTCCCTGATCCTGCCAAACACACCCAGACCACACCAACTCCTCCACAGACCCCACTAGCCCCCTCAATCCCTCCAATCCCCCTTGCCAGAACCCCTCCCATCCTTACTTACCTGAGATCAAGTGGCCATTTTTAACCCAATCTCCTAACCTCCCCAAGTTTTTGTATGTACCCTGGGAGAACAAAACTAAAATGAGGTATCAGGAAGAGGGTAGGAGCAAACAAAGCTAGATGTAAGCATGGATAACTTTATATTGGAGCTTAACAGTGGGAAGAAGAACTTTGCGCTAGATGCAAAAGGGATTGAGGTAGTTCAAGGAAAGAGGAGGTCAGAGGATCATGAGATATTGTAGAATTGTGTACCGGGGAGGCCAGAGAGGGTATGAGTCAGAATTGGTTCAGGTGGAAAAGAAGTGTAGATCAAAGAGATTAGATGTTTGGCTTTTGTGGGTTTTATATATGGGTAACTCAACCCTATTCTATTATAAAATTTAAAACTTGACACTGGGTGCATCTACACATGCACTTTATTGCAGAATAGACTCATTATCTCCACAGTAAAGTATTACCATCTACACATGCAATGGTATTAAGGCAAGGTAAATTAATTAACTTCATAGTTAATTAATTTACAGTATAGTAATTTGTTCACTGTAATGCACATGTGGTTGCTGGCTGCAGGCATAAATTATACATGGTCAACCCAACCAACTAGGAGTCTGCTCTGCCCGGGATCAAATTGCTGCTGTCCAAGGTGCATGTGTAGACATTGCACCCAGTAGCAGTTTCCTCCAGCTCAAACAGCACCGGAGTTTATTGCATCACATAAATTGTACATGTAGTTTGAACCCACTGATGCTTTAATTCACAATGAAGCTTTGATAAATGGGAAACAAAGGAGCTGACTTGAACTTTAGGTGTTCCCGTTGTTCTACTTAGATGTTCTGCTAGACTGCCTGTTCTCTCGTCTGAATTATTCACAACCCATCAAGTTTCTTCCCCCACCTCCCTCAGCATCAGGTTCAATATTCTGTTTTCAGATTTTGGAAACCCTCTGCTTTCATTTAAATTAATTCAAGTTTTAGTTTTGCAATGAGTATTTTCCTTGTCTCCTGCATTGTTTCATAGTTTCATAGTTTCATAGATTTAGGGTCGGAAGGGACCTAGTAGATCTTCTAGCCCAACCTCCCGCCAGGGCGGGAGAACAACAAAACCCCAAAACAAGAAACGGGACTCAAATGAGTCCAGCCAGGTAGGCATCCAGCCTCTTCTTAAAGACCCCCAGGGTAGGGGCCAGCACCACTTCCCTTGGAAGTTGGTTCCAGCTCCTAGC
>NW_017729031.1:20443871-20451963 GCF_001723915.1 Gavialis gangeticus
AAATGAGTAGCTGGAAAAAGTGTTCTTTGCTAGCTTTTGTTCTTTGCAAGCACCCTTCTCCAGACATAGATATAGATCAACACAGCTACAACCAAACACCCTTCTCACCACAAACACTTCTGCCCTTTACCTTGGTAAACATAATAATGGGTGAACACAGGAGTATCAGTGTGTTTCATGCAAGAAAACAAATAGAGCCAAAAGTGAGCAGCAAGCAGAAATGTTAGATCAAGAAAGATATTTGAATGTTTTCCTCTTAATGGTGTCTTAGGATATGTTACACAGTCTGCACGGTGTTTTACAGTGTCAGGTTAGAAACTAATATAAAAAACTGGAGCAATCCTCTAGTGTGGATTCAGTTAGGTACTTCTACTACTGCCAGTTCATAGAATCACAAGTCACAGAGTTGGGAAGGACCTCAGGGTCTTCAATTCCAATCTCCTGCACAGATGCAGGATTCCTAGGCCATCTCAGTTAAATGCCTATCCAGCCTCATCCTAAAACTCCCCAAGAAAGGAGCTTCCACAGCTTTCCTAGGCAGGTTGTTTCATTATCCTCTTGTTCTTACAGCTAGGAAGTTTTCCCTGACATTTAATCTGAATCAGCACTGCTGTAGTTTAAACACCTTGCCCTGTGTCCTGTCCTCTGTGGCATATGTGTCCCCATATTCCCGATGGCAGCCTTACAAATATTTAAAAGCTGCTATCATGTACTCTCATAATTTCCTTTTCTTCCACCTAAACATACTTAGGTGGATTTCACCCTTTCATTATACAGCTTGCATTCCAACCCCTTTCTCATCTTAGTCATTAATGTTTCTTCCCTATGTACAGCACCTTAAATTGGACAGTGTTGAATTGCAGCATTACTTGTGCTGATAGTGTGAGCATGATGATTTACTCCTCCCTGGGTCTGATGTACCCTGGTCCTCCTCCTTCTTCTGGAATATCTAAGCATCTTCTCTGCCCCTGGATATCTCCTACACAATCTCCCCTGTTCATGACATGTATCCAAAAAGACAAAATTCTCCCTAAGGGTTTACAGCATTGACAGTTGTGCCTCCAGTCTGGGAATCCTTTTTTCCCGAAGTACCTGTACTAACAGGTAGTAAACAATGTAGTGGTAATAACAGGTATTACATTTAATGCACTATAATCGGCAGTACTGCACAGTAGCACAAATTAACACTTTTTGTGTGATGCTTAATGCTCATTGGACTAGTCTACTGCACATTAGTGCAAACAAATGTTTTGTGACACTTAATGCTCATTGGACTAATCTATTGTGCATTAGCACATTAGCATGGTTTTTGCCAGCTATGCTAATATGCAGTAGAATTAGTCCAATGGGCATTAAGTGTCTCATGTAGACACACCCCCCAGGGAGGAAAACACACATGTGCATCCCCTCTGAATCACAACCACTGATTCACCACTACCCAGATTTTTTTCAGTGTTTCTTCAGATAAATCTACTAACTGTTCCTGGACACCTGTTAGGAAGAAAAAGGAAAAAGAAAAAAGCATCTTGGCTTCATCCTCAGGTGAATTCACTCTATTTGCTTCTACTGTGCTCTCTGCTCATACTGTTTGCAGGGGGTTGCCTTTTATAAGGCTGTTAGGTATTATAAGACATCACCCTGGAACAAAGCACTCCTGTTCCCACAGCAATAAATCATATAAGGTCTATTTGGATCAAAGCACTCACACACAGTTAGCAAACGCACTGCAAACAGGAACTAATCAAACATTCACTACTCATACCCAGACATTCACATATCCACCTCACCAGCTTGCAGCCAGGCATCTGATGCAGCACTTACTCCAGAATACTTACCACCAGTCCTCCCAGGTACATCCAGGCAGACTCACTTTGCATGCTTCATGCTATTCATTTCAAAGGTGCATATTTCTTGGTAAAAGTATTTATAATTACCTCCAAACTAGTACCTGAACCAATTTAACTCTACCACTAGATATATCAGAAACAGTCTGATCTCTAAGGACACTTTTACACATGCTCAGGGGGTGAAGAGGGGGCGATGCTTTAATTAGAGTTGCTCTGAGAGCTGCTCTAATTAAAGCCCCACCGCATAGTCGTAGAATCATAGAAAATGAGAGTTGGAAGGGACCTCAGGAGGTCACGTCTAGTCCAACCTCCTGCTCAAAGCAGGACTGTCCCCAGCTAGATCATCCCAGGCAAAGCTTTGTTTAGCCAGGTCCACCACTTCTCTGGGTAACTTGTTCCAGTGTTTTACTACCCGCCTAGTAAGAAAATTTTTCCGAATATCTAACCTAAACTTTCTTTGTTGCAACTTGAGACCATTGCTCCTTGTTCTGTCATCTGCTACCACTGAGAACAGTCTAGTTCCATCTTGTTTTCAATGCCTCTTCAGGTACTTGAAGGCTGCTACTAAATCCCCTTTTAATCATCTCTTCCTTTGACTAAATAATTCCAGTTCTCTCAGCCACTCTTCATAAGTCATGTTCCCCAGCCCCCTCACCATTTTTATTGCACTCTGCAGAACTCTCTCCAATTTGTCCACATGCTTTCTGTAGTGGGGGGCCCAAAACTGGACACAGTACTACAGATGTGGCCTCACCAGTTGCTGAAGAGAGGGAAATAATCACTTCCCTTTACCTACTGGCAACACACCTACCAAAGCAGCCTAGGATGCCATTAGCCTTCTTGGCAACAAAGGCACTCTGCTGGCTCATATTCAGCTTATTGTCCACTGTCACCCCCAGGTCCTTTTCTGCAGAGCTGCTGCCCAGCCAGTCAGCCTCCAGCCTGTACCAGTGCATGGGACTGCTCCATCCTAAGTGCAGGACTTTGCACTTCTCCTTGTTGAACCTCATGAGATTCCTTTTGGCCCAATCCTCCAGTTTGTCAAGGTCATTCTGAATCATAGCCCTACCCCACAGTGTATCACTATTCTCCCAGCTTGGTGTCATCTGCATACTTGCTGAGGGTGCACTCTATGCCATCTTTGAGGTCATTGATGAGGACATTGAACAAAACCAGCCCCAGGACCAACCCCTGGGGCACTCCACTTGATACTGGCTGCCAACTAGACATCATTCCATTGATTACTATTCTCTGAGCCTGATGTTCCAGGCAGTTTTCTATCCACCTTACAGTCCATTCATCCAGCCTGTACTTCCCTAGCTCACCTGCAAGAATATTGTGGGTGACTGTATCAAAAGCCTTGCTAAAATCAAGGTACAGCACATCCACTGCCCTACAAACACCACCCCCCCCCCACCTCCCAATTCACAGAGCCAGTCATCTCATCATAGAAGGCAGGTTAATCAGGCATGACTTGCTCCTGGTGAATCCATGCTGACTCTTCCTAATCACCTTCTTCTCCTTCAAGTGCTTAGAAATGGGTTCCTTGAGGATCTGCTCCATGATTTTTCCAGGGACCTTCTGTATCAGCATCCCTGCACTTAAAAATGGTAGCAGAGACACTTGGGGTACAGACAGAAGTGTTAATTTTTGCCCAATCTGGCCACAGAAAGCAGTTTATAGCAGTGACCAAATAAAAGTGCATAGCTGCAAACAGCTTCCAAAATGGCAGATCAGGTGAAAATCTGCATGAGGTATCCGATAAAAATATTTCAAAATGAAGCATCTTGAGTCTGCAAAGCTCCCAGCCTGTTGCTGTTTTCAGAATGGGAGAGGGATAATGGGAAGGGGATAATGGGAGGGGGAGTAGTGCGTGTTCAGTGGCGGGGGAGTTGTCAGCCTCTCTGAAGGGTTGGGCAGGTGTGTTGGAGCCCCTCCAAAAGTAGCCCCAAGAATGAGCTCCCACCACTGCTTTTTCCCCTTCCCATTCTGAAAGCAGTGAGCATTAGCCATTGCTATGGGACCCTGGCTACAGGCTCCCAGCTGGCAACCAGATTCCTCTTCACCCTGGAACCAACAGTGAACTTCTGTTTGGTCTGGGGTAATGTAACTTAAAACACTTTGCAGAAATCATTCTGAGTTACAGCTGGGAGTTGCACTTCTGTCTGCACCCTTGAACCAGAACTCACTCAATGAGCTTTAGTTAAAACACCCCCGCCATTTTTAAGTGCAGGGATGCTGATACCTGAGACACAGGAGGCTGCTGGAACACAGCAATTGCCACACTTCTGCAGACTCGATTAACCGAGTCTGCTCCAACATGATGGAATTCCAGTGCATTGGAGCAGCCTCTGCACTCATGTATAGGTGCCCTGAGAGTTAAATCACGGGGGAAGAAAGAATGAAAGGAAAAATGGGGCTGTTTTCCCATTGCTGTGTACCGTATGAGAGGCTCATTGGACCATAGAAATACAGGCCCCAAAATTTTAAATTTCCTATAATATGTTACATATGCTCAGCACCATCAAAATCAATCCACACACACAAGAGTCCTGCAAATGCCTTCATGAAACTGTACTAATGCATTTATTTTAACATTTCTACATTGGTAGAAGATTCAGGATGCAAGTTTTATCTTTTGTGCCCTCTACCTCCCTGCTGTTCCACGGGTATCACTGTCTGAAGCAGCCTATATGTCCGGAAGATTGTTCCTGGCACTGAACAAAAGGAAGCTCATTGCAAATTCTGTGTGTTGTCTTTTATGGAGGAGTTTGTTTATTGCCAGCTCAGGACGATCGTTCATTTCAGAACCGGTATCTTTTTTTCTATTATTTTCTCTTGCTTCTGACAACAGTTTCTTCACTAACCCCTGTTCTTAAGGTTCTGCACAATATATTCTTTGCGAATCAAAAGCAAAAATAAGTAGGGTGCCATATTTGTTCAATTTCTCCAGTAGTTTAATTTCCTTAGATGTAGGTCATTGTTGTAGTCTGCTGGAAGCTAGGTTTAACTGCAATCTAGCTGTGCAATCACAAAAGGTGACCCCTGCTACTTTGTATAAAAAGTTGCTAGATACTGGAAACATGATTACTTCTTTTTGATACATTTTAAATATTGTTGATGCTTTTCTGCCAACAGTCCATCCAGACCTTTTCCAAGTCTCTACATCCCCTCCTTATCTGGTATGTTTATAAACAACACCTGTTTCAGATCTTGTTTCGGCTGGCAAGCTACGGGCACTGCAATTTTTGATGGATTACATATGAATTAAAACTATTGTAAAATGATACTGATAGAAGTTGGCACTTTGACCAATAAATATTTTTCAGCAATAAAATATAAAAGAAAAGTTCCTTTAGAGCCTTCTCCAGCACATTGCAGTGAATGGAATAATATAGCCGACTTCATTAAATATTTTTGTTGTCAGATAAAGAGATGACTGAAGAGTTTACAAAGCACTGAAAGACATGAAGTTTTTAAAATACTTAAGTCTGATCATCAGAAGCTGTTCATCCAGGGTTAGATTCCAAAAGGACTGAAGTGTGGATTGAAATGTTGGTGAAGTCTCATGCCTGGGAGTACAGGACTCTGTTTCCAGCACTCTGAGTCCTTGTTTGTACTGTTGCTCCAGGTAGACCCGGTCTGGTTACTGGACTTGCACACACCAGAACTTGACTGATTATGTGAATCAATACATTTAGTATAATTAAGGAATAAATCAGTTTAAAGTGTTGCCATCAAGTATTTTCTTTGTGATTCTTTATATTGCTTTTACTATTATAAACATTTATATTGTGGTAGAGCCTAGAAGCAACCTGTTTGGGGGCCAAGTGAAGAGACTCACAAAAAAAAAATCCATGATGCTCCCCCTATTTTGTTCCTTTTGCACACATGGAAATACTCAAATAAAGTTTGTCAAATCCATGGATTTCCATTCATACCATCCAGACTAGTGGAACAGCAAGGATCTCTTAGTTTGTTTCCACCTGTGTGAGTGGAAATCAATGAGAGTGTGAGCAAGTCCTCATGTGACCCAAAAATATTTAAAATATAAAGAAAAAACAAATGGGGGGGGACCCAATCACATTCAAAATAGTTAACTCATGACAGAGGAATGAAAAACCAAAAAGAAATGAGAATTTGAGGAAAACAACATACAAGAAATCTGAATTGGGGAGACACAAAGTAACCAAATGCATCTTCTTTAATTTGGATGTTAATATGGCCATCTCCACTTTATTTTATTCTTCTTAGATGACCCTGGGCTCTGTAAGATGAAATATGCTGAATCAAATGAAAAAGATTAAGAATTGGGCAAACTGGTTCACTAAAATCTGGATGTTCTGATCTCACCACGTATAAAAAAAACTTGAGCAAAATACAGTATATTGTATTTACTTGCATATCACACTCACCTTTTTCCCAAAAAATAGCCTTCCAAAATTGAGCCTGGAGGGCATGGCTTAAGTGGGGACACTGATGGTTCTTCCCGGAATAGAAGCATGGAGACGCTGCAGGTTGTGTTGAACACTTTTCAAAGTCCTTGGTCTGCCTGTGGGTCCAGTCTTCAACAACAGCTGAAGCTCAGCTTTTAACTGAGCAGCCAAGAGCTGCTGACAATTCATCTGTGAAAGGGTTAAAACTATAGTTGCCTGAGTAGGAAAAGGGGGGCAAGAGAGCTGAAGATGAGGCTCTGTCCCTGCCCTATGCAGCCGTAAGTGAAGACTTCTTTTTATTCTGCATTCTGCCTTCCCAAAAACAAGTTTCATGCCTTATTTGGGCACATGTGGTATGCAACAAAATGTGGTAGTTTTGGCAAAACTGCAAGGAGAAAAAGATACTTTTGGCAAATATCTTTTCACTTACACAAAACAAAGGTGAGAACATTGTCAAAATAATCTAGGGGAAATAATAATGAGATTCCATAAGCAAAGTATCTTGTTTCATTTTCTTGCATACAAGTCATAGACAGTGGGCTTGGATCACACAAATGATATATTTTGTGCAAATGCAAAGAGTGGGAATTAATATAAGCATTTGGAACTATCAATGTGTTTTTGGAATTGCTAACATTCACTTATATATTTCTGTCCCCCGTGCCACAGCGCATGAGCAAGCATTAAAAGATACAAAACTAATATACAGTGAAGCAAAGATTGATTTGTTTTGTGCATATTTCACCCTCAGTCTCACCCAAAGGCACACAAGAAAATAAGCTTTAATTATATATATATATCTTGATATTATTTAAGAGTAAGTTATATGATTGCCACACCAAACCTGCTCATTAAGTAACTAGCTCTACACCTTTTATGGGATGCCTTTTTTCCTTTTTTCAAGAACTCTCAGGAGGCAGCTCTTAGTGTGGGTGTGTTATTTTACTCCATTTATAAGTCTCCCAGCCACACAAAAGCCATTGTTCAATATGCAAAAATGGATGTAAATGAGTTTGCTCTATAGTATTACCAGGATTGCCAGATCCCGTTTACAAACCAGTGGCTTGCTAAAGTAATTAGCAAACTTCAAAATAATGTAGCAAAACCCATCTATTCAGCTGTATTCTTGTGCAACACCTAATTAGGAAGAGTTAGTATGCATAAAAAACCCTTGTCAATGAAGGGTTATATGCCTAGTTTTTTAATGGCTGTTAGTATTAAAATCAATTATTTTGATACTGAAAACTATACTTAATGAAAGGTTGTATTTAAAGGTGACAACAATAAAAATGAATCACTATATATATAGAAGACTAAGATGCTTCTGAATGGAAAATTGGCTCACTTTGAAGCTGGAGATGCAATTTCATACTAAAATGCACAGCAAGGCATAAGGAGAATGATGTGTATCCTAATGATGTGTATACCCAGGACACTCAAAAACAGCTCATTATTGGGCCAGTTTAACTACTTTGCACCTATACTCACTTTTTAAATTAAACTTTCTTTTAACTTTTATTTCTACACTTCATTTCCTTCTATGGTTAGAAATAGCACAACTTATGCTATATTGGCTTTATACAAGACCTCTGACAAGGGAGAGGATGCATCTTTATAATCAAGTCTGTGCTTTCTTTGTAAGAATGCTTGACACAAGCTTCCCACAAAGGAATGATGAAAAAAGCAACAAAAAAAAAAAAATTCCTGCATGCCAAACACAGTAGTCATTAAGCTGTTCTTTGAGAAAAATGACACTAACATGCAATTACTAACCTTCAACACCAGCAAGCCTCCCATCATAAAGGGACT
>NW_017729031.1:20456963-20470533 GCF_001723915.1 Gavialis gangeticus
AGCAGAAATGATCACCAGGTTAAAAGAATGATTTAATTCAGTTCCCTAGAAACCAGGATATTCATTCAGCTTTATTAGTAATACTCAAAGCTAATCCTAAAAACACTCACATTAAACCTATCAGTACCCTTAAAACATAACTGATCTTTTCAACTATTCAACAATTCACAGCGGGTTTAAACCTATTGTGGAGAGCAGATTTCAGTTCATATCTCTAGCATTCCATGCAAGTAATCCAAGGCTTTGAAAAGAGCAAAGTCCTGCCACTTTTAGAAATAAAGGTTTTAATTCCAACTCTTTGGAATGACCATGTCTGCAGAGAAATTTTTCTCTCCTGTACCAGGAATCTTGTGGCTCTAAATTGGAACAAGTGGATTATTGAAGTCATTCACTCTTAATACAGAGCTTTTATTCAGAACTACTCAAAGCATTTCATCTGTTAAATAAATAACAGGTACCTTCCTTTTTCTTCTCAATTTAACCTTTACTTAAATTGGTTCCTGGCTGCTCTTTCAGACCAATAGAGAGGAAAGGGGATTGTGCATGGATGGCAATATTACCTGAAATTT
Organism: Gavialis gangeticus; assembly: GCF_001723915.1. Taxonomy (NCBI): domain Eukaryota; kingdom Metazoa; phylum Chordata; order Crocodylia; family Gavialidae; genus Gavialis; species Gavialis gangeticus. The sequence goes on from NW_017729031.1 coordinate 20,457,533, forward strand.
AAATTTAGCAACAGGTCTATAGCTGTTCCTGAGCAAAGGTATTTCTTACGCCAGTGCTCACAATACCAGCAAACAGAAACAGGGGGGAATAGACTCCTTTGTAGCAGCCTCATGGCCCGTTACAATTATATGGAGAAACTGTTCGGTCCTAGAAATGAGACAGAAACTTAGACAGTGCTGAATATCTGGCAGCTGACTGAATCCACATCCTAGGGAAAAATATATAAAAGCATATAAAGCCACATAAATATTCCTGGCTCAGCACTCAAGCCAAGTATTACTGAAGGGGGATTAGAAATATAGTATCTTATCTCACAATTGTCCATTACAGTTTGTCTAAAGTATCTGGTGACAACCGCGGTCAGGCAGGAGATTGGACTAGATGGACCGTTGTTCTACTCCATATGGCAATTGCTTCAATGCCTCTTCATGAAAGCAGCATAAGGAGAAAGTTACCTTGTTCTCTCCAGCCTGGCAAGGGGAAGAAAAGAGGGGAATCCTTCTTCACTTTCAGCCAGAACTAGGTGAAGAGGTTCCCGTTCTCCTGCCTTCCTGGGCTGTTGACCAGATTGTTAGCAAGAGCCACCCAGGCAAACACCAAGGCAGATATTATCTTGCTGATCGTCTTTTTGTACTTTTTGGTCTTTTTCTTATTTTGAGACAATTTGTTCAGATTTACATATTCAAGTATGTTTTATAAAGCAGGTGGGTGGTGATTAATCCTGTAGGGATTGGTCTGCATGCCACAGGCTGAAAAGCTCCCAAGGAAGTAGTGGGCAGCAGACACTGCTAAGAACCCAATTATCAAAAAAACGAATCCCTAGTAACTATGTATTCCCAAATTGTAATTATTTATTATTTACATAGCAACAACAGTGTAATTATTTTGCAGTACTCTAACCACCCAGTGGCTTGGTTGCTGTAACTGTAATTTAAATTTAATTACAGTGTAATTTGATTTACAATAGGTGACCTACTTCGAGATTCTCTCAGAGAATCTCTGATTGCGTGCATAAGATTTATGCACCCTGAAGCACAAACATGGTGTTCTGGGCTCTTGTGACTTAACAGCCAGATCCATGTGAAAGTCAGTAGACAAGATGTTGCATCACTCAAGGCAAGCTGTGTTCAGCATTTGTACCACTCGATCATCTGGCCAGTTTTCTCCATTTCAGAAAATGTACTGAAATACCACACAGGCTCCATTGCCATGTGAACAGATTGAGCTGCAACAGAGACCACTCAGTCACATATATATGGCAGACCCCCATTTTGTAGCTTAGAGGTATGAAAACTCCCTGTCTAGAATCATAATGTCTTTAGGGCCTTTCTGCCTCCTCAAGTCACTTCCTTATATCCAACTTCTCCACCATTGCCTCAAATAGTTGATGGGCTGGTAAATTCTAGTTGCCTTTCACACCAAAATATAATATCCTTTGGGATGGTTAAAAGAATTCCTCATCCTTACCAGACAAGACCAATCCAATCCAAAACCAAAAATCATGGATTCAGGTCCATGTCTTCAATGCAAACAAGTTATTTTTTGAGTTTTTTTAAACACCTTCAGGAGGTGTTGGGGGTGCTTCATCCTACAATTGGTAAGTTGGACTCCTTCCCCTTTTGTGTTAATAAAGGGATCTGTGCATGCCTCCTCAGAGGAAGGCTAACAAAGCAGCTCAAGCGGTTAGGTTTTTTCTAAAGGTTACTGTTAATCATTTAACATTTGTAGTACATAGGGAGTTCCCAATTAAAATCAAGATCTTTGTTGTGCACAGCACTGTGATAAGCTCTTCTGGGGTGACTATGCCTATAGTCAAAGGGTTGAATTTTTCAAAGGACTAAGTCTTGGCCTAACTCAGTTTCCACTTAAGTCTTTTGAACCTCCCACACTTTGATGCTATTTAGACAGGTATTATACCATCTCTATTCTTCCTCTGTAGAAAAGAGTATGGGAATGGATTTGAAAAGGCAGTTAAACTAACCTCACAACTTTCCTTTTGGCTTTTGGCTGTGTGGCATATAAGGACAGCACAATCTCTTTGCGGATACACCCCTGGAATGGACAAGGTTGATTAGCTTCAGTATTGCCAATCCCAACTGACTTGTTGCAATCCCATGCATTTCCACTTTGCTTTCTATTGTTAAATCTTAATATCCTGCAGTATTTTTTAGTCAGAGAAAACTTTGCAACTGTAAGTATCAACTGCAAGTGGGCTTTCAGCTTGGCAATGGGCAGACAGTAAACATAGGCGGGGGAAAGACTCCTTTGTCTCCACTGAAGAGAGATTATACCAATTTCAGTTACAATTACTGAGAAAGCTTTTTAGATAATATAGACAATGGTCCAATTTGCTGTATTCTACATGCTGACTGTGGGAGTGAATAAAGACAGCCCCACCTTTCTTCGAATCGGAGAATCACAGAGAAGCGGGGCTAGAAGGGACCTCCGGAGGTCATCTAGTCCAGCATTTCTCAACCCGTGGGTTGCAACCCAAAAGTGGGTCAAGTATATATGAAAGGGTCACAAACAAACTTTAAAAATGGATTCTCCTTTAAAGGAGAAAAACATGGGAAACGGTGGGTTTTCCCTGGCAGGCTGTCAAATTTCTACCCTGCTAGGGACTGTTCCCCATTCCCCCCAACACACACCCATCCACCCCACACATTGGGGGTTGGGGGACACTGGGTCAGGACTAGCCATTGATATTCACAAATGGGTCCTGGTTCACAAAAGGTTGAGAACCACTGATCTAGTCCTAAGGCAGGATCATCCCTATCCAAACCGCCTTGTACAATGCACTGTCTAAACCCGGGGTGCTCAACCACAGATGAAATGCAGCCTGCAGAGCCATAGGGCCCACAGGGTTTGCCCCCAGATCGAGACACTTGGTGGCAGAGAAGCAGTGGCAATAGATACAGCCACCTTCTCCACCTACCCCATTCCCAAGCCACAAGCTCCATGCAGCAGGCTGGGGCCCAGTCAAGTCCCCTACCCCCACCCCTGCAAATGAATGAGGCTGGGTCAAGCCCCCTTCCCGCTTTGGGGAAGGCCATGCCCCTTCCCCACATGGGGCTGGGTTAGGGTTGGGCCATGCCCCTTTTCCCCCGTGAAGCTGGGTTGGGCTGGGCCATGCGCCTTTCCCCAGCAGAGCTGGGCCATGCCCTCTCCCTCCCTCGTTAATAAACTCGTCAACAGCACCAGGGCCAGGACAGACCCCTGTGGGTCTCCACTTAAAGCCTCCTGCCATTCCAACATGATCCATTAATAATTGCCCTTTGCTTGCAGCTATCAAGTCAGTTATTTTATCTACCTTACAGTAGTCTTATCCAGCCCACATTTCACCATTATGTTTATGAGAAGGTTGTGTGAGACCTTGTCAAAAGCCTTGCTGAAGTCCAGACAGACTATATCCACAGCATTCCCTTCATCCACCAAAGTAGTTACTCTGTCAAAGAAGGAGATCAAGTTTGTCTGACACTATTTGTTTTTCATAAATCCATGCTGGCTGCTTGTCATCAGCCTTTTCTCCTTCAGATGCTTGCAAATGGCCTTCCTCAGGATATGCTCCAGTAACTTCTCAGGAATTGAGGTGAGGCTAACCCATCTGTAGTTACCCAGGTCCTCTTCTTTGCCATTTTGAAAGAGGGGCACTACATTGGCCCTTTCCAGTCCTCTGGTACCTACCTGACCTATCTCCCACAACTTGAGGAAGATCATTCCCAAGAGCTCCAAGATCTCCTCTGCCAGTTCCTTCAGTACCCCGCAATGGAGGCCATCAGACCCTGCTGACTTGAATTCATTCAGACCCAGCGAAAGCTTTCTGACCATCTCTTTTGTTATCTCCTCCCTCAGCTTGCCTCCTTCTCTATCCAGGTAATCCTTATTAAGTGTGTGGCTGCAGCTTAATTTTTTTTGTGAAGACTAAGGCAAAGTAGCTATTGAGTAGTTTCACCTTCTCTGCATCTTTGGCTAGGAGTTCCCCCTGGCTTGTTAAAAAAGGACCCACAGTTTCCTTGGTCCTTCTTTTCTGGCTAACATACTTATTGAACCTCTTCTTGTTTTCCTTAATCTGTATTACCAGGTGCAGCTTGTTCTTTATTTTTGCCTTGCTGATTTTGTCCCTGCAGGTTCTTACTATTTCCTGGTAAACTGCCTTGGTGACCTTCCCATTCATCCATAGTCTATATGCTTTCCTTCTGTAGTTCAGGTAATTTAGAAGATCCTTGTGCAGCCATGCCAGTCTCTTGCCATTCTTCTTGTGCTTTCATTGTATCAGAACAGCTTCTTGTTGGGCTTTAGAGCCTCCCAGACCTCCTAGGTACCTTTATCCTTCAATCTATCCTCCCAAGATACCATGCCTATTAACTCGAGTCGGATGAAATCCACCTTTTTGAAATCTAGCATCCTAATTTTGCTGACCGCATGCTTTTCCTGTCTCAAGATCTGGAATTCTACCATATCATGATCCCTTCCTCCCAAGTTACCCATCACCTTCCCACCCTCTACCAGTTCTTCCCTGTTGGTCAGGACAAAACCCAAGATGGATGAACCTCTAGCTGTATCCTCCACTTTCTGGAACAGAAAGCTGTCCTCCACACAAGTTACGAGCCAGCTTGACATTTTATATTTGGCTGCATAGTTCTTCCAGCAGATGTCCGGAATATTGAAATTTCCCATCAGTACCATACAATAGCTTTCGGATACATTTGTCATCTGTTTGAGGAGCGCCTCACCACCTCCTCTTCCTGTTTTGGTGGCCGACAATAAATCCCCACCATTATATCAGTGCTGCATCTTTCACCTTTCATCCTCACCCAAATGCATTCTGCTTTGCTGTCATCTTCCTCCTGGACCAGGGAACAAATGTATGAGTTTCTGACATAAAAGGCAACACCACCACCTTTTCTCCCAACCCTGTCTTTCCAAAACAGAGTGTAAATCTTGATGTTGATATTCCTGTCATAACAGCTGCCCCACCAGATCTCTGTGATGCCAATAAAATCATACTTCTGTTCACAGGCTGCAATGTCCTGCTCATCTTGTTTAGTCCCCATATTTCTTCCATTTGTATATATGTCCCAAACATATTTTGCATTTCTTGTGTGTTTTCCTTTCAGTTTTAATAGTGGTTTGAGAGTTTAATCAGTCCAATTTTTATCCAAACAACTAAAATGGATACATTTTACAAAGAATAAAAACTGCTCTCCAGTTGATTCCTCAGTGAACCTTATACACTTTTGTAAATGTTTTCATTTTTTTTTATAGCTGATCCACACAATCTGAACTGATTTTTAATTATGTCTTCTGGATGCAGACAAAGCCTCAGTTCAATAAAGTAATTAAGCAAATCCTAAAAGTAAAAAAATGTACCTAAGTGCTTGCCATCATTCAACATCCATCATAAATAGGTGCAGGCTTTTTTGAAAATGTGCGTTCAATGGTAGATCCCAACACTTCTGAGATTGTAGCTGATAGTCTGACCGTCCTGCAGCTCAGAATCTGAGAATCAGAGATAATGCTCCCTTTCTCCCACTTTTTGTGCCTTTTCGCTAAACTGCAAATTCTTCAGGGCAATACTAGCTTACTACCAGCATTTTGCCCAATGCAGGGTTAAGTGCCTCTATGCAGTACTGTAATTCACAGAATCATAGAGACATAGGGCTGAAAGGGGTCTCCAGAGGTCATCTAGTCCAACCCCCGGCCTGAAGCAGGATCATCCCTACCCGAACCATCCCATACAAACCATAATCTAAACTCTACATAAGACTACCATCAACCTTAACACAACATAGACCTAACATCCTAACCTGTCACAGGTAAAACAGGGGAACCACAGTAGCTGATGTTCTGCTTCTATAAAATGCTGTCAACGTATGCTCAATAGTTCCCAGGTAGAGGGCCACTCCCCCTACTACAGACGATGGCAAAACCCCCACAGTCCATACCAACCTGACCATGGGGTAAAATTCCTTCCAGACCCCAAATATGGCAATCAGTCTGACTCTGAGTGATGGGGCAAGACCCTCTAGCCAAGAATCTCCAACTTGGGTCCCAGTAGAAGCACTGGTACACCCCAGTGAAAGTCCACAGCTTTGCCCATAGCCAACACTGAGTGCCTCTAGGAAGGCTTAAAAACACCCTGACACAAAGCAGAAAAGGGGGAAGGGGCAAAGGCAGCTAGCAAAGCCCAGAAGCATAATACCCATAGTAGAACATAGGCATAGCTATGCCTAGATCATCCCTGACCAGTGGCTGTCCAGCCTTGAACATCTCCAATGATGCAGAGTCCACCACTTCCCTAGACAGTCTATTGCACTGCCTCCCTGGTTTAACAGTGAAGAAATTGTAATCATCCTGATAGCTTAGCTGTGACTCTCCCAAACTTGAAGGGATTTGAGTTGAATCCAAAAGGGTCTATTTTCAAACTGGAGTTCAGATGTGGGCCAGAACTTTCATGGGACCTTTGATCTTACATTATTTAAGGCCAAAATTGTAAAAGAACATCCCAGCACACTTAGGATTCATGTATCCTAAAGGCAGCCTCCATCTTGAATTCCACACTTTGCCCCTTAACCCTAATCTAGAACCATACCCATAAACAAGCAGTTGAAGTAGATTATTAACTCTGATCAATATGATTTATTTAAATACAGCTTAGGAATTCGGTTTTAGATTTGCCATTACAGAAATCACTTGTGGACTCACAATAGCAAGCAAGTTTGACTTTTGAAACCCTACATAAAGCCTTATTGAACATAGCAAAGATCAGAGAGATTACATCTCAGATGTATCATAGGGCTTATTCATAGGAAGTCATGCTCTGACAATTTCCTGAATTACAATGAAACCAACTCCTCTTTATCAGTTTCATTGATCCTGTCGCATGTTCAGTTTCTCCTAAAGCAATTCACAAGAAGACAGTCTGATCAACCACTACTTTCCAGAAGTACAAAAAGATTTACTTGCTCCCTCTTCTCCAAGCTAAAGGGTGAACTAGATCTTTAGGAGTAGTGCAAGCCTTCTCTCTGACCTGTGCCTCAGAGCCCCTGGACAAAGCAATGCTGGGACCTTTAGTGTTGTGAGAATTGTAGGGAAAAAAGGACTGCTGGAGTGACAGAAAGAGGCATTAAAAATACTTTCTCAGTTGAGAATGACAAGGTCAGAATAGGACATTTATAAAATACCAGAAACTAAAATCAGTGTTAGTTTTAACTGTAAATTGCTAAATATCATTTTCCTCTAGAATGGATGTTTTGCTCTTCTAAAGGCAATATTTCGTTATAAAGTTTCTGCTTAGACATATCAAGGTAAACATACATAGACATGGCATGAGAGTCCAAAGAATGACGACAAGCAAGAACTAAATTCAAGTGCCTTCAGAGACCTTTTGGTTCTGGCATTTCCACATAATCTGGGGTACTAAACTAGGAGACTTTAGTGCCAAACCCTAGGGGAATAGGCACACTTCTTTTTTTTAATGCTGTATAAGTCTTTTGTTTAGAAATACACTTTAATTTCCACCAGAATTTTAATGGCAAGTTCACCCGCTCAGCCATGGCCCTGTAGAGATGTGACTGTTTGTTCATAAAAGTGCCCTTATTACACAATTACAGAATTCACCCATAATTCTCTACAGTTTGGAGCAAAATGGCAGCTTTACAGATTTACATTTTGTTTCCTAAAGTGAGATCAATGTGGCATAGAATCAGCCCACTGAACATAAATGACAGCTGTTTTTCATGTTCCTTTGCCAGTTGACAGAGAGGACTGCAGTTTCGTTCTTGTAGTATGTTACTCAAAATTTAAAGAAATCAAACAGGCATTTTAATGAATGAAATACTAGGCTCTCATATAGGGGACAGCTATAAATTAACCTGCCCTCCCAAGGGACAGGCATTCTGGTGGTCAGTAACTGATTTCCCGTATTAGAGAATAAAATGAGCCTAGATAGTCTTCACCGAGTTCAAGCAGAGCATGTTTGCCATGTTCATTGTAAACAGCTTAGAATCTGCCTTATGATGCAATTGAAAATATAGTTAATTGTTTCCTTCTCTTCCTCCTCAGTTTGTTCACATCACAGAGTCACTGCTACAATCCGGCAAGATTAACAACCTCTTCTCAAGGGCACCTCTTGACTGGAGGTGCAAGGAAGCCACAGGTCAGGATAAAGTTAGAAAGTAAAATTGCTTCAAAGAAAAAATCAATAGGGTGCTATACAAAACATTGTTCCAAGCAGAGCAATTCCAAACACCATGCATGGGGTGGAGGCTGAAGGAGGGTCAGTCTTTCATTTCTCTGCCAAAATAGTGACTGGGGTCCATGCCTCCTACTAGGCTTTATTAAAATTCCCAATTTATTTTGGAATGGAAATTTTTATCACAACTGAAGTTTCTTTGGATCATCCCATTTTGATTTAATTACAGTTTGTGCACTAGGTAAGGCACATACACCTAAAAATTATTACACTCACAAAACAATGAGATAAAGAGCAGCTTCCACTTAGCTTCATTATCTTAAACCAATAAGTTTGTCCCTTTATTACACTAAATGCAAGTGCATAGTCTGCCACCTTGTGGAAGCGACAGGCAAAATTCACCACAATTAGCGTGATAGTATTAAAGCTCCAATTATTGTTTTTAAGCAAATGAGCCTTCCCACACTAAAACATAAATACTTAGCTAAAAATTCAAGTCATGTATTCTTTATAAAAGTAAGTGGCGCTCATATAATCTATGCAATTTCCCTACCAGGTTTCCCTAGGGTTTGTAGAAACAAGAGAGATTTGGAAGTCTTTCTGAATGCTGGTCCAAAATATCCAAAATGCTTAAGCTTTCCTAACATAGCACAGTTCAAGAGTGAGCAAAAAGACAATTTCTAAGACTAAAATCAAAATATCAATATTAATACCTACATAATAATGAATATTAGATCTGCCTGATCATGCCAGTAGATAACCAAGCAGCCTGGCATGAAAATATGTGGCTGTTATAAAAAAAAAAAAAAAAGTGATGGGTGTGTTGAGAGAGAAACATAGACACATAAGAATAAGATGAAGGAACCTAAGGAGTATTTCTTTATAACACAATAGCACCTTTCAGATCCTGCTTCTAACCATAAGGCAAATGCAGACACATAACCTCAATACACCATTTATACTGGGGTGAATTGGAGTGAACTTATGAATGTTCCTTCATTCCTGACCTGCCACAATGCATATTGTTCCCATCTACAATCTACATTGCAGAGCCCCTGGTGTTACAGCATTAAATAAAAGTTGGTTCATGCCTTGATCCAGCAAAGCACACCAGCTACTTCCAGGGTGAGAAGAAAACGTAAGAGCCTGACGCCTGGAATAAAAGGTATCTGGAACCGTAAGACAAGCAAAGAAAACCCCAGACCAATACTCCAGCATGGGAAAAATGGTTTGGTTTCAGAACACTTGGAGCCTTCCTCCCACTGCAGGACCATTTCGAGATTAGAGATTACCAATCGGAGGCTCACAGAAGCATACAGAGCTCACAGGCTTATATCCCTAGATAGGCTCGTTCCTTCCTACTTGGAAGAGCACCTTGTACAAGCCTGTCTCCAGCTCCGACAACCACTCCATCTAGCTGCAGCTGACAGGCCCTTAGCCATGTGAAGATGGTCTGAAAAGAGGGGAAAATGACATTATGTTCTAAGATTCCTTTTCAGGAAGAAAAGGAAAAAATAAAGAACAGCAGTGGGCAGAAAAAATAAGGGGATGAGTCCTTGCCTTCAGTGCAGGGACTGGACTGAGGGAGCTAAAGGGGAAAGAGGCTGCACTGGGTTTCCACAGAACCTGGACCAGTCTGCTCCTGCACAGATCAAGCTGACTAGAATACCATACAGCTGCCATCTTTGTCTTATCCCCTGGATGGATGGTACCAAAAAAATGGGCAGGCCTCTAAAATTCTGCTGGGTTTTAGCAGAGGACTATATTTTGCTGCTGCTGTTTTTCAAAGTGGGTTATTGGTCAAACTGTCACCTACCTGCGTGACTGGGATTCTCTTAGGTCTTCGTGCTGTAATGAGTTCCCTGTTATGAAACTGCAGTGTACGGATAAAGGGTCCACTCACCGTTACTAACTTCAGGGACTTAAATGTCCCTTGATGCATGCAAACAGAGAAGTCTGGAATCCAAGGAGCTAAAGAAATGGGAAAAAAAGGGCAGTTTCATAAAAAGAACAAAACTAAACAAAATAAAAGCCGACTGCTGAATCTTACATTCAGCCCTCTATCCTACTTGTTTATTCAGTGTTTAAATGCTAGCCCCGATCTAATTAAAAGAGCAGAGCAGGGATAATATATTCCTTGCCATCTCCCATAATCAGTTGCCATAAGTTTTCGATTCAACTGAAATCAAAGACGAAACTGCAATAAGGCTCTCTGCAGTCCTGTGTGCATGAATCATTTATCTCAGTGAAGTTTATGCTCAGTGTCTCTGGGAAGATTCAACACATTGTGTCAATGTACCAGCATTCACAGCCATCAAATCTTCATACCTTGTATGATTTCTCTGGGGACCTTTTCCAGGTTGTTTGGTCAGTGTCAGGAAGGAAGTGATAATTGTGTTCAGCTTCCCCAGACTATGAAAAATTGCTTCCTTTAGTTATTGCACCAAGACAGGCAGGAAAATGCTTATGTTTATTTTCTTGAGAATATGATTAGCATCATCTTTAAGCTAAAATGCCACACAAAATATATATATTCAGATGCCAAGCCTGAAATATTTTTAAGGGGAAAAAAACCCTGCAAGCTGTCATCAAATGCAACTGAAACATTAGCATTTTCCATTTACTTATTAACGTCCATCCAAAACTGAAAAGGTTGTTATTTTGTCACTCCCCGCAACAAGTCAACTCAAAGGATTACCCAAGCCAAATGGTTCATTGAGCTTCTGTGGTTAAGGCATGCCAGTTTTCATACCCAAGAGCACACAAGGGAGTTATGCAATCATCATCCAATCAAGCAATCTTATCTCCCTATCCTGAATGATCAAGTAGTCATTTATAGCTGGGTCTGAAGCAAGACTGAAACTCTACAGACACAAACACCAACAGACTTTCCCTATGCCTGAAGAAGGGTGTTTGTGCCCCAAAGCTTGCAAAGAACAATTTTTCCAGCTATTTAGTTGGTCTAATAAAAGATACTGCATCTACCCAAAGAACCTTGTCTGCCAAAGTCATACAGTAAAGTAACTGATCTGCTTTGCCACCACGCTCCAGACACCCGAGTTGTACATAATTCTGTCAGAAAAATGAAAGCAGATTATAAACCACAGTTCATTTTGGAGTGGGGAATACTTGAGCGGACAGAAAGGGTTTGCCAGACTTCCTGCAGGGTCTCTGGTAAACGGCATGCTATTAAGCTCTTGCTGGACAAAGGCAGTTCCATTATCCTCACCTCACCTTCATGAACTTTAGTTCTAGTGGAAACACTGCACAAGCTCAGCAGCTGTTTTCCCAAACCAAGAGAAGTGAAGAGAGGAACTCCAGCTATTGTCCTGCACATCTATCTGAAGCAAAAAACCACCCAGACCTATCGTGACTAATCAGGGAATTAATTCAGACATACACAGATAAAGTCAATGCATAAAATCCTCACTAAATTCTAGATGTGTGTGTACTGACAGCCGGGAGCTAGGTGATGGCATATGGAGCTCGCTGGCTTAAACCCAGCTCAAAATACTTGTGATTAAAAGGTGTATCTGGTTTTTCAGCAATTCTGGATAAAACCCAGAGAAGCTCCTGAGGAGCCACTTCCATTGCCTTGCCTACATGAAATGACTCTTCTCATAGTTATTTCTACTAAGTTTTATAAGAAGAGGTTTGTTATTCTGCCATGCTGTGGCTAGGCTTTGCCGAGTATTTGTATCATCTTATCAATGTCCCTATTGTGCTACATCTCCTACATTCCCATGCTGCTCTGTTACCTTCCACCCAGACCCCTACCGTCTGTCAGATCTGAAATTGTTGGAAGCGTTCGGAGACAAACATTAGATTTTCTTATCTGCATTGTGCAATGTCTAGAACATTTCCAGGTGCTGTAGCCATGAGAAACAGCAACAGCAATAGAAAGGAGACTGATTAATTCAGAGTGCGCTGCAGAATGCAGAAACGTTAAAAAGCATAATATCCTAAGGTTTGCTTACCCAGGCGCATTTACTTATGGCAAGATTACTCAGTGACCTTTAAGGACCAAAGACAAATTGTATTGAAGCCATGATCGCTTTACCAAATAGAATGTATTCTCAGTGTATCCATTATTAAGTACAGGTATCAGCAGCCCCTCCTCATTTGGCTAGTGTTTTGTTGTGGCTGTGATGGTTTAGGGACATGAGGGAAGCAAAATTGGTAAGGTGCTGAGCAACTTCTACAGTTGAGAGAAATAAGAGGCTTTCAGACTTCGTGTCCTGTATGGCTTTGAGAAGGTGCTACCCTGCCCTGCCTTCAAGTCTGGAAACAGAGTCACAATCCAAGCTAAATGAAAGTTAAGACAACTACTTGCATTTAACTGAATTATGTAAGTGAATTTGACCACTTGAAAAGGAAATGGTTAGTTATCACCTGAGGAGCAAAGCGAAGGTGACAGAGGGGAAAGGTAAATTACCGGTATTAAATTTAAGGCAACATTAAAATTTGATGTGTTTTCTTGAAATATTACAGTTAGAATTAAATATCAAATATAATATTAAAATTAAGCTCACACCTTTGTTAATATAAAACCTTTCATATGGACCAAGCACCAGGTTTTGCAATTTCAACAACTTTGCATGGTCATATTAGTGTATTAACATATTCTCTCTGGAATATATTGATATCAACTTTCTAGATACCTTGATCAACATCAAGCATGTCATCCTATGAACAATGACATACATAAAAAACAAAACAACCCAAAAAACTAAAAACCACCCTGTTTACCTTCACAAAATCAGTAACTACCCCAAATAACCAGGGGTAGATGTGGGGGGGGGGGGG
>NW_017729031.1:20470815-20476971 GCF_001723915.1 Gavialis gangeticus
GATGAGGAAGGCGGGGGGTGGGGGGTAGGTACAAGCCTGGGAGGTAGGCTGCAGATTTCCACCCCCTACCCCCCCAGCTGTGAGTTCCCTCCCCTGCCAAATGAGCCATTCTTACCAGTGGCATGCCCAGGACCAAAACCAGAGATGAGCTGCAACCTGCCCTGGTCCAGTACTCAAATCCAAGTTGAGGCCCCACCCCACCTCCCCCTCACCGCAGTGATAAAGAGGAGGACACCTCATCTTAGATTTGAGTAAATACGGTATTTCACAGTTCTTGTCCTCAAAAGAAGCCTGCACATAACCTTAACAAAAGAGAGACCTGAAAATGAAAACATAACTTCAGTGGACATCAAAAACTATGTACGTCTGTAACAGAAACATTGGTGTTATGGCTCACTGTAACTTACCTCTCATTTCTTCTGCTAACTTCTCTAGAATGCATGGGTGACAACTGCCCAATTCCCTTTCAAGTGGGCAAATTGATTTACATCATTTCAAATGAAAGCAGTTGTTTGAATTTGCACTTAACTTGGACTGTAACTCCTTTCTTGGGCATGATGAAGCCCAAAACTTTGTCTCCTATTTCTCATATTGGACAAGATGGTCCAAATAAAAGACATATATTACTGCAAAAACCTTGTTTCTCTCTAATTTAGCTGTCAGAATCAGGAAAACAATCAGTAGATCCAGTGGGGCATCAAATATGGATCCTACTAGACTTGAGGGGCCTTTGCCTGGGGATATTTTCTTTTTCTTAGGTGAAGGTACTACAAAGTGTCTTTCCCCTCCTGGAGAAGCATGCTCTTTAACCACAGCTGCCAAGCCCTTGGACAAGCATCAGTAGTTCCTATCACCAATGACTTCAGAAAAGAAGCTGAGCTCTAGATCTGTTTTTTATCCTGCTCCAACCCTGTTTAGTTCCCATGAGATGGAGAAATGGTGAAGCAGCAAAAGAGGCCAGAAAAGTGAAAAGAAGAGAGGCTCTCCCTTGTTTTCCAAACCCACTAGGCCTTCCCTAGCTATGTTCACTGTCTCCACTTGAGCTGCTTGAACCGTTTAGAGTCATGAAATCACCTAAACAGACAACTCCATATGGAATTGTAAAGTGTTTCTAACTATACAATAAAGGAACTATTGCTCATGACAGGTCACTTTAAAAACACTGCTACAAGCCTGGACATCAAAGCCAGCCCTAAACACTCCCCTAAGCAACTACTACAAAGATGTTATCACGATTCACAAACATGTTTAACAATTAAGTTATTGGATTAGACTCAGACTAACTGGGAATCTGGTTAGGGGTTTAAGAACTGGGAGATTAAAAAGACTTCTCTTGTTAGAGCAAATCTTTTTTTATAAAGGACTTGTAACTGAATGGTAAATAAGACTCAGACCTGTTAGAAGATTAAATGTTCTGTTCAGCTTCTAAGCCTATACTTAAGGCAATTAATAGCTTGCCAGGTCTGGTGGGGTGAGTTTTCTGATCACTTCTTTTTAATTACACAAGCACAAACAGAAAAGAAGTTGTAGGATCCCTGCCTCCAAATTACATTAACTCACAAACATGACAGAAAGGCTGTATTTTAGAATGGAACAGGAGCTAATTAGGTTAGATAGAACTATAAGGTTATCAGTTAAGAAGGAAAGCTGTAAATGGCATGCTATAGCAATCAGCTAAAATGGATTACTCCTTTAGTCTTTGGAAATGAAAAAATGGTTGGAAAATTCTCTTTTCTCTGCTTTTTGATTTTTTTTTTCCTTTGGAAAAAAGAAAAGTGGGAATGCAACCTCCATTTTCAAGTTAGTTTAAATAAATCTTCTGCAAAAAGTGAACAGCAGAGACTTCCTATGCCTGAAGATGGGTGATTGCACCCGAAAGCTTGCTAAGAATTTTTTGCCAACTACTCATTTGGTTCAATACAATATATCACATCTACTCAAAGAACCTTGCTTGCCTATGTCCTTAGACCAACATGGCTACAACCAAACACCCTGTTGCAAAGTGTTTTTCCAAAGTACTGATCTTTTCTTTTTTAAATATTCCATGACTAGAATCTTTGAACCAGCTTTATTGTGTTAATGGCCTAAAGGAAGAGACTGTTTATACAGTATTAAAATCTACCATCACTGTCAAACCCTTACCAAAAATAACACAGAGAGAAGGATGCACTGAAAAGCGGCCTAAACATATGTGGAACATAAGTTTTAACTTTTCATTGACTACTTTTGATCTTTGTATACATTAAAAAGATTTATCTTGTGACACTGTTGCAAAACTATCTCCAGCTCCACATATAAAATTATAAACCCAAAGATATAAGTCTCTGAAGAGCAACCTATTCATTGGCACAATTCTATGTGAGAGCTGAATCAAGAGCTGTCCTTGGAAAAGTTTCATCACTGTAATGCTTATTAACAAGTCATGATTTAAATTCAGAATTATTTGCAATTGTCTAATGAATAGTTTGTGCAAACAAACTCTAACTTCTATTCACTTCTTCCTATTCACTATTCACTCCAAATGTCATTTAGTCACATGGTGTGGTCCCTGGATGGCCTAAGCTTTATAAACCAAATCCCTTTTTAAAGTAAGTCTCTTTTTAGTTAAGAATTTATCCTTTAACTTTCACATTTTCTTGCTAAATCCTTGTGTGAATAATAACCTGAACTTTTTTTAAATACAAGCTGCTTCATTATAAAGTCATATTTGCATTCCTATTCAAGATGCTTTTGCTTCTGGAAGCATTCTTGCGGAGAAAAAAATCACTTGCTGCATTGCTCATAAGTAAGGAAACACAATAACTACTAGCAAAGTGTATCAGCAGTTTTTCTTCACAGTTATATTAGCAAATGCATTTTAACCATAGTTTCACAGTTGTGCTCAATACGATAAATCAGGAGATGCTGATTAAATTTTCATGACTACTGGCATTATAGAAATGGAGCTGTTAGTGTTTGTGTTGGCAACCGTCGATCCTCTGGATCATGGTATACATGTAAGAGGTCAAGTCAGATGCCTAATGAATCCATTTGTGGCTGACAAGCCCAGTTCAAGAGTGACACAGCTTGTTACAAGTTTTACAGATCCATACGTTGTCTGAGTTGGAGTCCAAATTTATAGCATGCTGCTTTCTTCTTTCTTGCTTTGCCTCTATCCTCTGGATCAAAGCTGCTTCATGTTGAGCTGCACCCAGTGCCAGATGTTCCCTACAGATGAGATGGGATTCTGCATGCTCCTCCCAACTTTCTACATTGATGTTTGAATGACTTCATATAGTTTTTGCACATCTCATTTGTGTTTGAGTGGTTATGACTTGTGTACCCCTTATGGCTGATTTATTAATCTATTAATAATGAAAAGGAAAAAAAAAAGAGACTCCAGTTCTCATTGTAGAACTTCTTTGGGCAGATTTCTATTTCACTGAACATGGCCCAATGGCAGGTTTCCAGATGCTTGAGTGGCAATTTTTGGTACTTATGAAGAGTTTGTGATTCTTTTACCTGTGCAATGTGCACATGTAAACATCCACATAGCTACTGAATAGGAGCAGTAGGCCACACACTGGCGAAGCAGTTGCATAGCTACATATGTGCCTATGATAGGAGAGTGCAAGCATGGGCAGATCCAAGAGGGAGAAGCAGGATGTAGGGCACATGCACAGTGAACTCTCTGAGATCACCAGCTCACTAGCTCAGCTTCTGTCAGAGCTGCTGCCTTAGCATGGCTCTAGGATCCTGGAAATGACCACTGCCATGGCTAATCCTCCACTTCGTTGCCTGCCACTGATTTGGCAGCAGTGGTAAAGTGGCACCAAGGAATGGTAGCATTCATCCACATGGTGCCAGGGCTGTGCCAAAGCAGCAGCTTCACCTAACAAACCAGTGAGCGTGGAAAGCTCAGTGCTCATCTACTACACAACTGAAAGGGGGGGTGGTTCTCAATGCGTCCTCCTAGATCTGCCTCTGAGTGCAAGTAACAAAATTCTACCCATGACTAGTGGGTATTAGATGTCAGAGGCAAAGGAAAGCCTCCCCATCATTCAGTCTCAACAGCTAAATGGCTAGGGCATTTTTTTACAGCAGGAGACCCAAGTTTTAGACCCCCCACATCAAAATTAGGTTGGACTTTGCATGGCACTTGACTTCTCAGCACAGTGACAATGAGGACTGTGGCCTAGAACTCAGGTTAACCTGTGGCCTGGCATTATCCAGTATCCTCGCTAACCCTCCTTTTGAAGAAGAAACCGAAGAAGCTATAGAGCGTGTGGCTCAGATATAGCCATTGCAACAGAAGGAAACTGATCCTAGGTTCCAGCTGGTACTCTTGCTTCCAGTAATTCAGAAATTTCTCCATTGCTCTCCATCCATTTTATACAATGAATATTAAATACAAGGTGCAGTGTCTCTGCTTCAAAAGGAGTGCTGGAGAGGGCCTGGATAATGCCTGACATGTAGACTGGCAGTTAGAGCAATGCGCTGGGAAGTGGGAAGGGGGTACCTAGAATCAGGATCTCCTGCTTCTTGGGCAAGTACCCGACTCACTCAGCTGTTGGAGCTGAACCATGGGAGAACCTCCTTCTCTTCATTTCTTTGGGACTTACCCGCAGGTACATGCAAACATTGCTGTATGCCTTTGCTGCCAGTGCACAGTCAGCCACAATGCATGGGTAATAGACTTTTAACCTCTGCATAAGTGCCAAAAATGCTACTTATATGGCTGGAAAACTGCATTTTGGATGTGGAAAGTGAAACAGAATTCTGTCCCCACCACGCACTTTGCCCATTAAATGATATTATTTACGCAAGGGAAACTGTAGCAAGGGGTCAAAACTATTTTCTCAGCTTGCCAATCAGTCCATCTACTTAGTTACCCACATGGCCTGCACCACTGAGACCCAAAACCCTCCCAAGGTTAGCTCTATAAACTACATTAAACCAAACTCTCAGCCTTTTCCCGTCACAGAATGGTCGTTCTTCCTCCCCGCTTGCCTCTGAGTTCAACCCTGAGAAGTGCCAAAAGGTCTGGACCCAGTCCAACACAGCATGTAAGTATGTGCTTAACTTTAAACACAAGAAGTCTCACTGAAGTCAATGGCACAATACACATGCTCAAGAGGTTCACTGGATTAGCACTCATCCTTCTCCAGGCCCGGGTACTAAAGCACGGTTTATGAAAAGCTGCTGTAGAAAAAGAAATGGAGCGTACAGCTTGTTCTGAATACTGTCAGCTCTGTGCTCCTTCCTCTCTTCCACGGAAACAAACTGCCTGGTCTCAGTGGAGCCAGGCAAGTTCTGTTTCTTCCAGGGAGCTAGGGTCAATCCCAGGCAGGGATATATGAATATGAGGGCAGAGATCTTGCACTTGCTTCTGTAATCAAAATGGAGCCATCAAAATGAATAAAGCTCCCATGTAACATGTGTGCCATGTGCTTCACCAGCCGGCTGCTGCATCTTGTTCTCAGCTTAATGGTAACTCCCAAACTGTTACTTTCATTTTCTATCTCAGTTTCTCACCTTCTAGGTCGTAAGTCAGCCACTTATGGCCTGTGGGCTGGGTCTGGCCCTCAAAGAGGTTGGATCCAGCTTGGGAAGGTCCAACCTGGCCCAGGGCAACACACTGAACCGGGCAGCGTGCAGCTGTGTCATGGTGCTTGCCCCCTCCTCTGCAGCCCTCCTGCAGCTCTCATGCCTGCTTCAGGGCTGGGTATCTGTAGCAGGGTAAGTGCTGGTGGCTTCAGCTCTCATGAAGGTAGAGATTTGTGAGCTCCAGTCTGTGGCAGCAAAAAAGGTTGCCAACCCCTGTTCTAGCTTAGAAAGAGGAAGCAAGAGGAACAGCGTACCCCCTCCTCTCATGAAAGAAAAGGCAAGCACTCCTCTCTCCCCAGCATGGGGAAGCCAAACCACAGGACAGTTCTCCCACCTTCCCCACTCCACTGGTTGGTGCAATAAAAGCTCTTCCTTTCCTATTTCTACTCCCTTCCTATTTCTACTCCCTGTTTTGCTGCATGTTTCATAGCTAGACTTTGTTGTAATTTTGATACAACTTGACAGGTTTAGTATAATAAACCTGTAAGCTTCTGTTTAACGAGATGTAGCAAAAGAGCATGGAGCAGAGATGGCAGCTACTTCCCTATTTAATACAGAGGTTCAGAACCC
>NW_017729031.1:20481971-20502789 GCF_001723915.1 Gavialis gangeticus
TCCCTCTCAACATGCTGAGCCCATGCCAGGAACAGCCTGCTTCTTGTGTGCCAAGCCTCCTCTCATCTTCAAATTTCACTTCTAAAATCACTTCCTTCCAGGAATCCATCTTACTTTCTCTTAATTTATTTATTCTTCATATCTATCTCTTCTACTGTATAAAACGCATCGGGTATTATGTTCTCAAAATATACAGTGTCCTGTCTGTCTTGGGGACTCGTGCTGCCCAGACTTCCTATTGAGGAAGGAGCTTTGTCATTCTCAGTAGTAACTGTTTGCAGGATCAGGTCCTTTGTTTGGAAAGGGAATGTATCTAGTTATGCTTGAAAAGTACAATGCAAATGTATAGGACTAAACAGCTGATTTCTATTAATAATGAACCTTTTCTTCATATTTATGTGCAAAAGAAGTAAATTGTCTATTGTCCTTTGGGGTGAATCCTGTGTTCCTTGGTTAGGGTCTATTCTTCTCTGACTCAAACAAAATGTCTTTTTACCATGCTAGAAGTTTGACTAAGTAAAAATTAGAAAAAGACCTCCAGATCTGGTTTCTTATTACTGTTGGGGTTTTTTATTCCATCCTTATAGGAAGAGAAAAAAAAATCAGCCTTTCCTTTCAAATATTTACCAACAGTGCTCACATTTTAAGTCTCAGGCAAGGTCACCCACTATCAACAGACCCTGGATGCCACATCTGGAGTAATCAGAAATGTATGCCTGCATGTGTGCACAAATGAACCGACCTGTCATTCTTGCTGCTGACTCCAGGATGAGATTGAAATTGGCAAGAATCCTTTTCTCTCCGTCTGTCTCTGTCACAGTCATGTTCAGTCTCCTACTGGCTCACAAGAATAAAGCTGGAAAGAAAGGAGACAGAACTAATACAGTATATTCATAGCACCCTTTGCCCTTCCTTAGCAGTACTACCAAAAAAGACTGCCAACCTATTTCTTTATTGCCTGCATGTGGGGATCGTGCACATGTGTGGCAAAACCTTCCCTAATTATCTGTGAAAGACTTTGATTTTTATGTTGCATTTGTTTTACTAGAGCAGCTTCTTGGTCTTGCCCTGATAAATTCATTGTGTGGGTCATCAGAAATGTGCAACCTTAACTGATCTGAATGGACTACAAAAGATACCCAAGCTGTGCTGAGGTTTTAATTTAGCAGAAAAGGGAAATCTATGACAATCCACAGTATGGGAGAAAAATCTTACTTGGCCAAAACTATAATCTTTTCATTTATATAACTTTCCTAAAGCTAAGCCATACCCTTCTGCGGCAGGGCACTGTTTGTGCTGGCCACTTTAAGGGCCAGAAGACATCAGCCAGTAGGTGCATTATGAGGGCGGCCATTTTAGATTCAGGGCTGCCCATATAGACAAGGCATTTTGCTGCTGGGAGGGCAGGCAACAACATTATCGGGCTGCTGGTATCATCTGGAGGTCAGGGAGGAGCTGTAGGGGATGGTCAGGAGGCTCCTGGTCCTGGGTATGACCTAAAACTGCACCCTGCTGGGAGTGGGTGGCCTGGTGGGGCTCTCAGTGGCACAGGAGCCCCCAGGAAATGCCATGCCAGTTACCACCCTGGTGAAAGGTGGGTTGGGGCACCTTAACCCCAGCTCCCACAACCTGGTGGGTTATCCCCTTGTAGGGTCTGGAAGGTGGACCCCAAAGACAGCGTGAGTCCATAGACTCAAGAACCTGTCTGAACATCCCCTGACTGGTCAATGCTGGGGCCAGGAACGGAAGAGTCGAAGGGCCAGGGGCTCACCACGAGGGACACCCAGAGCTGAGGGCCTGCGGTTCCGGCTGGCCTGGAGGTGGGCCAGGGCCAGTAGCCAAAGGTCCTGGTGGGGACCACACCCATAATGGGAGCAGCTCAGGGAGCCACGCAGCCGGGAATGAAGGCAGAATAGGCTGCCTGAATGGAGGGATCTAAGTGGGGTTCAGCTAGTAGGATTGTGGGGCCAGTGATATTGATAACATCTGGATGCCATTTGTGAGGCTTGGGCTGCTGTGTAGGGGAGGAACAGAGCCACAGATGGTGCCCCCTGGCATCAGGGCAGGAAATGGGCAGCCTCCCACTTTATTAACATCAATTAAATAACTAACATAAGGCATGGCGGGAGAGAAGGTGGGCAGTTAGCCCAGAAACAGGGGGGCGGGCCACTGGGAAATTGGCCCTGAGAAGGCCCCCTGTTACACCTTCCTTATTTTATTCAATATGTAAAAAAAAAAGTTTTATATATGAATTTTTAAAACCAATACTAAACTTTTCTAAAAAGCTATGAGGACAGTAATGCATTTCTCTTTGGAAATTATTACCAGACAGTCTTATGTTCTGCTGAATACTGGTAAAGCTCTTCAACAGCAGTAAATATTGTTGATATAATTTCACTGACATACAGATCGGCATAACATTGCTAGTTCATAGCCAATTCTTTGAAATACCTTTGAGTATGAGCAGCTACAAGAAGTAGGGAAATAAAACAAGAGCTTGTAAAGCTTCCTGCCAGTATGCCTAGATCAGTAAAAGAAGTGATTGAAAAATGTATGGTAGGATTTTACAACAGAAGAAAAATTGCCTTATACAAGGTCAAACATGTAAAGAAAAATAATTCCATTTCTTATTTGAATAAAGTATAAATATTGATGAGATTTAATATAATAGGCTAGAAATCAAATAATTTTCTAAGATTTATCCAAGCACATGACCAAGAGGTAATTCTCTATTTGTGTTGGTTTATTTACAAACAGCCTTCTTGCAGTGTGATCAATCAAAGCCAGCTGTATTTGAAATCATGTGTGTCAACTGGCATCAACTGTGCATTACTACTTACCCTCACTGCCAACACAGGTAGAAATTGAAGGGGTTGTTTCCCAATAATACATGGAGGAAAGCTGCTGCTGACTGCCATTCTGAAGGAGAGCACTCTCCCTTTATATTAAACTTATATCCTAAGGTTCAAACACCTAAGATAATGAAGTATGAACAGCTACCTTGCCCACTGAAAAGCTTCAGTTGCTGTCATACAATGAGAAATGATTATTGTCTTCCTTCTGTTCATATTGGGGCAGATGTCCAGTTAGGTGATGCCCTCTGTGAACACTTTGGCTAGGGACAGACATTCAAAAAGCCTGAGCCTGAAATGATTCAATCTTTCCAGGTTAGTCCAACCTTACTAGGCTAAAATGGTTTGAAACTAGACAGACATTCTCTCTGGACTGAGGAAATGCAGGCACATGCCTGCAGTGGCTCAGGCTAGAAGCCAGGGGGCACTACAGAAGCCCTCCCTCCCCTTCCACAGTCCTGAGCTGAGGTCTGGGTATGGCCAGGCCCCAGCAGGATGCTCTGATTAGGGAAGGGTGTAAACACGCACCCTGCCTGCACAGTCCCAGGCTCTTCCCCGCTCACTGCTCAAGGGGCAGGAGTGTTGCTAGCCCCAGCCACGGCTAGCACTCTGAGGCAAAGGTGGGGTGCGGGGAGGGTGCAGTGCATGCACCCATGGATTATGCTGAGTTTTTCAGTCTCCCTCTCCCTGCTTCTTCATACCATCTACAAGCCTGACAGGCAAGGGAGCCAATGTTTATCAGCCCATCAAGAAAACTAAAGCCTCTCATTACTTCAAGCTCTTCTTAAACAGCTTTTTTCAAGGAAGGAATGGGGGGACACTACCAGCTGACCTGTTGATTAGCTCCTAAAAGCCCTAAGCAGACACTGTTCTGTCTGCCTGTCCCAGTGAAATTGGACACACACACACAGAGACACTTCTCAGCATTAGCTAGCATACCATATGCCTGCTAGGGTCCATGGGGCTGGGGTCCGTGCTGTGGGAGATGGGAGGGAAGGAGGGAGGAATTGCTGCTTGAGCAGCCAGTGGGGTGAGGGCAAGGAGCCATACAGACCCTGCTGTGCCTGCGGACTCTGCTGGAGCTCTGGCTGGGAAGCAAAGGGGCAGAGCCAACCCTATTCTCTGGAGCAGAGAGCACAGCCCAGCCCAGCGCAGCCCAGGACTGCAAAGCATCCAGGATGGTGGGGAACTCTGATTTAACTTAAAGCAGGAAGGGGTCTGGGACAGACATTGCATAAACCGGTTTGACCAAAAATCAGTTAAGCCTGATATTACATTCAACCAGGTTCATCTTAAACCAGTTTCAGTCACTTTGAAACTGTTTTACTGAACTTCTGTTCTGTTACTGGTTTAAATCAGTTTCTGATCACTTAAACCAGTTTATGTGTAATGTCTGTCCCTAGCCTTTTGGATAACAAAGAAGATATTACAACCTAGCAGAGAGAGGGAAGAATAAGAAGACAAGCATTCTGTGTCTGCAGAGGCAAATGCAAGCATACTTTATGATCAACACCAAACTTAGTGGGAGGTATACTGTGACTCTAGGGGCCTTACAAAATGCTCACTTGAATTGACGGATAGACACTGACTTCAGAGAGCATTGAATAAGGTCCTAAATGAAGATGAAGTTTTGTTTTCAACAATTCAGCACAGATCAACCTCAAAAACCTACTGGTCTCTTCTCTTTACCTATATTCTCTTCCAAAAACAGCATCTTGTTTCTGATCAATGGCCTATAGTTGGCGTCTTTAAATATTAATCCAACATAACACAGAACCCTTCATGCTGAGTAAAACAAGATTTCAAAAGAAGTATCCATAACACAGGATTAGGGGGTACACTGAACACTGAAGTAATCTGTAGCTCATGGCAAAACAGAAACAACGGCACCCATTTTTTACTAGGAACTTGGAACAAAAGTAATCTAAAATCAGATAGCAGCTCAGAGCTGTCCTTCTGGTAAGTTACTTTATTTTCCATCAGTGACCCTAAGTGGCTGCCTATTTAGCTATGAATAAGGCTCCCACTTAGGAATGGAAAAGCAGGCTTTTTCTGTATCTGGTAAACAAATACAAATGCATCTGGCAGATCATTTCCATCCTTTCAACATCTTTGAGATACCTGACCTTTCTTTTTTGCAAAGGGATGTTCCTGGAAATGGACAGAGAAAGAATGTTGAAAGGGATTTTTACTGCAGCCAGACTATGATGTGTGAGTTAGGATTCTGTAAGATTGGTCTATTTTACAAAATATATCCTTAGGCAATAGTTTCAAAAGCATTAAGTCATTTTGATGCTAAGTCCAATGGAAAGGATTCTCCTTCATATGTTAAACAAAACAGTGCAGTGTGAAGGATTTTTGGTATCTTCATTTCATGCTGCCTGATTAACAGTGATTTGGGAGGGACAGTGTTATTGGCAGTGGCTGGATTCATCACTTAGGTCATATCTTTTATCACATTCTTCTAAAGAAGGACTAAAGGAGAGGAGGTAAGAAGATTGAAAGAAAACTCAAGACCTTTCTATAGATGGCATGCCTCTGGAAGCAACCTTCTAGGCTGAGTATTACAATTTAAAAATATTCATATTGAATTGCTCTGTCTTGGAATTGCTGCCACCTTCTACAGACCTAAACAACCAAGTAAAGAAATAAGAGTTAAATGAAAGTAAAGCATAATAAAGGACTCTTCTTTATGTTACTGAGTAGGGCTCATCCCTTGCTCACCAGCCAGGCCACTCCTTACTCTTGTTAATTAGAGACATCACATTCCCTGCACACAATGCTGAAAGTGTTTTCCCTAATATTAATGTTTTAGCAGAGTGATAGTCATGATCATAACCTAGATGTGACAAGTAAACACAGTCTAATTTGCACAAACTTCAGTAACTGTATGACTTATTGTTGTCATTGTTGACTCTAGGATGAACATGAGCTGCCAATGCGAGGAAGCAGTCTGTAAGGCTAACCGCATCTTGTCGTGCATCTACAGATGCATCACAAGCAGGTCCAGAGAGGTGATCACCCGGGGTGACTAGGAATAATGGCCACAGATTGTTAGAGAAGGGTCAGGCTGGATGTCAGGAGACATTACTTTACGGTTAGGGCTGCCAGGACTCCCAAGTGAGGTGGTGCTCTCTCCTACCTTGGGGGTCTTCAAGAGGAGGCTGGACAGATGTTTGGCTAGGGTGATATGACCACGGCACCCATTCCTGCCCGGGGCAGGGGGTCAGACCTGATGATCTGTTTAGGTCCCTTCTGACCCTCAGCACTATGATACTATGATTATTCAGACTGAAGTCTCACTGCTTTTCGAAACTAGAACTATTCTAAAATAGATCAAAAATCAAAACAGTGGGTGTTAAAATAATAAAACTGAGGAGCTGGTTAATGCAGAAATGTTACACCTTTTGGAAACCTGAAAAATGTAGCAATTATGCCCACATCTAAAATCCTTCCCACAGATCCCATTAGACAGGGCATTAGGGAGAGGCAGGCATATTTTTTTTAAAATCACCAGATAAAGTCAAAACAAAATATTCATATTATTTTGACTAACCCTTCTGACAACTGAAATTCACCCACTCCATACTAGCACCTTCTAAACCAGCCGCTTTATATGTGGCTCTGGAAAATGGATGATTGCATCCTGCTTTATTCTTCCACTTGAGCTTCTGGGGAGTATTTTCCCAGCACACGCTAGCTTCTAAGCAACCAGGATCCAAGAGAAACACAAAAGTCCCAAACATCATGCCACCCCTCCCACTCATTTACACTATTATGGCAGGTCTCATCTCATGACTGTTATCCATTGTGTTACAGTTTATTTTTCTTAGTATGCAGCCAAGTTTTGACTCTTGGGAAAAGGCTGCACTGGTATGCATTTGGGTTTGTAGAAATAGTTTCAAGAGAGGAGGAGCTGTGTGCGCAAAATATGACCTTCCATCCCCATTTTTCTATGAAGTCAAAATACTCTGTTCCTACAGAAAAAAAATAGACTACATCTTGTTTTTAAGAGGGAAGAAGTGCAGATGCCAACCTCAGGCAGGACTTATGGGTAAGCGTGTATGATAGGTCACTACAGGTGCCTATACACGTGCTGGTTCACTTTCTAATTAGAACACATCTGCTCCATGTTCTAATTCAAACACTCCAGCGTAGCCTTATTGTCACGTGTATAAGCCACCAAAGGTTTAGAAAAGGCCACAGGGGTGCTGCATCTAAACCTCATCAAATGAGGTTTTGATAGAGCATACTACAGACATTTTTAAACCCGTGGGGGCTTAATACTCTT
The DNA here is from genome assembly GCF_001723915.1 of Gavialis gangeticus. Classification (NCBI taxonomy): domain Eukaryota; kingdom Metazoa; phylum Chordata; order Crocodylia; family Gavialidae; genus Gavialis; species Gavialis gangeticus. Next base: position 20,489,115 of record NW_017729031.1, read on the forward strand.
GACAGTGAGATGTTTTAATTAAAGCAGCTCTCTAGAAACTGCTCTAATTAAAACACTGTGGCCGAGGTGGCCCACCCCCAAGCACATGGGTAGGCAGCTATGTAGCTCAAAGCTTGGTCTGCAAGCAGGGGGACTAAAGAATTGCATCCCAGGATTGCTGAAAGCAGAAAGGGGACAGAGATGCAGCTACTCCTATAACTGTGACCCCAGTTGTGATTTTTGCCCTGTGCTACTTCATACCTCTTTTATTTGCTACTAAAAAATTTAGTGAGCCCATTTGTACAAAATATTTTAATAGTGAGGCCAGGTAAACAGAAAAGCAAATCAGATCAGATGTGTCACTACGGTTACAAAACTAGGCTTCAGTTCTTCGAGCTGAAGCAGCATGCTGATAAGAATATTAATGTTTGTTTATATACACGAACACACTGATTAGGAAAGGGAACTGAAAATGTTTTCCTCTCAGTTCCCAACTGTCTACCTCTTTTGGTAATCGTGTACATCTATGCGGCGTGTAAAAGAGCCTTTACTTCAGGCAAATGCTCTGAACCTAATCTAAGAATCACTGCATCAAATGGCCTGGCCCATGTTCTGTAGATCAGACTAGGCAATTATAATAGTCCCTTCTAGCTTTAAAGTACATGAAAACCCTAACAAATAAGAATAGTAGCAATTTTACAGTCATTGTACACAGACTGGAAAGCAGTGGGGGAAATCAGGTACATCACTCAAAACATTCTTTTCCTCTTTCATAATCAGGACCAAATGCAGTGCCTACATTACATTGACGTGACAGCAAAATTTGACCCAAGACAGCAATCCGAGAGCGAGAGAATCAAGTTTTATCACTGCTCCGTTTTTAGAAATCATGGGTTAAATTTTACCCTTAAATCCTTGCACGTCGACTTTAGTGCCTGACCCCTTCTTCACATTGCTAAGAGCAGAACTGGGACCTACAGGCTTAGATGCCTGAGGCAAATTTTTAACACTTACAATACTGCAGAGTGGTCTTCATAGCAGCAAAGCTCATTGGTGTCTTTAATAGGAAGTACACAAGTCAGTGTCTCTCAAGTGTAATTAAGAAACTTGTTCTACACATTAAATGGAAAGTCTCTGCAAATGTGTTGACTATTAAAGCTGAATAGTATTGGCCTGCACATAACAGGCAGAACTAAGCCCTTTAGGATGGGAATTTCCATATAAGAAAACTGCCCAATAACTCTCCTGCAACATGTATAATTTGCATAACCAAGAGATGGCAGCACTCCATCAACCATTTGCTTTGCAGCATTCATTTGAAAGATAATTACGTGCCTGTTTATATACTATAGCTCAGTGCATGAACAGCACTGTAAGGTCTGAGGAGAATGGATTGACAAAACAAAAAGAAGTAGGACTGACTTAATTTTTTTTTAAAAGAGACCAATGAGAAAGAAATTCATTCACTAGAAACTTTAATGACTTTCTCTCTCACTCTTCAGTAATACTGAAGGTTGAATATGAATTGCAAGTGGTCTACAGAACATCTAAACATAGGATAGACTTTCTCAAAACACGTTTCATAGATTAAATATGATCTAACTCCTTTTTCACTAGGACATGCTATATATATTAAATTGCTAGGAATGATAATCCAGCTCACAGCCCTTTCATAGTTTGCTCTCTGGAAATAATCCAAGAGAGCTGAACATTTTGGGGCTGAATCCTATAAGCAGTTGTGGATCTGGTAAATGACTTTGAAAGGAGCCATGGTACTTAGTATCTCAGAGACACCAAGTACCTCATAGGATTAGGGCTCCCTTTCTTCCTATCAGGAGCTTTTGCTGGTAGTGATAATGAAGCATTTCCCCACTTTTGATCCTATTATCTTTCTTGAATCTATAAAGTAACATGATGATCTGTCTGAGAGGGGGAAAGGGAAAGGGAGAGACAGACAGACAGAAACAGGAAGAACAGGAACAGTCTACTCTAGTAGAAAGTCAATTGTCCAGGGAAGAATAGAAAATAATTTTGCCAGTAAAAGAAGAAAGTGCAAGACTGACAGAAGTTCAGAGGCATAAAAATGTACTTTGTGAAATAAAAGGATCTTCCTTGTGACAACTTATTGGTTTGTTAACTATGCATTGCATGACATTTAGTAAAAAGAGAACTAGGAAAGAACATGAAACACACCCAAACAAACTATTTTCCTGTCTTTTCCCTTCCCCAGTTTGAAGGATTATATTTTGTTTAACAACAGACTTTATTTATTTCAAAGAAAACATGCCCTTCAAAAGCCAGGGCAGGATGACAATTGAGAGCAGTGATTCTCAACCAGGGTATCACAGCACCCTAGGATGCCTTGAGATATCTGCAAGGGTGTTTTGGGGTGCCACACAATGTTAGTATTATTAGGCGTACAAACTTGATTCACGAGATAAACCCAGGTATTTCAAAGAAAAACCCATAGTGTTAAACACTGTCTGACCTGCTGTAGTCTTTGCAACAAAATAATTGCCCTATTTTTTTCTCTAGTCAGAAAAATGAGTGAAAATGAAGAGCTGGCATTTTCCAAGGGGTACTCTGAGTCTAAGGAAGGGTGTCTTCAGTCTAAAAAGGTTAGGAAACATTGCCTTAGAAACTAACTGGGTTAGGGAGGCAACAGCTCACATAGCATTGGATGAATTAGGTTGTCACCTCTGAAAGCTTATGCTAACTATTTGAAAGACACCTAAAACAACTAGGCCCTTTGACACGCTTCCTTATTTAGCTACCATGGGTGTCACATATCTATACATTGACATCCCCCATGAGGAGGGATTACAACCCATGAGGAACATTATCCCTGACGATGACACTTCCTCTGTTTCTACTGCACTCTCCTGCTTTCTCCTTACACGTGACTACTTCAAGATATGGAGACTCCCTTGACTTATAAACGAACACTCCTACTAACGCAGCCCAGTATGCCATTAGCCTTCTTGGCAAGAAGAGCACACTTTTGGCTCATATTCAGCTTATCATCCACTGTGACCCCCAGGTTCTTTTCTGCAGAGCTGTTGCTTAGCCAGTCAATCCCCAGCCTGTCCCGGTGCATGGGCATGTTCGGTCCTAAGTGCAGGACTTTGCACTTCTTATTAAACCTCATGTGGTTTCTTTCAGTCCAATCGTCTGCCAGCGCTCCAGCAGGTGAACATCAGTTTGCATACAAAGGTCGGTAAGCCCATCCTGTGTTGCTGGAAGCTTGGCCCAGGCCAGTTCATCTTTGATACCTCCCTGGAGCCCCTGGCGATAGTGAAAGTGCTGAGCTTCCTCATTCTGTATCTGCAGCTAGGTGCCTTAATTCTGTGACATAACTAGACACAGCATGGTGTCTCTGCTTCAATGTCTGAAAGGCCCATGCACCACGTGTGTGTGATGTGGATTCCCAAAGATCCTAGGCACTGCCTTGATAAAGATTTCAAGCCAGTCAGGGAGGCAGCTTGAGGACTCCAAGAGCAGGGGGACCCAAGCCAGGTTACCTCCAGTCAGGAGACTGATTGCCCTCTGGCAATGTCCAAGGCATACATCGTTTCATAGTTGTTAGGGGCTGCAAGAGACCTTACAAATCATCGGGTCCAGCCCCTTTGCACTTGGGCAGAAAAGACTGCTGAGATCAGATGACCTCAACAAGGTGGGGGTCAAGATGCTTTTCGAAGATTGCCAGGGTGGGTGACTCTACCATCTCTGGGGGTGAGCCTGTTTCAAACCCTTGGCACTTAGCTTGTAAAAAAGTTTTTCTTTATACCTAGCCTGAAGCGATCCTCAATCAGCTTGCGCCCATTGTTTCTTGTCTTCCCCTGGGGTCCCTTGGTGAACAGATGCTCCCCCAGGCCCTGCTGCGGTCTCACCAAGGCCGAGCAGAAAGGGAGGATGACATCCTTAGCCTTGCTCGAGATGCCTCAGTAGATGCATGGCAGTGTTTGATTAGCTCTGTCAATTATGGCATCACACTGGTGGCTCATGTTCATTGTGTTGTCTATCGCAACATCCACATCTTATTCAGATGTTGTGCTAGTGAGCTCTGCCCCAGCCAGGGGCAGAGCCACAAAGCTAGGTGGCATTGATTAATGAACCCCTGGAAGCTATGGGGATTTCCACTGAATTTGTCGGGTAGGGAATTCTTAGGTTTGGGGTTTACTGGCGGGGCCAGTTGAGCAGCTGGACCCAGGAGGGGAGCATTTTGGGCCTGCAAACCTTGCAGCACAGTGAGTAGTTCAGTCTCTGAGATCTGACCCAGCGATTGGTTCATCTTGCCACAAGCCCACCAGGTTATTAATTTGGCTGCACAAACTGTCAGGGTCCACAGAGGCGTTCAGGCTAGTGCTTGGAGACAGGGATGTTACCAGCATCTGTAGTCAGGGGCAAGCCAAAGTCAAACCAGAAGCAGGCGTCAGGAAGCAAGCTGTAGTCACACTGGGGATCCGAAGTTCAGGGACTGGGTGCAGGGGCAGTAACGCAGGAGCATGCACCAGGGAAGGCACACAGGCAAGAGCTACTCACAAGCTAAAGCTCATTTGTTGCACAGCGGGGGCCAGGTGCTGCAAGAGCTCCTTAAAAGCAGTCCTAGTGCCAATCAGCATGCTGAGGCTCAGCTGGCCCTGCCTGGGGGGCTCAGTGTTGCTGACCTACTTGCCCAGCTGCAGTGCAGAGGCTTTACAGACTGCTCCACTTCCAATCCCAAAAACATAGCCACTCAGATCAACAGAGCCAGCCTCAGACCAGACTCTGACACACTACAATGCCAACCTCACAATAAGGACAACACAACTCTCTGGTTCTCCCTACAGCCCCCAGCTTGAACACCTTGGACACATCATTATGACCTCCAACCCCTCCTGCACGATGATGACTGTCTCAAGGTTATCTTAGGGGACCAGCCTGTCCTGGCTTACAAGAAGCTCCCCAACCTCAAATGACATCTCTTCAGCAACAGCTAACTCCTTTTCCCAGCAAGGCACCAGGCCTTGCTTCACAGCCAGATACCAGCTCTGCCCCCTCATTAACACAGACCACATCACCACAGGACCAAATAACATGGATTATAACATCTGGGATTAACTCACTTGATCCTCTACCAACATCATCTATTCCAGCACCTGCTCACAGTACCCCTCTGCTGTCTGCATTGGACAAAGTATGAAAGAACGAATGGCCGTCAATTTGACATCAACTCCAGCAAGACACAAAAGCCTGGGCAGAACACTTTAGCCACCCTCCATCACCAACATCAGAGTAGCTGTTCTTAAGCAATGAGACTTTAAAAACCAACTTGAACACAAAATTGCAGAGCAAGAAATCATCGACAGACTCAATTACATTAAGCATGGTTTTAACAAAGACTCTGGATTTTTATCCCATTACCTGGACCAGCTTTTATAACCCTTATGTCCCTCAGTGGATTAGCTGCTTTGTTTATTATCTCTTCTGATCTCTTCAACCCACCTTTACCTCTCCCTAGTTTTTCCTCCTCCTCTATATCTTTCTGTTTAGTACCCCTGCTCTCTGCAAGTCTATTCATAGCATCTGACACAGAAGGCTGTAGCCTATGAAAGCTTTTGCCTTTTTAAATGAGTTAGTCTCTAAGGTGCCACTCTGCCATGCCTTCTGCCTGACTTCAAATTAAAATGACTAAATAATATCCTCAAGGAAAAATTGTTTCTCTGTTGGAGATGTGCGTTCACCACCTACTTTCTTAAATATCCCTGATTTTTTAATTCACTAAATATAATCTTCCCCTGAAGGAAGACAGGATATTTTTGTGGCTTTTGTATTTGAGAACTTACTCTAACATTAAACCCATATTAAAGCATTATTTTGATGATGTTATGCAACAACATCATTTTCAAGGAAACAAAGTATTAAAAGAAACGTCATTAAGACATCCTTTGGCATAGAAGACAAATAAACGTTACTGGAATGGCAGCTGAAATCATGAGAATGATCTCATAATACCTTACAGAGAAAAAATTCTGTATGTATTACATTTTCTTACATATGCAGAAATAGTGAATATTAAAAGTTTTATTTATAAATATGTGGCTCATGCAAGCTAAATCTTTTTCTTTTTGTAAAATATAAGAGGTGGAAGTATAAGTTTTGCCCAAAAAAGATTTGTGACCATGAACTGGTACGCTGTGTAAACAATGTACATTAAGAGCAAGTTAGGCATGCAACCAAATGTTCAAAATATGCATGTAAGCATAAATTTGCACAGTTTGTTTCTACAGTTGTTTGCCAAAAATACAATGATGTACATAGATGGCATATTTGTGCTTTCCATTAGTCTGTTCTTTGCACATACATGTCAGGTGGGTAATTTCATATGTATATATGTGCATCTGTTATTTTACATATTTTACATATGCCAAACTATTGACTATGGATTTCAAGTAGAAAATTAAATTTTTTACCTGTTTCACCTTCTCACTTCATATTCCCATAAGCGGACTTTGGGAGGCTCAGTAAGGAAGGAAGATCTTGGAGGAAAACTTGGTGTTAGTGATTCAGGAGGTTATGCTCTTTTATCTGAGCCACAAATCAGACAGAAAGCACTGTACTGCTGTAGTTAGCTTTTCATTTACTGAATTATTAGTCTATTCTGGTTGTCCACCATTTTTGCAAAAGGTGAAGGGGCACTGAGAAGATGGTTGTTCAGAAAAAAAAGAAATGATATTCAGTATAGCACATTTAAAAAACGTCAGTGCAATCAGACTGTAGTGAAGAGAGTTCTGCTCCTTTATGTGCATGCTCCCATTTCAACATGTAGAAAATTATAATTTATCAAGCTTCACGACAAGGAAATCAATTAAAGAGATTGTAAGTGACCACTTCATAGCATTCAGTTTCTCAAAGGAGATTAATCATATCTAGTCACATGCCTCAAAGTTATTTAACATCCATGTAGATGCGTGAGGCTTATATTCTTCCTCTTCTTTTCATCCAGAAACATATAAGGCTAATATTACCAGAAACAAAGACTGGCTTCAGATTTATTTCATGTCTAAAATTACAGTGGTTAGTACCATGTAGTGTAGTGAGAGCGAGCACAAACCATTCACCTACATTGACCTTTTCCTAGCAAGGCTCTGGGACTTACTTCCCCACCTTCTTGCACAAATTAATCCTGCTTCATATAAAAAGCTCCAGTGCTCCTTGAAGGAATCTCAGTGATTTTTTATGTATTAGACAGGCTGAAATTCTCCAAGCAACTGAACAATTTCTCCTACACACAGATTGCGAGGTATGTTTCTCTGACTAACTCTTTCCATGTAAGGAACTGGAATTCCCATTTATTACTAGTTCAATATATTTTCAGTAGATAACAAATGGAACACTCAAGAGTGTATATTGCAAAAAACTGATAAGGTATGTTCTTGAATTATGATTAATTGAACAAAAATATTTGTCTTAAAATGAAAAATAGATATGCTACTCAAAGTCCTGACCAAACAAATAAAGATTACTCCTGGGGGTGAAATATTTTTAATTCATCTCATTTTTTCTCCTTCCAAAGCCAGCAATGCCATCCTCTAAGAGCTCGTGTTCCTCTCAGTGTGCACCTCTTAGTGATCTCAGCAGGTCCAGCAGTCACAAATGGACCAGAGAATCTACCTGTTCATGGAGAAAAAAGCTCTTTTTTTAGCCAATAGTCAGTGGCTTTCAGTTTTTATTTCATTTATTTCTCAAAGAATATCTTATATTCATTTTAATTTCATCTTCCCCTGTGGGAAAATTTTCATTACCCACTACATACTGATGATGAAAGTACTACCCAGGCCAAAATGAAAGCATGATGGGAACCAGAAGGGGAAGAGCCAAGGCATGGGGACAGTTAGTTTTGAGCATCCCAGTGAAGCCAACTCAAGCAATAGCAATGCTTGACGGACAATTATTATGCAGCAGGATAAAGAGACGGTGCCTTAGCAAGACTGCTGAATACAGGTGTGTGCTGTGCCACAACTGCCCAGAGACCTGAGGAACTTTGGGATGGACCTGGTAAGAAACACAACCCCCTCCTCCAAGACAGGAGGGACCTAAGAATGGGGGCTGGCATACGGGGAAAACATGAAAGACTGTACTGGCTATAAATGTACAAGTGTGAGGCTGGTCCTGAACTAAATGGGAGGGACCCAAGGGAGCATGTAACTATGAGAGCCCAGATGGGCATGACTGATAACCTGTGCCTGCCTTGTTGATGAGAAACGTCGAAGGGCCAGGACCCCCTAAAAACTCTACCCCACAAGTTGTAAGAACAGGGAGGCGGGATGCAACAAGGAGCCAGAAGGCTCCTGTTACTTTAAAAAGGGACTGCAGCAGGCTGAGCTGGCTCCGAGAGATAACTGCTAGTAAGCCAGCTGCCAAGAAACAGGCAGAGCTGTAGCTACACAGGAAGCATTTACTCCGGGGGAACAATCACAGAGTAGTAAGGTGCAACAGGGCAGGCATATAGGCAGCTTGGAAGTGCAGAGCTGCAGGCAGCTGGGCTAAGCCACAACAGGTAGGGGTGCACCGATAGAGATTTTTGGGGCTGATACAGATGGCCGATATTTAACAAGGCATACCAGCCAATACCAACCCGATCTCCGATACAGCTGCCTCCAGCTGGTAAGTCCAGTGTGGTGGAAGGGCAGGGTGGAGGGAAGGGGTGGGGTGACCAGATCCCCCACTGAGAAGAGCCCCACACAGCCTTGGCTGCAGCCCACCCCTTCCCGTACAGATCTGGGGCCCTCCCGGTGTGCAAGCAGCCCTGTGCCCGCCCCGCCTCACAGCGCCAGCCCTTGCCCCCTCCCTCACCTCAGGGGGCATTGATCTGCCTCCCCCACACCCCTTCCCTCCCCCCTCCCCTTCTACCACAATGAACTGCCTAGCTGGAGGCAGCTCTCCACACTGTCAGATGTGCTCCTTGCTGCCTGAGTGCTGCACTGCGGCTGCGCACAGCACAGGCATTTATCAGCCAAATTATCAGCCCCATCTGGCCAATATCCGATACAGTAAATTTTCTTTATATCAGTACAGATCCGATATTGGACCAATGTATTGGTGTACCTCTAACAACAGGGAAAGCAGACTGGTCATCAAGCCCTGAATGGGAACCCCTGTGAGTGACTGGAGAGACCTCTGACAGGAAGGGGCAGGGCTTAGGAGGCACATAAAGCCCGTATCTGAGAGCAGGCAGGCAATCTGGCCTTTCAAGCTGCAGGAAGAAGAGATCTGCAGCAAGATGGCTGCAGGGGAGTGGCTGACTATTACCTGAGCTGGCTTGAAAACTACAGGCAAGGAACTGAGAGTTTGCAGACAGCCTGGACCCACGGTTATACAACTCAGAGTTATGTTTCAACCTGTGTGATTATATCTTTTGTTGTAATTTAGACTGGAGAACTAGGCATGGCTGGAAAAGGGGAGACCAAGAGGCCACATGGGGTGCCTAAGAGGCACACTGAACTCTTAGGCCCAGAAAACAAGCAGAGTTCTTAGTGATAAGTAGGATGCAGGGGTGTGGACCCTGCCAAGGCTAGGTCTAGAAGATGAGGCTCCAGACAGTGGGCCCTAGGCAAGAGAGACCAGCTAGATAAGAAGGAGCTAAGGCCAGGAGGGATGAGATGCCTTGAAGGACTCAGAGGTCTGAAGGCTATATCAGAAGTGGGCATATCAAGTAACACCATAGTGATGAAGACTGGCAACACCTGCAAAGCATAGGTGTGGCTTTAGGGGAGTTTCAAGGCCACAGAATTAGCCCTTAAGGTGATTAATGTGATAGAGCAAGGATGGGTTGAGAGGGCCCCAACCTAGCTCCTGAGGAAAGGGAGGGAATTATCATAGAAATTACAGAAATTACGTGCTAGAAGGGACCTTGAAAGATCAAGTCCAACCCCCTTGCTCTAGGCAGGAAGACTGCTGAGATCAAATGTCCAGTCTTCTCTTGAAGACTTCCAAGGTTCCAACCTTTCTTTCCATGACCCGCTGCTGGGAGTGGAGTGTGGTGGTGGCAGTAGCAACCCAGGGGTGGGGGCAGGGGCAGGGGAGCTCCCTGTATGTGGCGTGGCTCATCTTTTGTGTGTGGCACTGCCAGCATTGCCCCCTGAAACCTTCGTTTGGGTAGCAACCTGGGATTGGGAACCGCTGCTCTAACAGTTTATGGCCATTGCTCCTTGTCCTCCCCTGGGGCGCCCTAGTGAACAGGTTTTCTCCCAGCTCCCAATATTCACTCCTTACATACTTATAGACAGCCACCAAGTCCCGCCTCAGTCTCCTCTTCTCCAGGCTGAACAGTCCCAGATCCCTTAGTCTTTCCTCATAAGGTTTGTCCAACAGGCCCTTAATCATTCTTGCAGCCCTTCTCTAGACCCTTTCAAGATTCTCCATGTCTTTTTTGAAGTGCAGCACCCAAAACTGGACACAGTACTCCAACTGGGGTCTCACCAGTGCCAAGTAGACAGGAAGTATCACGTCCTTAGTCCTGCTCACAATGTATCGACTAATGGATCCCACTATGCTATTAGCTCTGTTGAGCATCAGCATTGCTCTGTTGTACAATAGCATTGCACTGGTGGTTCATGTTCATCCTGTGGTCAGCCATAACCCCGAGGTCCCTTTCAGTCATTATGCTGGCCTGGACATCTCTTCCTAACCTATATTCATATCACTGGTTACTTCACTCCAGACAAAGCACTCTGTATGTATCCTTATTGAATTGAATCTGGGTCCGCTCCACCCACCTTTCCAGCCTACCCAGGTCTGCCTGGATCTGCATCCCATCTCCCAGCATGACCACTTTTCCCCATAACTTAGTATTATCCACAAACTTGGCCAGTGTGCTTTCCACATCCTCATCTAAATTGTTGATAAAGATGTCAAACAGCACAGAGTCAAGAACCGAACCCTGCAGGAAACCATTGGCAACCTCCTGCCACGATGATACAGAGCCATCCACTAACACTCCCTGGGTTTGACCCTTTAGCTAGCTCCCAAACCACTTGACTGGGGACTCTGCCAGCCCACAATCCCCACAGTTTTTTTATAAGAGTCCCATTAGAGATCATATTGAACACCTTTTTAAAATCCAAGTATATGACATCAGCCATGTCTCCCACATCTAAGTGGTTTGTTACTTGATCATAGAAGGAGATGAGGTTATTAGCAGGATTTGGAAGGAATCCACAGATGGGTAGCAGACACAGACTTGCTCTGGGCCCCTGGGGGCTGCCTCCCTTTCTCCCAGTAAAATAATATCAGCAAGGCATGGCAGGCGAATAAAAAGGGAAAGTACCCAGAGAGCCGGAGCAGGGCAGGAGTCACACGGCCACCAGGGGGTGTCATGGCTGCCCCTGGGGCCTGATCCTGCTACACCATCCCACTAGCTGTTCTGCTACTCTTTTCCCCGGCTGTTCCCTGGTTTCAAACTTCAGCTTCTATGACAAAGCTTAAGTGTCCAGCCCCACCATGTTTGTGTTTGAAACATGCTCCTGCAAAAAGTGTAAAGGTGTTCTAAACATTTTGCTGGTTTTACCCAGGGATTGATTTCACTGATCCTTTCAAATGAAGAATATGACTGGTCAGGTGGAAAACAAGTTGGTAGCAATTTCTCACCTCCCCGCCTCTTAAATTAAAAGCGTACATAGCAAAGAGGGGATGAACACAAACCCTTTTGAAAAATATATAGATTGTACCAATTGGCTCTAAAGCAAAGAACTCCTTAGGGAAGGTGTGCATGAATTCAAGTTTAGGAAGTTTAATAACATGCAGATTTCCCTCTCTAGGGACATGGAGTGGCAACTAAAGGGGGGCTGCATGTTTTAAACAGTTCACTGTTTTGAGACTTATGTACGCATGTATGTCATACATACTAGTGAAAAGTGGCACCAGTGAGCAGTGCATCAGTAGGGACTGGAAAGTGTGCTCCAAAACTTTGTCCTGGACAGAAATCTGAGATCAGCTGAATCTTCCATCTATTCTTCATGACACTGTTATAGCTATGTCCAACTTAGTTCCAAAAATGGATCTCTTTAGACTTAAACAAATCTTTGCTTTGGGGCAAAATCACAACCTCTGAAGGGACAGGTTTGAAAACAGGAATTTAAAGTTGGCTCCCCAAGTTTCAAGAGATGTTCAGACTTACCACCCTTACATTAACATATGTTGCAGGAAACGTGTTTGAGTTTAGAATTTACAGACTGTCTGGACTGAATTTATAGAAATAAAGGATGTAAAAAGAGTTTATTCAAAGATTCACTAATGGAAAGAGTGGACCTTTTCTTAGGAAAATTGCAAAAATACCAAAAGAGAGGATGGGTTCAGAAGATTTTTATCCAAACCCTCCCAGAATTCAGATTTTAAATTCTGGCTTGAACAGATTCATAAACATCCTGATGGATCATTTTTCTTTATAAATGTGACATCCTTTGACTTCAGTGGCATTTTGCCTAATTGCTTTCAACTTAAGGGTATTATGCAACTGAACTTTTGCATATTTGCTGATCTTTAAGCTTAGGTGCTGTCCCAAATCAATAGGTCTACCAGGGGCATGTTAGGCACATGTTCAACTGTTTTGCTGAATCATTTATCAGAGATAATTTTGCAGAGAATAAGGCAGGACAAGTTTGATCTTGTTCTATATGGGGATGGTTAGTTTTTGTTACATTAGATAAGTGGGGAATCTTTCCACGCAAATACATTAAAATTCCAAAATTCAGACCAGGTTCATCAAAAAGTTCATTTTCAATTCAGAGAGAGAAATTTCAGTGAACCCAGGCAATATTTCAAGTCATCAGGATCCTGTGTATGGCCTCACAGACATCTTAAAAACTCAGTGGTTTTGGCCAAGAACCAAAAGAAACTTGACTACTGTGGGCCAAGTTCAATTTAAATGTGTTAAAGTATGTTCAAGCCCAGACTTAAAATGAAGAGGAAGAAGAGGAAATTTCTGTGAGCTAAAGCTAGATTTATGCAAACGGGCCATGGGTAGAAACAATTATAAGTACCCATTAGGCTGTGCCTGGGAGACTTGTGGCTCATTCAGAACATAATCTAAGTCACTAGAAAAAGGAAAGCTTGGAAGTTGACTGAATAATCAGCACCCTGGGTGTCCAGCTTCGCTGTTTCAGAAATGAAAAGTACTCCTCTGGTCACTGGCAGAATGAATTCCCAGCTCCTGGCAACTGCCCAGGTCCTGAATTACATTTTCCAGCATTGACATCTAGATGTCAACTCCACTCCCTTGGCTCTATCACTTAGTTTGCTCGAAACTCTAAATCTACCTTTAAGTCTGGTGCAACCGATTGCTACTTAAGTGCTGCATTATGCTCATCAACAGTAGTTATCTTTTTGCCTTATATTTTTATATATTATAGCCATGTAATACACATAACAAAACCCAGCTAAGACAAATATTTGTAAATGTCTTTTTTTTTTTTTAAATTAAAAAAGACCACTCTTGTTGTCAATGCACCAGTTTCAGTATTGCTGTACAGAAAGCTGCGCAAGCCTACTTTCAGGTCTGTCACACCACAATGAAACTTCGGCGCTGCTGCTGTACGCTGAAAGAGCATCTTGAGATGCAGGATCATGTGTTATTATTACTGTTAATCATTATAAACAATTCTCCCCTGGCTACAAGAATGCAAAGTGACTCCTGTGGCTCACTTTCTGCCCAATGTAA
>NW_017729031.1:20507789-20509289 GCF_001723915.1 Gavialis gangeticus
CGTTATAAACAATTCTCCCCTGGCTACAAAAATGCAAAGTGACTCCTGTGGCTCACTTTCTGCCCAATGTAACGCTTTCCAGATATACCAAACATCCTCCTCTTCTGAGTGGTGACTCAGTTCTTCCTAAACATGTTGAAATGCGTTTGCAGCAGCGCGCCTAGCTCTATTAGACATGTGAGAGACCCCGGGTTTTTTTTTTACTTTTTAAACAAACAAAAATAAACCTGACTACTCTCTATTGTTTTCAACTTATATAAACCAAATTAAACTGTGGGGAATCTATTAATAAAAGGCCTACACAACAAAACCATTGGCAATTTTCAAGGCAGGTTTTAATCTCTCAGGAAAATCAATTTTACTTAAAGCAAACTAGCAGAGAATAGAGATTACTCAGGGGAATTAATCTTCAAAGGTTGATAGCGAAATATAGATTTATTTTCAGGACTATGATGCTGCAGCGCATATAAAATAATATGCTATAATAATTATAAGCAGAGTTCTTAATGAAACGCCAGTGGTTTTTCTGCCCAAGGCTTTTATGTGTAAATATATCTGCTAAAAATAATAAAACCAGAATATGAGAGGCAAACACCTGTTTTAAAAAAACTACACCTTGTGCCTTGAATAAAGGAAGAGAGCCCCTTTGAATAAGTTTTCCAGCATTAATGAACCATTCAAACCCCACCAGGTCAAAATCTATTCTCTGTGTGTCTGCTTCAGTGAGGGAGAGCATAGCCTTGCGATCCTGCTTGCCATGTCTGTGGCCTCTCCAAATTGGCACAAAAGGGCCAGTGAGGAAGGTGATGATATGCTAATATAAAAGAGTTTAATGGCTGCTCTGAGTACAACTGCATTGAATTTCACTCACACCTGGCAGGGGTTTGCTCTGGAAAATGAGTCTTTCTAAACAACCCTGTTGCACCTCTTCACCCCAGCTGAGAGTAATGGAGTGATTCCGGTGTTTCTGCAAGCAAAATCTCCTTCAGATCCTCACGCCAACAGGTTTTCAACTCCCAGAATCTGAAGGAAGCAAAACTGCTTCAGTCCAGCTCCTGGCACACCTGACCTACCTCATCCAAGATGAGGATTTCACTCAGGATTATGTTTCTGTAAACTTGATACTCAGGTAGGAATTGAAATCTGTCCTTTTATTCCAAGCATATGAGTCTAGAGTCCTCTGCTCCATCATTGTTTTTCCAGCATCAGCACTTGGAAGAGACTTGCAGAAAGCTACCAATTTGTCCACGTTCACTTGCAATGCTGCTTCCTAGCATTTAGACTTCCCAGCTTTTAATCCACAAAAAAAATTACAGCATTAACTAATCCCTGCTCAAAACACTCCACTACTGAAATAAATGGTATTATTCTTATTCTACAGATTAGAAACACGCACAGCTATTCCTCTTCATTCCTACAGCCATAAAGAGAGCGTCAGGATCAGACCACATATGGACCACATTTCTTTTCTGTATTCTGGATGTGGAGCCAGATTAACGC
>NW_017729031.1:20514289-20525689 GCF_001723915.1 Gavialis gangeticus
ATTCCTATTCTGCAGATTAGAAACACGCACAGCTATTCCTCTTCATTCCTACAGCCATAAAGAGAGCGTCAGGATCAGACCACATATGGACCACATTTCTTTTCTGTATTCTGGATGTGGAGCCAGATTAACGCCCAGATTTGGACACTTTGGCCACATTCCCACAAGCAGAGGCATGTGGTTGCCACAGAAAAAAGCAGCGGCACAAATTTGTGCCTCCGCTTTTTGCCCTGCTGCATGCCCCTGCACATGGGGTTAGCATGGGGGAAAAAATGCTCCTGGTGGGGCAAGGGAGGCTAAAGACAGCACAGCAGGGCTACACCAGTGGCGATCCGGGTGCATAGAGCCTGGCCAGCAGCTGAAGCATGGTTCTGGCTACCCACACTCCGGTTTTGGGTGGCACACTCTGCTGCCATATGTGCCGCACTACGCTGCTTTTTTTCTGGCACAAGTTTTTTTGACACCGGGGTCTCCCAGTGTAAAAAAGACTCACTGTGCTGCAAATTAGCAGCATGGTGAAGGCCTGTATATGTGGCATGTGTGGTCCGCGGCAAGGCAAGTGGGTCTGCAGCACCGCAAACTACACATGCACCCTCACCTGGATGCGCACTTTCAGAATTTGGAATCGGACTCCAAATCCTTTGGCAGTAAAAGGACAGAAGGAAATCTCACATTTGAGCAAGAAGCAACATTCAGATCCAGATCAGAGCAACTCAGTACGTCTTTAATATTTTCACCAGTGTTTCTGAATTTAATGTTGTGTGATTTTTTGTATTGCTATTGTAATGAATACAGGCTCTTTCCTGACTAATACATGATTATATTCTCCCAATGGTAAAATCTTGAGTTTGTGATTGTCCCCCAAGGCAGGCATTTATCTTTTCTTCTTCTTTTTTTTGCAGAACAACTTCATTGTTTCCTGGCAGACTGACAGTTTTTGACAGTTGTTTTAATCTGCAAAAGACACCTTTTAGTCCTGTCTGTACAGGGGCTTTTTGCACCCACATAGTTTTGCTGATGTATCTGTAGCAGTTATAACCCTAGCATAAATGATCTGCACCAGTGAAAAATGAGGCTTTTGCACATGTGGCTTACACTGCTTTTGAAACCCACTTTACATTGGTTCAGCATACATACAGCCGGGGGCTTTGCACTGGTATGATTACATAGATATAGCAAAAGCAGTAGGGAAAAAAAACCTGTGTAGTATCATCAAAAGGTACTAAGATGTTGCATTTGTGGGCATGGGTATATGTGTACTAGTTTGAGTGGCAGTCAACATTTCTCCCACACACCCACAACTATGACTTGGGTAGTTACCTATGTAACTGCTCTGCCCTCAATGAGACTCAGATCCACAGCTTAGATTGTCTTCAGAGCATTTCAACACTTCCCCTCTCCCATCCCCAACACCCTAATTTTTTGCTATAGGAAATAACAATTCAGACAGCAGCAATGCCTCTTTTCCTTATTGGTAAATACTCTGTGGACACATCTGCTGTGATGATGATAAGGCAGAGGTCCGCTCTTAAATGGGAAAAGCAGAATGTCAGTTTACATAATGGCCAGAAAACAAGCAAATGAAACTATGTACTACAGCAGCAATCCTATTTCTATCCCCCTTCATTGTCTTAACAGGATTCTTATTGTGTTTATATTTAGAGACATAGGAAACTGTGCTAACAACAGTACCCATTGTTTCTTAAATTCAAACAACTTCTATCAAATGCTGTTCTTTAAGAATCCCGAGCACAGAGTCTCATCCAGGTGGCTAAACCAGATTTAGGAAAACAGATCTTAATGCTTCTTCCTGGCTTGGAAAAATAAAGCTAGGATGTCTCCTTCTGCTCACCTCTGTACAGAAAAGAGGAAAAAGAAGGATGGACTGTACTAATCTTTGCTGTTTGTTTTAATGGCTTTCGAGACTTTTTGCATAAAATGCACAGATTAGTTCTTTGCAGTATCCCTGTTCATTTTCTCCGTCGTTCACCCAGACCAATAAACGAATAAATATCCCAGCAATTCCCCTTCCAAATGGTCAGGTGGAAATGCAGACAACCTGGAATAAATACAATAGTCAAAGACCATTGTGTGGCTTACAATAGGCCTGGTCAAATTAGGTGGGCACTTATAAAGGAAAAGTCTGGAAGAAGCCAGAAATATTTCACTGTTAGGGCATGCCCTTACCAGAAAATACCATTGTGTTCAAAAATTATTTTAAAAGCCGTTTCAGTATCAATCCTGAATGCATGAATCCTGAACAACCAACACAGGCATATTCTATCAGCAGGCTTGAGACACCACTTTTCCAGCAAAGCCAAATTCTTTGAGTTGAATGAGCTTAACCTTAAAGATATATCAGGACCCCAAACACCAAAACCTACCTTAGGCATAGAGGTTGAAGTCCAGCATGTAGAAATATATTTGCAGTTACTATTAGCTAAAAATGTAGCCAATTCATTTATATCACATATCACAGGCTTATCTCTCTTCCAAAGCTTTTGACTTTTGCCACCACTGTAGTGGACACGGCTAGACAGAGCTGATAGTCCTAAATCCTCTGAAGTTTCAACACACACATTTGGATAGACAGTCTTTGCCTTTTTCCCAGATATTTTATCCTCATACAACATAATCTTCAATAACTGTCAGCTGCTCCATATAGCTTCTTTACTCTTTCAGTTCTCTTAACACTTCATACTCAACAGTGTCACACGGACTTCTTGTCCATCCTACCTCAGCAGTAGAAAGCTGTTGCCGTTAGAGAATCAACTGGGGCTTCCTGATTTCAGTCATCCTGTTCTAGTGAATGTTAAAGCTACAAGGGCCAGCTCTCATGTGTCACCTATATCAGGCCACTCAGGGGTCTTATGCCACTAGAGGATCTTTTTTTATATATGGGAAGACTGGAGGGAAAGAGACTGACCCAAATGTTCTCAGATACACGGCACAGCACTCAGCTCTCCCAGCCCCTTGTGCTGTCATCCAAACACCAGAGCACATGGTACTAGCATGCTGTAACTCTTGAGCTGAGAAGGAAACGTTTTATCCACAGTAGTTATCTACTGGGGGGGAAGTGGGACTCTGTAATAAAAAAAAAAAAATTGAGATAAAAAATCCTGCCAGGCTCCTGATGCACACAGTTTAAAGAAAGACGCAGTGATAGGGCTTCCCTTGGCGCCTCCCCAGCCTGGGTAAACAGGGCTCCAAAGCACTGGGTCCCATCCCCACAACTGGCTGGTCCAGTGAGAGCTCCCCTCCAGTTTCAGCCTGCTTTCACCATGGCTCATGTTTCTGATGGATATCATGATTTTCAAGTCCTCTGCAATAGTGAAGGTAAAAATGGATTGCTGTCTGGGAGAAAGGCCAGAGGCTGGCCTTCTCCCCAAGAGCATCTCGACAGAGCTCTAGGATTGCAATTTGATTTGAAATCAGGACTCTACAAAGGCTTTCATTTGCTTCCTTTCCTCCCCCCTGAGTCTCTCTTTCTTTCAGGTGGTGGCACTGCTGCACCATTTGTGATGTTCCCTACCAATCCCTTTGCCAGACTTCACAGCATTTCTTGCAGTTTGCAGTAGCCCAGGCTGCATGTTGTGCAGCTCCTGCATTTAACGGCTCAAATGGCCGTCTGGGGATGTTATTCTGCGGTTGGTTTGTTGTTTCTTCTTCCAGACCACTACCACCAGACAAAACTGTTTTAAAACTGATGGTGGTTATTAGTCATAATTTCTTATATGACTTAATCTACAGTTTCCTTACTCTCATTCTTTTTTTGCTTAGTCTTCATTATTTCCCATCAGAAAAATAAGACGCTGTTGTGAGACATAATGTATGTAAAAAGTCAGCAATGGGCTAAGATATTTGTAGGTTTTTTGAAATCATGAAATGAATATTGTAATTCGGTGCCTCCATTCCCTAGTTTGGAGCGATAGGTTAATAGCTGATAGACTTCCATAATCCATCAAAACTCCAACCAGTCCTTTCTGCATGTCAAGCTCCTAAATTAAAGCTTACATGTTCCTACACTGTATGTCCCATATCTAACCTGGATACAAGGCAGCCCATCCCCTCACATACACCTGAAATGCAGAGTAGTTACATACGATGCATTTGAAATGAGCTTATATCAATCCAAATCTCTCCATAAAATAGTTATTTTGAAAAGACATTAGAGTCCATGTTAAAAGACAAGCATTCGTGGATACATTGGAAGCTACATATGCAAGGTAAAAGCAATGCTGAATCATTGATTCGCAGTCCCATTCGTTTCAGGTGCACTGCATCTTTAAAACTGATATATGAAGAAATAACAAAGATGTCTTTTGAAAGAAAGAATTTTATCTTTTCCTCCTCTTGGGGCGTCTAGAGCAGTATGGAGACAACATACATGGCAGGTCACCTAATGTTAACCCTCTCCCAACACAATGGGAAAGGCAATGGAAGAGCTTCTTTGAAAAAAAAACCCCACAAACAACAAATACACACACATGCTCCTAACCCTTGGCAAGGCAGGCTAGAAGGAACCCGACACTTGTTAAATATGCTTTACAAATAAAGCTATGTGCAGGATAGATTATTAACTAAACTAATAATAATAAATACTGTCTTTTTACATAGCATGTTATGTCTTCAAAGTGCTGTGTAAACATTAACTAATTGATCTAGTCAGGAAACAGGGCCTGCCAGTCCAGTAGCAAGCATGCATTCACAGGATAACAAATTATTAACTAAACGGAGCAATTTCTTTTGAATCCTATTATCATAAATTATTCATTGCCTTTATTTTTTAAGTTACTCCCTCAAGCATCTGATTAATGCCTGGATTGGAGTAGATTAATTTAACTTATGGTTTCTGGAAACCTAATAGGTGGAAACTTAATAGAAGGCTGATAGAATTGTCAGAGGTAATTGATGCTTTAAGGGGCATGAAATCTGGAAAAGCACCCAGTCCGGATAGAATCACAATGGTCTTTTTCAAAGCACCAGAGGATAGGCTCTCCATGCCCTCTAGACAAATGTAATGAATTGCATAACATGTGAATGCTCCCCGCTTCCCAAATTATGAGACAAAAGTTGAGTTAATATATCAAACCATAAAGAGCTGCTCCCATTAATTCTAGATGCTGTGTAAATAACTTCCTCTTCCTTTAAGCAAGGTTTCTGTGATTCCAGATCCATTTTTAAAAGAACTCACTGTGTTCTCATTATAGCCATTACATAGAAGAGTAATGAAATAGCAAGGGCAGATCGTTTGACAGCTCTTGGATCTCTCGTCACATCAAGAAATAATGACACGAAACTTGAGGCCATTACTTTTATTTCAGGGGGTTTTCTCTGCTTGATACTGGACTGATCAAAAATGCTTATTAAAAGAAAATCTCAATTAAAAAAAAAATATCAATCTTATTAAAAAAAATTAAAAATCTCAACCTTATTAAAAAAAAATCTCAGTTAGTAACCTCCTATTATTCAGTTTCACTGGTGAATAAAGAGGGCAAATTCCAAAAATCTGTGAACCAGGGTCCAACATAGTCACAGGCATCTTATGGGAAACTAAGCCCAGGCACAGTCTCTATGCAAATTATTAGTAGAATTAAAAATATTCTAATTATAGTCAGCTACATCATTAGACACTTTACCTACAACACATGCATACACACATAATCATTATAGTATGAATGCCTGTATTTTTGAAGGGAAGGAATTCAAGTTGGAGAGAACAAAAACCTCAGATTATCACACCAAATTGTGACTGATTTTTTTTTTCTGTGAAACTCCTGGCCGAGAGAGAAACAACATAGTTTTACAGTCAACTCCTCTGCATCTGAGTCGTCTCTCTGTTAACTCCATGCAGTTCCCGCTGCTACACTCACGACACCCGTCTTCACATTAGCTCTTGGACTAGCCAATAAGTAAAAACTATTGTCGTGCTGTCTGGCTTGTAAATGAGACGAACAATGGTGGAGAGTCTGAGCCTGACAGCCAGCAGTCCATGGTGATTACAGAGAAAGGGCCTGCATTTTTGCTTTCTTTATTTGTTATTGTTATTAAGGTCAGTGTCATCCATCAAGACCTGAAGTTATTTCTGACATGATTTCAAAGGTCAAGGGGCCATGTGCAGTGACAATAGAAATCCATGGAAAAATGTACCCGAAATCTGGGGAATGCTCCTTTTCACGTTCTAGCATCTTGCCCATACTCATATTTCAATGCCAGAACCCAACAAAGAGAAGTGCTTTATAATATCAGTTGAAGTAAACAGCAATGAGAAACTGCAAGCAACTCCTTTGCTAGTCGATTAAGAGGGAGAAAATTCTCGTTCTGAGCTATTGGTTACTTTTTTAAAATATTCAGGCAGTTTTCAGCCAGGGAATATATTTCACTAGCCCCTCTCAGTGTAGAAGTAGTAGAGTTTCAAAGTAGTGAAGTACCTAAATACGGACCTTTGTCCTACATTAAAGCTGATGACAAAACTCACACAAAATTTAACTGGGGCAGGATCACACCCTATGTTATGACTCACTCAAGAGGCAGGGTAGATGGGCACTTTATAGACTAACTAAATAATACAAAGGGAAAGAGAGAGAGCGCTAGATATCTCATTTAGTTACTCTGTAAAGGTCCCTACCTACCTTGCTTTCTGGCTGATTTAAGACTAAACACAGATAACTACCTCCCCATGGCTCACATAACCTCTGGATTGAGAGTCTGCGTCCTTGTTTCTCACTTGGGAGGTTTCACAGACAAAGCACTCTTGGGATCCCTGAAGAACTGCAGAGGATTCAACCCCCGCACTCCAAGAGAAGTTGTGATCTAGAAAGTATGAATGGATGGATGTTAGGCCTAGCGCCCAGCTAGGCCCACCAGGGCATGCCCAATGATAAGGACATTCCACCTCCAGCTCCAGCTTTGCAGCAGCTTCACAAAAACGAGACTGCAGTAGCCCTGGACACCCAAACGCACCTCTTTCTGAGGGCAGGGAACAAGCACATCAGAGCTCCCCTTGCACATGGACCCTTGTGGTCAAAGTGAGGTCAGTAGAACAAGCAATGAGAGAAACATCTGCAAAGAGTGCTCTAAACCCCTCTTCATTTCTCTGAACTAAAGAACCATAATGGCTATTAGCTCTTAAATGAATGCCTTGAGCACGTTTTTTTAAGAGGTACTTTGCCATGAGTTTTGCAGGTGCGTGTATAGGGAATGCAAACAAGGTAGTTAAGAACTCCATTTTGATTGCGCCTACTGACTTGATCTAATGGGTGCTGTATTCTATGGGCTTCCACACATGCAGTCACATAGCACTTCTGTTAAATGAAATAGTAACATGTACCTCATCTAAATTTATGGTAGGAAATAAATGTGGCGTCAAGCTGTTCATTGACTGCACTACCTGCCTATTGGTGTGGATAGGATAGCTTCAATAATTTCTACTCAATTTAACCCACCTAATTTAGTAATAGTTTATTTTACAGGCCACAAATTTCATGTGAGTGCTCCCAGCTTTCATGGTGACTATTGATCATTTAATTGCAGTGTAAGTGCCAGAGAGTGGAATGGAAATTACATGGTAAATAATTACAAAGTAAATACGCGCTTTGGTCTTATCTGATAACACAGCTTCATGATATTTTGCCATACTCAAATAGGTCTTATGAATGGGGCAAGTATTTACCCAGAATGTAGAACAGTAAAATGTTACTTCTATTTAGTAATATTTGCCACATAAAAAGAAAATGCAAATGTTAAAAGATTAATATTACCATTAAGTTTAGAGTATAACAATCAGAGAAAGTAATAAAATGGTGGATAAATCCATATAGAGATATAGATATAGATATAGATATAGATATAGATATAGATATAGATCCACCAATGATGAACACAACAGATGTTGCTAAATAGCCAGGAATTCACACAATCAAATTTAATACTGAGTATTTTAACAGAGACACAATTAGTGATGTAACAGCTGTCATAGTTGCAGGGCTTCCAGCGCCAGTGCCCCCCTCTGGTGTTTCTGAAGGCAATCTCTCAAGTGTTGGGCCTTGTCTCGTTACTTCTCCCAGGGTAAAGTTACACAAGTGTCCCACTCTTGAACTAGCCCCAAGGTACAATGCACTCTTTATAGCCCTCAAGTGCCTGAGTTCTGGCATCTGCAGCTCTTCCCTTTGGGAGTCTGTGACCAACAGTATACAATGACACAACAGGCTCAATAAAACCAAAATATTCTTTACTTTAACACTAGGAACAAAGTGTTTAGAGACATAACACTAGGAACAAAATGTTTAGAGACAAAGCCTTTAGAAAAACAGTCTTGTGTATCTAAAGGCTTACTATCCCCTGATGGTAACCTAACTTCTTCAGACATCATCATCCATCTTAGCCTGGCTCACCTAAACAACTAACCCTCTGTCTTGACAAGGAATCCCATTTCAAACTCCAGGAGCCCCAGAGTTGCTATTGTTTGCTTTCCAAAGGTTTGGCCTTTATAGGTAAACCAGCCCCATGGGCTCATCCAGAGATCAAGATAAAGTCCTCATTGGCTCTACTGCTGTCCCTTAACAGTTCTCAAATGCTTGCTAGGAAGTGACTTATCCTGAGCTATTCTTTCCTTTCCTACTGCTTTCCTACAGCTGCAAATTAAACTTTCCAATATGTTAATGTAATGTAATAAATCACTCAACAACATGCAGTTCAATATTACAGAATTCCTCAATTATTACACTGCAGCTTAATTCTGTAACATCTGCTGTCCAGGCTTTAGTGGTAAGTATACATTTAAAAAAATCAATACATAAAACCTACATCTTGGAAAGACACCAGTATAATAATAGGCAACTATTGATCCTCTGGATCATGGTGTATGCATAAGGGGTCTATAACCATCACACCAAGACCTTTAATGTGCACACCTAGGCAAGAGTATGGAGGAGTGGAGGCTGCCCAAGACCTTCCCTTCCCCCATCTACCATTGAGGGAGAATCTAAAGGCCAGTCTAAGTCCAGACATTCAATGGTTGTAGCTTCTGCCAATATAAGCTCCCTAATTATCTGGTGTTACGCCATGTGAGAAATACTTTACATAGCTACCATATTGTTACTTCATTTGGGCTATGCAGGGACATAGGAAATCTGTGTCACATTAAGAAATTTTGGGCTATGATTTTGTCCTTCATTTCCCACGTTCGTCTGTTATAAACAAGATCTTCAGGGCAAGGAAGGACTCTGTGTTCTTTCCTTTCCAAAGCTACCATGCATCATCATCATCATAATAATAATAGTGAAAACTCATTATGTAGAAAAAAGTAAGTAACACAAAGAACTGAACTCCCATCTTCTGTCTTCCAGTCCATTACTCTGAAATGCAAGGTAAATGGAAATCAGCCAATCCTACAAAAATACTTGGCAGAACAAGGCAGGACAAGGCAACCTCCTATAACAAATAACTTTAGGATAGATTGGTTCTATAAGGGCCACTTCAAAAAGTATCCTGCAATGAAGTTAAAGAAGGCACGTTTGACTCCTTTATTTCCAATAAATGACAGATCAGTCAGATTAATCAAACTTTCTGTATTTCTATTAAAACTGTTTCAAATCAAAACAGAAATGAAAACTCTCTAGCACTGCAAGGTTAGTCTTTGGATACAGACTGCAAAGACCAAAACCCACAGAATGTCACTTGGAAAATATTATACATTTGGGGTCTAATTCACTATTGTGCCTTGTGCCTGCTATGAAGTATTAAGCAGCTTCAAATCCCTTTGAGGTCCACCAAAGCTATGAATAGTCTGCACTGTAGAGAGGCAGACTCAAAGGCTTTGCTTACTTCTGTTTAACATGGAGCACAAACCACTCCAAAATACAGCAAGTCCAATTCTGCCCTTCATTATATCCTTTGGCTGCGTCCAGATGAGTCCAGACATTTGGTTCCCTGGGGACAAGTAGCAATGGCACACCTTGTGCCACAGCTACTTGTCACCAGGGAACGCCTGTGCCACATGTGCTTTGGCACATGACAAGTTACCATGGGGGCGGTAGGGGAGGCTGGGGCCAGCACAGTGCTGGCCCCAGCAGCCTTACCTGGAGTCCTTGGGGCCTCCCAGGGCTACAGCAGTGGTGATCCTACCAGGAGGAGCCTAGCTGGCAGCTGGAGCACAGCTCCGGGTGGCCCGGCTCCACTTTTCAGTGGCGTGCACTGCCCATGTGTGCGCTGCTCCGGGTTTTATTTCCTGCAGGCTTTTCTGTCCCCAGAATATCCTCTGTGCATCTGCATCAGAATGCAAACTCCATTACCAATACTAGGTTTTGTTGCTTTCTTAGCTGTCTTCTCAGTGTCTGTTTTTCCTCCATATTGAGTGAAAGTCAACAGGAGATCACAGG
Source organism: Gavialis gangeticus (assembly GCF_001723915.1). Lineage (NCBI taxonomy): Eukaryota > Metazoa > Chordata > Crocodylia > Gavialidae > Gavialis > Gavialis gangeticus. The sequence continues at coordinate 20,524,669 of NW_017729031.1, forward strand.
AAATATTTTTGCATTGGGGACCTGTAAAAGAAGAGAAGATCATTAAACATGCATAATTGTTCAATGAAATGTCACTTCTGTGGACAAAGAGATGTCTACTGCCCAGCTTGAACTATGCCTTCAATATATGAAAGATCCTTCGTGACGCTGAAAAGCGGAGCCGGGCCACCTCAAACCATGCTGCAGCTGCCAGCCAGGGTCATGCCCAGGGGTCAAAAAACCCATGGGAAAAAAAAAACTGGAGCAGAGCATGCATGGGGAACACCTGACTACTGTGAGTTATGTGGTGCTGCAGACGTGTTTGCAACATCACATACCATACAGCCATGTTCATCTGGACTCGCCTTTTGAAGTCAACTCTGTTGATACAAGTAAAAATGCATGTGTGCTTCTAACGGCACAACAGGTCTGCAAAATATATGAAAGATCCTTATATCATGGTCTGGTACATATAACATATAACCTGGGAACTACCCCATAATTTGCTGTTTCTCTATTAATCTGCATATATGTGTTGCACATAGAACAATACCACTGTAGCTGAGCGTCTTTTTACTGCCATATGAGATTTATTTTAACTCTGTATAAATGAGAGGAAAATATGAACAAAGCTATCACAGGTTGATGTTCAGCCTACAGCCTACATCTGTAAAACTGATGTAATGATTATTTATGGTCACACACACACACACACACACACACTTCATGGGCGACTGGTGCCACTTTAGTCAGGGGAGGCTCATGCCCCCCCAGCAACCAGTGAGTGACTGGGGGGCGGGGGAGCCCCGCAGCCAATCTCGACAACTGGGGATAGGAGCAGGAGTCCCCAGTGGCCAATTGTGCCAACCGGGAAGTGGCCATGGTGCTCCCAGAAGTAGCTGTGGCACTCAGTGGTTCTCAACCTTTTTAGACTCAAGGCACCCCTCCGTGGACACAAGGTACCCCTTGGAAAATGCCAGGTCTTAGTTTCCACTCAGTTTTTGACTACAGGAAGATACTAGAGCACTTTTGTTGCATAGAA
>NW_017729031.1:20530689-20532383 GCF_001723915.1 Gavialis gangeticus
CGTGGACACAAGGTACCCCTTGGAAAATGCCAGGTCTTAGTTTCCACTCAGTTTTTGACTACAGGAAGATACTAGAGCACTTTTGTTGCATAGAACTCAGAAAGCCCCAACAGGGCAGAATGTTTTTAACACTATGAATTTTCTGGGTTTATCCTGTGAATTATTTGCACACCTAACTATGCTAACATTGCATGAAAAACTGCAGCACGCTTGAAAGCATCTCACAGTACCTTGGTTAGGAATCACTGACTGACACACGCACGCATATGTGTGTGCGTTTTAGTTGGTCCCCAACTTGGAGCAAAATCCTAAGGACCTGACTGTCTAGTTACTGCCATGAATCAGGAGTGACTTCAGTGAAGTCAATAGTCTCACACCTTATACCGGAGCAGCTCCAATCTGAGAAGATCATGACCCAAAGGTCACATTATGGACCACTGTGTACAGCTATAATGCCAAAGTAAACCACATGGACTTCAATTACACTAACCCACAGAAGAGCTAAATTTGGTCCTGTGTGACCTCAGCATGTCACTCCCATAGTGAAAGAGCTATATTGATTATTCATCAAACATCAAATTGATTTTAAAATTGCTTTAAAGATTTATAAGGCAGTACATAATTTTGTGACTTGTCTATTAACCTGACTTGCTGACTCCAAGTTGCTATTGGAGATCATCTGAATCTGATCTATTGATCATACACAAAATGCAAGTTAAAGGTGTGGGTAGCACCTGCCATCAGCTGTTTTATACATCAGACACAAAATGTGCTGATGATCAAAGTTACAATGCTAGCAGAGGGCACTTTCTCATTCCTGACACTGATGCACTGTATTTTATTGGAAAGCTCCTTAAAATGTATTTGTGTAAGTTAAGTCTTTGTTCACCCTTCCTGTGCTGAACTGCGTTGCACTGATGACCATAACTATTTTTACAAGTTTGAGCAGAACTGTAACAGCTGGACTGATTCATACAAGTTTAAATAGTAAAAATCTATTACTTACCTATCTATTCCCACACAAAGGCTTTGAAAAATAACCACATAACATGCCTTGCAGTATTCTGCTTTCACTTTTGTAAGTTATGCAAGGGGAAAGATATGGCATAGAAGAAATGGGACTAAAGCTACTTCATGCCACAAAATTAATAATTCTGAAGCTGGACTAATAAAAATTGAGAATGGCTCAAAACTTAAATATTTGCACATTGTAGCTATTACAAACTGTATTGTGAGCTGAACACTACAAATATTTGTAATATTTCAGGAAAGAGTTGACACAGGCAGGCCATAAGAAAAATTAGAGCATGAGCAGAAGGGACTAAAAACTTCAAATCCTGTTTAATTCAGAGAGGAGATGGGGACTTCAAAAATAATAGAAAAAAAATAAGGTGTCACAACCCTGGTAAAATTCCCCAGCTGGGCACTCAACAAGTTATTGTGTCCAAGTCCCATTTGGACAGACTTATACAAGTTTGAGCTTCTCAGGGATCAGTAGAGTCCAGTACTGTCTCTTTCATTGGTCCCTCTGCCACACTGCCTGGCTACAGTCTCTCTATTATCTACTAGGGATGTGCAAAGCTTTGGGTGCTGATTTGATTTGGAGGATTTGGCCTGATTTGGCAACTGAATCTCTGAATCCGAATCAAATGGGGAGACCAATAAAAAGGTCCAAATCAATTTGAAGCTCTCTG
>NW_017729031.1:20532678-20536186 GCF_001723915.1 Gavialis gangeticus
TCCGACCCTAAATCTATGAAACTATGAAACTATGAGACTGCAGCAGCTGTTCAGGCCTCTGGGGGCTCATGGCAGAGCACCTCCCCACAGTGCGGGGCAGTGGGGGGCAACGGGGATCGCCCACCCCACCTCCCCGCCTGGCAGGACCCGGTGAGTGCGGGGCCTTTTTTTTTTTTTTTTTTTTTTTTTAAATTTAAAGAGCCGGGACACTGGGGCCAGGCAGGGCAGCTATTGGTGGGGCTGGGAGAGTGGACAGGGGATGGGTCCTGTTTGATTCAGAGTTTCAGCCAATTCGGTGGTGGCCAAATCTCCGAATCAGATTCAGCTGAATCAATTTGGGACAGTGATTCAAATCACTGAATCAAATCACTGTCCCCCGAATCAACTGAATCTGAAGCAAATACTAGCCACTTTGCACAGGCCTATTATCTACCCATTCACAGAAATAGGACCTCCCAGCCCAGCTACTCAATGGGCACTTGGGGTTTACAGTTCACATCACCAAACACTGGTAGTTGGAGTAAATGGCTAGCCAAACTTTAAGGTTCCCAAGACCAATCCCTCTTTACTTTAGCCAACACAAAATATTAAATTGCTGTGCACATTCCCTGCCTCAGTTTCCTAATCACTATAGAGCTTCCTGTGGCTCACAAGGCCTCAAGAGTCCAGGATCTCACCTCTCTTGCACATGGCTTCTCCTCAATTCTCTAATTCTCTGAATTACAGAATCTCTCTCACCTTTGCATGTGCGTGTGCTTTCTCCCTCTTATGCACATGTGCACTCTTGCTCTCTCTCTCCTACCCAGTAGCATAACTGAGGTGAGGGCCAACCTGGGCAGTAGATCTGGGAGCTTTGCCTCTGCTCCTGCTGTCCTGTCCAACCTTCCTTTGCCTCACTGTCCAGTGACTCTAATCAGCCACATCAGGTGTTCAGCATCCACCTGCACCTGCTGAAGATTAGATTGCGTCTCTCTGGGAGCTCAGACTTAGAAGGCATGATTCAAGCTGGGCAGTAGACATCTCTGCCCATGGAAGTTACATTTCAGTGAAGATTTATCCATGTTTAATTACGTTCTCTTCTTATCCAGGTCCCCAATGCAAAAATATTTCCTGTGATCTCCTGTTGACTTTCACTCAGTATAGAGGAAAAGCAGCCACTAAGAAGACACCTAAGAAAGCAACAAAACCTGGTATTGGTAATGGAGTTTGCATTCTGGCACAGATGCGCAGGGGATCTGAAAGGACAGCACTTGTAAGATTCCCCAAATCATCCCAGATCATTTTCTATCTATTCTCTTTCATACTAAGAAAAAAAGAGCATTCAATGAACCTAAACCACATTTAAAGTTGATGAGAGGATTTTTTTCCATAGTCAAGTAGTTAAATTATGGAACCTATTGCTATCTGATATTACTGAATGCCAAGGATTATTAAAATCTAGGAAAGAATTAGGATTTATAAGGCCTAAGATAATGATACTATCCAGAGTTGCATTAGACAGGCCAGATAATATCTGTGATTGCTGTCCTTATACTTCAATGCAAATATCTTCCTGAGGTTAGCAGGATGCTTTACCTAAGGTCAGACTGAGTGGGATTCGCTAGGATCCATACTTTTCCTTGCAGAGAGCAGGAAAATGTGCAAAAAGGAGCCAGACTGACACTGCAGCAGGTTCTATACTTTTTCTGTAGACAATGGAAATTCACTGAGACAGGGACTTTCTAGGACTCTGTACACTACCTTTCACAAAGGGTGCAAACTCCCGGAGGATCCCATATCATTACTTCAATAAAACACAATTAATAGAAGACAAGCAAATGAATAAATGAATAAACGTTGTTTTTAAGCCAGTTATGCTAAAGCATTATTCCGAGGAGTTAAACTGAATGTGTTATAATATCAAGGTTGTTTGTCTTTCACTTGTAAACAAGACCAGCACTTTGACAATAAGGGCAAATGTAGACTTTGCTTGCAATTAAAAAAAAAGCTGTCAATAACACTCCACAACTGTCGCTTTTATCACCCAACTCCCCTTTCCAAAACACTATTTATTTCGCAGCCATGGTAAGAAGCCAAATTGCTTTATTTCCACAAAGTATGACTACATTTTTAAAAAGCCTTTTGTGTGTGATATATTCCACAGTGCTTAATCTCATTAGTATTGCTCCAGCATGCATGCATTCATGACCAGCATCTTTATTTTGTACAGAGGCATCCTTTAAAGAAATGGAATGCTACAAGGTCTATACATCAATGTTATGATGCTGTATTTTCATGAAATCTGTAAATAAGGTCAACAGGATAGGGATATTCCAGATGACAGAATCTTTAATAGATTTTGAGGAACAGCCTGTTTCCCGGTAAAAAATCAATATACTTTTGACCCATGCCTATTAAAAAGCACATTTTGTACAAGTAGGGGCAAAGTACAATTCCAGCCTTTTTCATGGCTATAGGCAAAGATTTTTAGGGTTATATATGCAAGAATAGTTGTCCCTGGCTAAAGTATTAACATATTGAGAACTTTGGATCATTGCTTGAGTCTAACCAATATTTTGTTTTAAGGTCTCAAAATATTATGAAATCACAACCAATACAGGTTGAAAAAAAAGGAAGAAATAGCAGCGTTGGGCCCGTGAAAGCTATAACTTAGAGGACTAAATATGCCATTTTTATTACTACAAATGGAACAGAAAAGGAGCAGAGTCCCTTTGGGCCCAATCCTGCTTCCCCTAGAATCACTGACTTCGCTGAGTGCAAGATTGGGCCCTCTGCTTCACACTGAAAGGATCTGCTGTTTCTTTCTTCTGCCTGTCCTATCAGCAGCTAATCAGAGTCCATTACTGCAAAAACTATTGAGCTCAGGTCAAAGGTATGAAGAGTCCCCAGGTCAGCAGTGACTGAAAATCATTACAGCCTGACGACTGTTCAGAGGTCTGTGAGAAATAAATCTATGTGCTGAGTCCAGGTCCTGCAAGACAGCTGTCCACACAGAAATCACTGCCAGGACTGGAGCAATGAGGAGGAAGAAAAAGTGAAAGAGGAGAAAAGGAGAGAAGGGAGAAAATAGATGAAGGAAATAGAGATGCAGAAATATGGAGAATTAAGTGAACCAAGCAAAAACAGAGCGTAAAAAACAGAATGGATCGTGATACATTACCATCCATGGTAATGGATAGTACATTACCATCCATGGGGTTTTAAAATGTCTAATTCCATTCTTTTCAGGACAAGATATTATCCTTTGACAAAGTAGACATTAGATATTCAAACTAAGTATTACTCCCAGTCTTAACTATAAAACAGAGTGAAAAGAGAAGAAACTGAATTCACATAAAATTGAATAGAATTACCAGTAAAAGGCCTAAAAGAAGCCTGAAGAATAGAGAACAGATAATAATAAGGACACGATCCGACAGTGCATTGCATGCACAACCTTTTCAGGTACCTCTATGGGAGCTATAATTCCGTAATAGCTTAACAGTTCATCACCAAAGAAGTGAGAGCT
>NW_017729031.1:20541186-20544393 GCF_001723915.1 Gavialis gangeticus
GAAGAATAGAGAACAGATAATAATAAGGACACGATCCGACAGTGCATTGCATGCACAACCTTTTCAGGTACCTCTATGGGAGCTATAATTCCGTAATAGCTTAACAGTTCATCACCAAAGAAGTGAGAGCTGAACAATAACAAAGGTTGACAACACTAGGTTAGTATTAGTGACAAAAAGGGGTTGTATGTCATTTACTGAATTATCATGGTGCTCAGTGGTTAGTGCATAAGAACTTGAGAAGTGCATAATTTCTTTTAGGAGACACATGAGTGGCCAGCAGACACTGAATCCATAAATTATCCTAATCCACTTGTATTTACAAGTGTGCAGTTTTTGAAGATAGGCTTTGAACAGAGGTGGTTTTAGCAGTAAAAGCAGCACAGTTGTCACCAAGACTCTTTTGATGACTCGCAGCTTTTCTTTCTGAGTCCAGAATCCTTCTCTCTCCCCCGCCCCCTTAAAACTCAATATATATTTCTTTCTTTCAAGGTTTCAACTCATGGCTCAGACTCTGTTTGTGACCCTGGCTAAAACCATTAAAATTCCTTTTGTTCTCATGCACAGCCACATGTTTGCAAGGATCATTCAGGTGGGAAACCCGCCTGCTGGGTCTTGGAGCCAGCTTGACTAGGATTGCCTTACAACACCAAAGTGGTCAGATAATCATTTTGTCACTTCTATGGCACCTATTTTACTGCAGAGTGACCCTCCCTGTTAGAGACAGCCCCTAACTATTTAACTGCTGTCCACTGAAGCCACTTGGTTTTCATTTCTGATAAGCTCTATAACAGATGCAATCCTATTTGGAAAAGAGTCGTATTTGAAATGGAGAGAACATGTTTTAGAAAAGAAATCTAGCTGTTACTCCCTTTGCAAGAGTATTTTCTATTTGTTTATACTGCAAACTGGTTCTGTTACTACCAGCACCAATCAAAACTACTCTCCAGATTGTAGCCTCGGTTCAGTGTCCAAGTCTTGATGGAGGAAACCACAGGGATGAGAAATGATAACACTTCAGAAGGATTATGGCAACAGTAGCACAAGTAGAAACCAAGTGCTTGGAGTGATATGTAGACTCTTCTCAGCAGACTGCAGAAGATCCAAATAGTTTTCTTATCATGAATTTGCTGTTCATTCGTTCTTCTTCCCCAGGGCATTTTGCATTGTTCAGAATTTCATCATTACACATCATACAGTTATTTAGACTTATATACTTATTTTCACTCCTATGCACAGCACCTTCACAAAAGCATCAACCCTGGCCAGTACCTACCTATGGGTTCGGCTACAAAATAAGAAGACAAATTGGGTTAGGTAAATACCAACTAAATAGTTGGAAAATTTCCTACAGAATAAATAATGTAACAGAGGTCTCCAGGACTCCAGATGCAAATGCAGTTTGCACTCTTGGTTTTCCCTTTTTCTATATAACGTCTTACTGGATACAATTTGGCTTCACTGTCCAAAAAAAGACCACAAAAGTGCTGTTCCAAGTCTGACACCTGGGCTCACTCCTTCTAACACCTTCCAAATGCTAGCATCCTTGCAATTGTTCAAGCCCACTCACACTCACTGTACTCTAAGATATATCTTTAAGGAAACATGGAAAAATGCCACCATTTAGAGGTACTAATGTTGGGAAAATATAAGCTTCTGTACAAATCCTTGAGTAGCAGTGTCTCTAACCGGCAGTTCCTCTAGCCTTCATCACCTGCTGGATGAGATCAACAATGACAACCATGATAAAAAGATGATGACACTGTTGGTTGGCTATCAATATCAGAGACCTGATGCCTAATGCAAATTCATCCTTGATTGCAAGTACATGCAATTCCCATGAAACACACGCAACACTGAAGGCAATATATTTCAAGAAGGGAGGTACTTTCGAGAGTTTTGAACTCTGTCCCTAGATCTGATATCAAATCTTTGCGAGAATTTTGATAAAACATTTACCCTCCCGTACCTCAAATTCCCAACCTATAAAATTAGAATTAACAGTCCTGAGCCACTTCTGTAAACTACATTGAGATCTGCAGCTAAGTACTACCATTATGAAAAGCCATTTGTCACAAACATGCCTTGTTGTTTCAAAGGTGCCAAGTTCCTCAATGATCTTCAAATAAAAACGCTGCTAATTTACTATGGAGGAAATAAAACCAAAGGAAGTCTTAAACAAAGCTTAATGTCTAATTGAGATTAACAGCATTGCAGCAGTTTATCTGTAATCCTCTGTAAAGAAGTTTCTAAAATGCATACATTTTTGTTTTCTAACAGAAAATTAACAGAAATTCTTATCCTGATGGTAGTTCAGTTTTTGTTGGCAGCTGGCACTAAGTTTACTAATGTATCTGTTGGAGACTTTCCAGTAAAAAAAAAAAAAAAACACGAACAATTTGGTTTATATTACTTTTGTGTTAATCACTTCTCTCTAAAGTCACACACAATGGGCTAAATCAGTTTCAGTGGTAAATGCTGAAATATTATAAGGAGTCCAAATGGCTGTGGATTCTTCCCATCTGTCATGGGCTGCAACTAGAGTACTACACCGGCAAAATGATATTACTTTCAAGTTAAAAATAAATCATCAAGCCAAGTCTGTCTCTCTAATCCTATGTGTATTGCCCTACCAGTGACCTTCCCCTGGCCAGGACAAATTATATTCTTAAGGAGTATGTAGAAATTCGTTCTTTTTCTAGTTTATTTCTGAGCTCCTTGTGAAATAGTCTACCAGCTATACCACATATGCGTTCTGTAATTGGGTTCCTTTCCACTATGGCCTGGCCAGGCTTCTGTTATAGTAAGATCTCTGAATGTGTCCCCTAGCATTTTGTAAAGGCTAATACACTATAGGCTGAAGACCGCTCCCCTGCCCCCCAAACACACTAGTGTACTTGGAGAGGAAGGTGGTAGGGGCTTCTTTTCACATGTGCGAAAAGCAATAAAAGTTCTTTTCACAGGTCACAGGAGAGAACGATAAACATTTGTGTATGGCTTACCTCTCACCCCATGCATATTACTCCTAATAATAGGAATAATGCTCATGTCAAGCCCTCTTGCTAAGTCATGTGCTGCTTGTAAACAGCAAGCACTGTCCTGATACACACTCAACTGCTGTTCCATGTCAGGAGTAGCAAAGCCTTCTCAAGCTCAGGTTTCTCATCAGCAGGGATCTGGGTTTTCCATTTCCCACGGAAAAATGGA
>NW_017729031.1:20544404-20544775 GCF_001723915.1 Gavialis gangeticus
GAGAGCAGCTCCTGCAGGTAAGTGTGGGGGGATTGAGGCTGCCATAGGGAGGGCGGGAGGGAGGGAGCTCAGCAGGGCAGTGGCTGGGGTTGCTGCCCAGCGGGGCAGTGCTTGGGGCTGCAATGCACGTCTGCAGGGCACCGGCAGGAAGCAGGATGGGGTGATGGGCAGCTTGTGCAGGGGGTGCGGAGGGGTGAGGCCAGCTCCCCACTGCAGCATGCACTCCCAGGGGGTAGGGGAGAACTGTGCCCCCCAGATCTGTGTGTGAGGATGGGGCAGGGCAGGCTGCCTGCTGCAGGCTCAGGTGGGGGGACTGCTCCCTGCCCCTTTGTGCACTCCTGGCAGGGCAAAAGGGACTTATGCCCCCCATA
>NW_017729031.1:20549775-20552118 GCF_001723915.1 Gavialis gangeticus
GCGGGAGGGAGGGAGCTCAGCAGGGCAGTGGCTGGGGTTGCTGCCCAGCGGGGCAGTGCTTGGGGCTGCAATGCACGTCTGCAGGGCACCGGCAGGAAGCAGGATGGGGTGATGGGCAGCTTGTGCAGGGGGTGCGGAGGGGTGAGGCCAGCTCCCCACTGCAGCATGCACTCCCAGGGGGTAGGGGAGAACTGTGCCCCCCAGATCTGTGTGTGAGGATGGGGCAGGGCAGGCTGCCTGCTGCAGGCTCAGGTGGGGGGACTGCTCCCTGCCCCTTTGTGCACTCCTGGCAGGGCAAAAGGGACTTATGCCCCCCATATCTGTGTGCAGGGCACAAGTGTAGGTGTGGCCTGCCTATTTCAGACTTGGACTCCCACCCTGCTGCCCTCCCTTGGGGCCTCTGCAGCCCAGGGGGTGCCACCGGCACTGCAAAGAACACCAGGACCATGCAGGAAAGCTGCTTGCCACTGTGAGCTCCACACTGCCCTGGCAACCTGCCTCCTATGTACAACCCTGTGCTGCCACCCCCACTGCAGCTGCACACTCAGGGGATGTGTCACCAGGGCAGTGCTGAGCTTGCAGCAGCAAGCAGCTTTTCTGCATGGCCCCACCATTCTTTGCAGTGCTGGGTTGCACCCGCTGGCTTGTGGAGGCCCCGGGGGAGGCAGCAGAGCCAGAGCCCACAGCAGGCAGCACACAGTTCCCACTCCATGCACAGATCTCAGGGGAACAGGTCCTCCTTGCTTCCCGGGAGTGAGCACAGTAGTGGGGAGCTGGCCCTCCCCAGCTAGCCAAGCCCACAGCAGGCAGCACTGGGGGGCCAAGCCAATCTCCACTCACCTGCAGCAGCCACCACCTCCTGTTAGGGGCAGGGGGCTGCAGACCCAGGTGTCTGGTCCCATAGTCCTGGCAGCTGGGGGCCCCCTCCATCAGGTCTGGGGGAGCAGGAGTTATGGGTGGGGGTCAAGGGGCATCAGCAGAGCTGGGGAGTTGCGGGGTGGGGAGTGAGGGGCACCAGCAGAGCCAGGGGGATTGTGGGGGGCCTTTCATTTTAATCACAGATTTGGGGAGGGAGGGCTTTATCAGAGAATTTGCATCTTTTTTATTAGAGAATTAGTGATTTTTTTATCAGAGAAAACAAGGAACCCTGCTCATCATTCCCATCTAACTTGATTATGTGAAGGTGCTAATCAGAGTAACATCTCTGTTTCCCAGTCATGCATTAGGCAAAGCAAGATTCAGGTTTAAGGTTTATCCAAAAATCTTGGTTTATAATGTAACTGCTGGCAGACCTTTATTGACAGAATACCCATACTAAGTTTAAATGGTCTGATTAGTACATAGCCAATACACTTCTGCAAGTGAGAAAAATAAATTCACCACCTGGAAAATATTGGTAGAAGAAAACAAAGTTTCATTTGTATTTTAGAAAAATCTCATAAATGATTCAGAATAAGAAAATGAACCAAAAATATTTTCCAGAGTAGACTGTCACAGCAAAAAATTCTTCATGACAGACAATTTCACATCATATTACATTGCAAAAGCTATGGACACATTATTTTCACTGACAGCCTCTCATTCACCTCAACTAAAACCACCAAATACATAGCGCATTAGAAATATCAGGTCACATGTACCAGCATTGTCCTAAAATGGAAAATATCCCAATTACAGGCCATTTTAAAGACTAGGAACAGAAGTTACACATAAACTGGTTAAAGCAATCAGAAACTGGTTTAACCCTGTAACAGAACAGAATCTCAATGCACGTAAACCAGTTTCAGAATGGCTCAAACTGGTTTCAGATAAACTTGGTTGTAGTATCAGACTGCAAATGTAGTATCAGACTTAACTGATTTGGGTCACAGTGGACCCCTTCCTGGTTCAAGTTAAATCAGAGTCCCCCAGCATGCTTTGCAGCCCTGGGCTGGGCTGCCCTCTGCTCCCTAGATGGAGTAGTGAGGGCTGGCTGACAAGGGAGTACAGGGGGAGGGGCAAGCCTGGTGATGCCGCCCAGGCTGTGGGGGGGGAACTACCCACTCCCTCCCCCTGGCAAGCCCCAGCTAGGGTCTGGAGCCAGGAAGTGGGGGTTAAACACCCCTTCCACTGCTCAAACTTACTGCTGGCTGCGACTGTAGACTATAAATCCCAGAGGCACCTGGAAGCAGGAAGAGGAAGTGAACATACAGCCCATCCTGGCAATGTGCCAGAGAGCAGTGCTCTAGCACCCCCCAGCTTCTGGCCTGAGCCACTGTAGGTACGTGGCTGCATTGCCTGAAACAAAGGTAAATGTCTCTCTGGTTGTTTCTCAGTTTAATCTCTGCAGTTTAGACTAATCTG
>NW_017729031.1:20552130-20555211 GCF_001723915.1 Gavialis gangeticus
CAATTTAGCCTCAGGCTTTTTGACTGTCTGTACTTAGCCAAAATGTGTATTTACGTGACTAACCTACGGTCATGGAGTTTTCTGTACAAAAAACCTGTGAAGGGTCTCCCAGTTCCTCATCTTAGTTAAAAGATTTCTTTCAGTTTCCATGCTTCCCCTGGAAGTGTTGATTTGCAGTTTACCCACAGATCCAGGTGCCTTTACAACTGTATGATTGCAAACTTGGAGATTGCTTTCAAAAAGGTGGTTCATGAATCAAAACTTCTCAGAAACTCTGTTCATAAAATCTACTCCTTTCAAAACAAAAAACTATTACTTCTGATCAGCTCCATTGATGTTCAGGACTTATGCAAACTGTGGCAACAAGTAAACACTGTGATTAATGTTTTGTTTAATCAAGGTCATGAGAGGGAAAGCTGGTGAAGATGAATCACTCTGCTTCCTTTACAGCCTATGTAATCAAAATAACTTCAGTGCAACTACAGTAAATAGAGCTAACTCTGGAAAGTAGCATGGATCAAAAACAGAAAGATGGCATCAAACTGCAGAATTCAGATCCAGATCTCATTTATGAACACATCAACTTTTGGGATGCTCAAATCAGGGTTTTAGTTCAGCCTAAAGACAAGTAATGCGTAACAACTGAATCAAGACCAAGGTTCAAATGTTATCTTCCTTCAACCATTTGATGTGGTTTGATTTAGGCCCAAGTTTGGAGGTATTATGGCTTTTTAGAAACAAATAGTAGGCCCAGAGCCCATCTAGAGAAAATACATCAGGAAATTATTTATTACAGCTCCCAAACAGGGGAAACAATCTGGGGTCTATAATAACACCAGTTAAATATTTCTTATATAAATCTACATTGCTTGATTTGTACTAGTAAGAAAGAAAAATGGATAAACAGATAATTGTGTATTTTTAACAGAAAAAAAAATTAGATGAACTTATGAGGAGGTTTTCTGATCATAAGCATTTCTGGAAGTCAAGTATGAGTGGGTATCGTGGCACGGCCCAAACCATTTGCAGACATGAAAGGATTATTTCTGAAGTGTAAAGATCAAAAAACATTTTTTCAGGTAATAAGATCTCTCTCAGATGGATTTCAGTAACAGGAACTGGCTTCACTATAGTGAAGTAATAAAAATAAAGCAGGGAGCAATAAAACTACAAGTTGGAGTAAGTTACTAACGCTGGATATTCAGCATCAGCTCCCACAAACCTATGAATGGAGTTTACAGTGGTTAATGTAGCATTTGCGCATAATAGAAAAATATACAAGTTTCTGTAACTTATGAAATCTGAAATAATTTGCCCATTGTGATGACATCATAACAATCATCAAGAACAAGGCCCAAGTCACCTGTCATGTCTCCAACCCCTAAAAGTCTTCTCCAAGGTGTTGTTCAAAGGTGTCTCAGGTGGTATGAAAGAGCAGAAATACAGAGAAATCCTTCCTTTCCTTGCCTTTCATTTCCATTCCTTCACATGCTTCACCCCCCACTTGTCTCCCTCTAAGTATTCTTAATTTCTCCCTTCCTAACACAAATAGAATAAACAACATATTCGCCTGGCTGTAATTTTCACTGAACATCCAGACCTTCTTCCACATTCACTCTGATTTAAATGGCTCCTTTGCCCCCAGCATCTCAAAGTACTACACAAGCAACGGGGGAGCTCCCAGCACTTCAGTACAGAGGCTCTGCGTCGCTCTGAACAGTTTACAGAAGGATGAACAGAAACGCACAACCCAGTCACTTGAGTGGCAGAGCTATGAAGAGAGTGCTCTGAAGTCCTAACAAGCTAGCCCTTGGCTCAAGCCATTGAAGAGCATCCTCTCCCACTGCTATTTATGAATATGCTACTTCTCAGGTGTTTCAGTTCCCAATTTACACTTCTTTATAGAAAACTATGGTTCCCGGTGGTACAGCACTGAATGAAGCACAAAGAAAATGCTGAGGCAAAGCACCGAGCATTAATCTCAGCCCCAAGAATTAATCGAATGTAGGGGAAAGCCTATCATCAGTTTATTTAATCTCACACCTGCAATGTACAAGATTTGAGGGAATTTAAAGCCTGAACTGCTCTGTTTTCACACACCAGTAACAGGCTGGTCCATTAAAACAGTTACTTGTTACAGGCACAATTCACAGCCATACAAATACTAAACACATTGCTTGTTTCCTACCATTTATTTAGACCATGGTGGGCAAAATCCAGCTTGTGGGCCAGATCCAGCCTGCCAATCAATTGTATCTGGCCTGTGGCTGTCCGCCTGGCACTCCGCATGGGGCCGAACCCTGCCCGTTCCCACCGGAGGCAGCCTATTCCGCACTGTGGCCCGTGCCCACCCTGTGCTTGCTGATGGCACCATCCCAGCCCTGGTGGTGCCATCACTGTCTGGGCCCCACCTTCCTGTTGGGGCTGCTCCCGCTGCTGCTGCAGCTGCCCAGGCACTGCTCGGTTCTCCCCACCTCCACGGGCTCCTCCTCGTCTTCTTGCTCCTGCTGCACCACTCCAGGCAGCAGGTAGAGTGGGGAAGTGGCAGCAGCCATGGGGATGCATGCTGGGCACCACATACCAAGCCAAACAGGGAGGAAGTTGCAGCCAGACAGCCCCTGCCCCAGCACACGGGGCTCCAGTTCCAGTTCCTGGCCGCCTTCCACACACTCAGCTGCCTGGCATGATGAGCAGCCACCTGCGCATGGCTGACTGGGTGGAAAGCAGCTCTGCCAAAAAGCTGTACACACTGGTCAACGCTGGGGCCACAGTTAGGGTGGTGCCACTGGCAGACATGAATGGGAGCATGGCACAGGCTGCCCCAAGTAGGAGTGGATGGGGCTCAGCCCCATACAGAGCACTGCAGGGGCAGCTGCAGATGGATAGTAGGATGAGCAACCCCTGACTCTACACCTGCACCACACCATCTGGGCAAGCTCTGCTGCATGTGTCCCCTGCCCTCCGCACCTCTCCCTCCCCTACCCCTGGATGGCTCCCAGGACCTAGCACATGCACAGCCCCCACACACACACACGTGCACCCACTACCCCCCACACACACACCCCCACACATACCCCTAAC
>NW_017729031.1:20556840-20557450 GCF_001723915.1 Gavialis gangeticus
GCCAGGGCCTCGTACCTGTTCTCCAGGTGGACTGGAGGAAGTGGTACTGTTGTGTTGCGAGTAGCCCTGGTTCTGGAGGTGACTGTCTGCCACTCTGCAATGGAGGGCACTTCCTGAGGTGCTTCTTCCTTGAGTGTGTGGCCCTGCAGGGAAAGAAAATAGCTGTCAAGTTCATCCTCTGCCTTCCTGATTCCCCCTTGGCTGCTGGCCTCCTCCTGGAGCTCCCTCACCTGTGCCCCTAGGGCCCTAAGGCGGACGCCTGCAGGACAGGTGTGGGGGTCTCCAATCCCTGCCCCCCTGGGCCTTGCTAGGCAACCCCTGCAGGCCAGGGGGTGGGTGGACTCCAGCCCCATGGACTCTGTCTGGGTGGAGGCCTCAGACAAGCCCTGGGTAGGCTGCAGCCCCTGGGCAGGGGCCCTGGCAGCACTCCGTGTCAACACCATCATAGGAGTTGCTGCTTGTTTATGACTTAGTGCAGTGCCTTCTTCCTGCCCTAGCAGGAGTCTCCCTCCTGGCCCTTCTTGCTTGCCCACCAGCACGAACGCCGACGCAAATGCTGGTGCGCTCTTACGGAGTGTGCCTGTTTGCATGCTCTGCTCACACGCTGCAG
>NW_017729031.1:20562450-20569711 GCF_001723915.1 Gavialis gangeticus
CCCTCCTGGCCCTTCCTGCTCTGTTCACACGGCACGGCTTTTCAAGGCCGCGGTTTGAATTTCCCGCCGCTGCCCCAACAGTCAATCAGGCGCTCCGGTCTTCCCGAAGTGCCTGCTGGCAGTCCCACCCCCTATGCTCCCCCGCGGGGGGGATCCGGTGCCTCTGGAGCCTGCTCCCCAAGAGTTAACCCCAGGGGTGCTCCCTAGCTTGGGGGGACAGTCCCCCTAGCCCACCCCTTGTTTGCGTGCTCTGTTCATGCGATGCGGCTCCCTACTGGCTCAGCTAAGAGGGACCCGGGGGGCTTCCCCTCCGGATCTGGCTCAGCTGTGTCTGGTCCCTCTGCCCACTTACCTTAGGGGGATCAGCTGATGCTGCCCCTGCTGCTGGCTTTGCCTCCGCCTCGGGTCAGGTAAGGGGGCACACATGCGTGCGGGACACACATGTGCCTGGATCCCTCCTCTTCTCCCTGCTCCTGGCTCCCAAGCTTCTTAATGAGGAGGATGATAATGCAGCCTGGGCAACAGAGATTTCCCCTCTTTCTGTCAATAGAAATTTCTACCAGATAGGACCCTTCTCCAACTACCAATTCCTCTCCAAAGCTGTGGTTCTTCATCTCCTGAATTGTGCTTCCCCACCCAACCTACCAAGGATTTGCGTTTTCTGCTTTCACTTGTATCTCCAGCTATGGGCCAAAGTAGCTACAGGCTTTGGTCCTTGAAATCTTGAAGGAAGTATAACAATCAGTCTTACATCAAGCAAAGGACCCGGCAGTATACCTGTTGCTCTCTTTCCTTGGCTGCTTTTTCTTCATTGAACACTGTTTCCATCCCCTGGCTGGATGCTGTATCTATTGCTGCTGTGAAAGACACACCATATCTTCTCACATACCATGTGCCCAAAAATAGGAGGCACCATATTTTGAGGAAAGCAGAATGAAGACAAAAATATTTTTTTCAGAATTATGGCTTCAAAGACCAGGGGCAGAGTCTAATCTCCTTTTCATGCTTAACCAAGAGCTAACACCCTACATGCTGCTGAAAGCTAGTCTCCATGTCTAAATACAGACAGTCAAAAAACCTGAGACTGAATTGATTCAGTTTTTGCGGGTTAGTCTAAGCTGCAGAGATTGAACCAATAAGCAAATGAACACACTTTCACTTTTGATTCAGGAAATGCAGCCACATACCTGCAGTAGCTTGAGCCAGAAGCCAGGGCATGCTAGAGAACGCCATCCACTGCCAAGGGGGAGGGAAAACAGAAGCCCACCAAGACCTTTCCCTGCTCTCTGCTGGAGCAGAGGGGGCCTGTATTCTGCCTGAATGGGAGGTGGGGAGGCAGGAGGAGGGAAGGTAGTGAAATTGAATTCATAAAATCTTAAATAAGAATAGTTCTTTCTCTGAAGAAGTATAAACTGAAGACCTATAAGCACAGCTCGGGCTGTGCATTCACTTACTCTTTCTGCTGCCCCAGAGGTCTCTGGGATTTGCAGTTCAGAATCAGAGCAGCAGGACTATGCCGGGTTGCTCATCATTTCCTCTTCCTGCT
Source organism: Gavialis gangeticus (assembly GCF_001723915.1). Classification (NCBI taxonomy): domain Eukaryota; kingdom Metazoa; phylum Chordata; order Crocodylia; family Gavialidae; genus Gavialis; species Gavialis gangeticus. The sequence continues at coordinate 20,563,997 of NW_017729031.1, forward strand.
TCCAGGTGTCTCTGGGATTTGTAGTTCACAGTCACAGCCAGCAGTAAGTAAGTCAGCAGGGCAAGGCACCTCTGTATTCAGGGGATGGTGAGTTTAACCCCCCTTCCTGGCCCCAAACCCCAGCCAGGGTTTGCCTCGGGGGGCAGTGAGCCAGCCCTCACTGCTCCAGCTAGGAAGCAAGGGGGTGGGGCCAGCCCTGCTCTCTAGAGCAGACAACACAGTCCAGCCCAAGGCTGCAAAGCATAGTGGGATGCTAAGGAACTCTGATTTAACTTGAACCAGGAAGAGGTCTGGAATATAAGTTTCATAAACCACTTTGACCTAAATCCGTTAAGCCTGATACTACATTCAATCGGGTTTATCTTAAACCAGTTTCAGCCATTTTGAAACTGGTTTATGTGCACTGAACTTCTGTTCTGTTACAGGTTTACACCAGTTTCTGACTACTTAAACCAGTTTATGTGTAACTTCTGGTTTAAACCCCTGGGTAGACCTATAATTCTGAGAAGATCTATAAATATTCTGCAAGGCTGTGAAATAGAAGAGAGACCAGAAGCAGTTAGAATACACTGAAATTGCCAGAAGAAATTTTAGTTTGATCAGTGGAACATCAAGACCACTAAAAGGGAGAGACAATCCTGGTGTTAACCGGTGGAGTGAAGAACAATGAGCTATTAAGTCAGCAGGAATCAAAGCTGGAGCAGGCATCAAAGTTTGTACTTTGGGCAGAAAAAATGGGTTCCCTGCTTAAAACGTGCACCCCAATTTTGGGGACTTGATTTCTGGGGAAAGGGTGCACGTGGTATATGAGTAAATACAGTCTATAACTGAAGCCAGCTCATACTTGTCAGGACAAGATGGTGACACCACATGAATTGGGTGTGGTATAAAGTGTTTCTCATGGAAGCTGCAATGAGTGAGTTTAGCATTGCCAAGAAGCACTGATAATACAAACTGCATAAACCAGCTATCAATATGCACTTTCATCTGAAGATTTGTAAGGGATAAAGGATAAGAAGAGAAGGTATGGAACCACAACTCGCATCTCCAGTTTTTGAGTAAGAAGGCTGCACTTCAACACTCCCAAATTTAAATACAACAATGTACTATGCTTGGCCCTGATGCCATCTGCACCTAAAAAATGACAACTAATTCAGAAACACAACAAAATATCTCCTTGTCCAACTGGGCCAATGGGAACACATCAAATCTGTCTCACACTGGCTTCCACCTAAGTTCAGAGTTTTAGTTTTAAACCGGGCCCGATGACCAAGCTCCGAGATATTTAAAAAATAACCTAAAACTCTGGGATGAAGACAGCAATTGACCTTCCCACCCCTCCAGCACAGCGTAGCTGTCTATCATAATGGTAAAGCTCAGATGTACCCAAGACAAGTTTTCTTAATTCCCACCCAGGCCTGTGAAAGGAACTGCCACAGGAACCAGAACTACCACAAACTTTGCCACCTTCTACTCAAAATGTACGATACACTTCGCTTAACTTTGCTTTATCTAATACAAACCCACAATGTTGTATATATATTTATTTTTAAAGTCTACCAAAAAAAACCACTAAATACATAATTCTCCCCCTGGGACTAAGTTGAGGGAGAAAATGAGGCAGTGTGACAGATACAATCACATTGCTTAACTCGTGATTGGCAGGTGCCCAAAGACTGCACCAAAATACTTCATCCTTCCCTCATAGAAACAGAATTCAAAGATTGCTGGTGTCCTACGCTGGTCTTCTGTTGGGGGGACATAGATTCAATTGCCCTTCCAGTCCTACATTTTTATACCTGCCTACAACAAATTTTGTTCTGTAAGCCACAAAATGCATTCCAGCTATGGGCTCAACACTCAGTTTGTGAAGGAGAAAGGGGTTACAAATGCAGAAAGTGAAATTCATCTACAGATCTGACACTACTTTACCCCACATGTAATCCATAAGGGCAAGTGTGGCTTGTGAAGACCTTAAATGGAGCCCACTCTATTCCAGTTGCACTCTTCTGGGTTATTAGGAAGCCCCGTCTTTGTTTTCCCATGAAGCCTGATAAGCAATTCAGCTGGCACATTACTACAATCAGGCTAGTTTTTTGCTTGTTTCCCATAGCTTGATAACTCTATTTTAAACAGATTTTCTTCAAGGTCATCTGTCGCCCAGCAATTTCCACTAGTATCATTCAGACACTGAGAACAACATTTTCTTTGACAACCCAAATTTGTCAACATCTTTACTGAAGCCCAAGTCATATTATTAACTATCAGGTAAAAAACCACAATAGGGGGAAGATCACTGATGTATGAGAGTCACTTAGGTATTCTCCATGGCTTTTCCAGGGGAGAGAATGAGTGTGTATACACATACACTTTATTTAAATATAATACTTGGCCAGTCACTACTTGCCAAATACAGTCAGCTTTTTACCTGTGATGGTGAAACTAACATGGACAGAAAACTCCATGAGCATTATTCTCATTTGCACTAAGGCCCTGCTATACTGCCTGAGCTTAAATATAATTTATTTGTGCTTTCAGGTCCCTTTACACTGCTAGAGCTCTGCGTAAACAAGAACACCCTAAGATCCCAACTAATCTTTCTTTTTAAATCAATAATTAATAAACTCTTCAGTTGGGATAATTAATCAGGCACTTTAAAATGGATCAGTGGGCACTTTCTTTGAAAGAAAGTAGAATGAGCACTGATCAGGTTTAATAACAGTTGCTCGGTGTGTGTGTCAGTCAACTACATAAAGGCAAAATCAGAGACAAGGTTGGAGTACTTTGTGAGAAATAGCTATAGTGTTGCCAACTCTCAGAATTTTATTTTGAGAACTGCAATACTGTTTTTATTAAATCCTCAGCTACTGGAATTGGGCAGCCGTATGTGCACCCAGCTGTCGTTAAAAAAGGGAAGTTTCTAAATCATGTTTTTTGGAAAAAAGCCTGACCATATGACCTGCATGTATCCTGATGAGTTAAAAACAAGAAGTCAAATATAAACTGCTCCCAACTTATTACCTTTGTACTGGCACATCATTCTTGAGCTTCTCACCTTTATTTGAAATATGCCTCCTGGGTTTCTGGAACCTGGGTTCGGTGGTGCAGTGTGCTGTTTTCATTTGAGAACAAGCAGAAGATTGCTCCATTACTCACAAAGGATACAGAGGGCAAGGGCAGGATCATGTCTTCTGCAAATGCAAGAACATAAGGGGAAAGAAATTTCCATGAGTCCCTGCATGGAGATCCTTCTTCATGGGACCATCAAGCTTGCCTTCCCACCAAAGTAGAAAGGACCTGGAGGATCTTTAGTAATCTCTGGATCCTGCATTATCTGATAGTAGTCAGGTTTTATATTTGCAGAGGCTGTTTACCTCCATGCTGTGGGTCTCAGAGGGTGTCTATACACAAGCAGTGAGGCTGCTCTGACACACTGGAATTCTGGTTCATTGGAGCAGACTCAGTTAAACTAGTCTCCTGGAGTGTGGCAGCTGCCTTGCTCCAGCAGCTTCCTTCATCTCTTGTATCAGCATCCCTACACTTAAAAATGGTGGCAGGGACATTTGAAGCTTTATGTCAAGCTGTGGCGTGCACAGTATGGGGCACTACTACTCAGAGCCACCTGCCTCACTGTGCCAGGCCAGAAACCATGCTTCAGGAGTCTGCCTCGGGGAGTCTACAGCTGGCTGTCCTGCTTCCTGGAAAACACCCATAAGCCTGGGGTAATGCTGCCACCACCCAGGAATTGGTCTCTGGTAGGGCTCTCTGCAGCTCAGGGCCTGCAAACACAGACCCTGCAAACCTGGGGGATGCTTTGCCCACAGTAATATTTCTGGGTGCTTCTTTCAGCCCAAAGCATCCCAAGATAGTATCAGGTAGAACTGAAAGAAAATAAAAAGACAAGCTCTGCTGGCCAAGCTGGGAGCGGGAAGCCTCTTGCCCCTCTCCACAGTAAGACAGCAAGGTAATCTGTAACCCAACATCTTTATTGATCAGGGGGAGGGCAGAACGAAGAAGTCAGAATACACTTTGAGCAAACATAAGCACTTGAGTCTTACAGAGATTGGACACAGTAATCCTTTTATGACGCGACTGGCCTAGACATAATTCCTAAGTCCTGGCTAGTTTCCAGGTTTTTACTTACAGAAAATCACCAGACAGAAGCCTGGGCATTTGCTTGCAGCTTTCAAAATGCTCCCTGGAAGAAAGAGAGCACTCCGTGCTCCCCCTAGGAATTTATCTGGCCAGGTCACCTGGTTGACCAGCCTGAACCAAGAAGGAAGCAAGTAGAGATATGTCACCTAGGCTGATCCAAGTGAGGGGCAAAGAGAGGGGGAGGGGATTTCTTCACACAAGCACCCCTGCTGCCATTTTTAAGTGCGGGACACTGATACACAAGACATGGCAGCACTTCAATTAGAGTGGCTCTCAGAGCCACTCTAATTAAAGTACTACCCCCCGCTCCCACAAGAAGTGCCCACAAGGTCCTCTTCCCCAGCAAAGCCTCCTGCCACCAGCTGCTTATAATGGGCCCAGGAACTGTGAGACCCCTGTGTAGGCACCTGCCTCTTTTCTCTTCCACACTGAAGAGATAATACCTATGCAAAGAAGTCTCTTTCATGTGCATGTGTTGCCCCCAATCATTTAGTTTTTGCTCCAGATTTCATTCAGACATAAAACCTGCTGCTTCTGATGGCCCACTGAAACCAATGTGAGTTTTGTTTGAGAAAAATTGTAAGAGTTGGTCTACAGTGAGTTAGAATCTAAGTATTTTTTTCAGGCAGCTGAGAAAGTGGCATATCAAGAAATGAAAACTGTAAATAAGGAAGTACTTAAAAATATACATGTCTGATACGACACACCTGACAGCTCTCATTACGTAAATCTGTTTTTTTCAGGCAAACAAATGACTAGAATCATGCATCATTTCTGAACGTGCTGACCCTCAAGTTTACATGGTTGGTTAATATAACAGGCTTCAAAACAGGAAGCTCCAGCTGTAACACAAATGACCCAGACAGCAGAATGCTAGACAGAAGACTCAACTGGAAGACAGGAAGTTAAAGTTCATGCTCAGACCACAAACAGTATAGCAATAATAAAATTCATCTGAAATAAGTCTAGCAATTCCATAGGTCACTGACAGTTAGAAAATATATTTTAAAAACTCCTGCTCCTCTACATGTTTATGGAAAGACAGACAATTGCTAGGAATAGATTGGCATTATAAGGACAGCTATACTATAAGGGATACAGAATTATTAAGCCTCATGCCTAGTTTAGATTGTAGTTTTATAAATACTATACCTATTATAGTAAGCTGAAAGTCAGTGGGAATTAGATGCATAACTCTCTTAAGCTCCTTTAAACATCTGAATGCAAAGCTCAAAACATTTGGAATCTCAATTTTTTTGTCCATTTGAATTCTTGCCTACTGGGTCTAACAGCTCTTAGATGCACTGTGCCTCTCCATGCTCTAGTCCAATGGCCACTGTATTCTGATTGCCTTAGACCTTTGCTTTGTCCTGTATTCTGATCGTTTTAGACCTTTGTCGAGTATGCTGGACCCTTCTAATCTCCAGTTTTCAGTTTTCTAGCCTCTATAATCTCTGTCTATGACTAGTACCCATAATGGGCATCTGCAGTCTTCCTTTTAGCAGATCTGTAATTTTGTCATCAACCTTTGACACTATATAATATATATATATATATATA
>NW_017729031.1:20571359-20581895 GCF_001723915.1 Gavialis gangeticus
TATATATATATATATATATTGCACTAACTGCAGCTGATCTCCACCATGACTTCTTCTACATCTGTACTTTGTCTTCTGCTTTCAGCTTGGGGACCATGCATTTCTACAAATAATTTATGGTATTTGCAGACATTACATTAGATCAGTCTAAGTGGACAGTTTGATCTAGACATGTAGGTATATAGATGTTTATAGTGCCTAGGTCAGACTAAAAATGGCACATACAACCTAAACCTAAGTCAAGATCAGTTCAAGGTACACTGATCTACTGAACATCTGCAAAGTCCCCCTATTGATTCAAGTTAGCCCACTATTCTCCAACATCCCAGCATGTTTCTCAGCCCCCATAGCTCTCCCTCACATGAAGGACACTGACACTCACCCTGCATTCAGCTTCTCTGGCTGAGCACCCAGCAAACCCTGCCTCCAAGCTATCAACCCATCTCCCCAGCCCTGCTTCCAGCTCTGGGTCACAGACAGATATAGGGGAAGCAATGGAGCTGTGTCCCCCCACACAGGCTCCAGGCCCCCAGGCACCAGAGACCCCAAGCTGTGCCCCCATACCTCCAAGACCCTGTCATGAAATACTCCACCATCTACATGCAGACCTAAATACTAAGGCCAGGAGAACCCCAAGACTCAGGCACAGCCCCTCAGCCCTGGACCCTGGCACTCACACACCAAGCCAGGGATCCCACATTCCCAAACACTTGGGCACAGCCCCACTAACCCCACATTTCAAAGGGCAGACCCAAGCACCTCACAACCAATATGGGCTCACCTACGCTCCCTACAGAGGAATCATTGCAGGCAGTTCACCTCTGGCAGGTGGAAGGGGGTGGGGGCGGGAAGCCGAACCTTGGGACTGGGTCGCACAGAGACAACTTCCTGCAGCTCGGCCACTGCCAGCAGGTACCTGGACCATGTCAACCTGAGGTGCTGGCAGGGATTTTTTGGCTGGCAAGTGCATGTTCCTGGACTACTTGTGCATGAGAGGAGCCATGAGCATACACGCTGCAGCAGACAGGTGGATGCCTCTGGAAAATTTGGGAGCAGGTGGAGCATGGCCAGACATGTCAGGGCTGCCACTTAGCAGCCCCTGAAAGAGTCCAGACTGCAGGGATGGGAGGACATGGGACCTGCCCAGCATCCTGAGGGCATCAGGGGGAAGGTAAATGAGCCTTAGAGCAGTGGGGGGGAGGGTTCTTTTGGGTCATTTGGCTTCCCCTTCTCACACTGATCCAGGCTCTGACCCTCTTGGCAGGGGCCTAATTTGCTCTAGCTGCTCCCTTCAGCCCTGGGCCCACTTAGTCTGGCCTTTGCTTTTTGGAAGTAGACTCCACAGTATGGCTTTCAAATGCACTGAAGAATTACCTGAAGAAGGATGCAGTGTATCTGAAACTTGTCGAAGTCTAGCTCAACCATGTAGTTGGTCCAATAGAAGAAATCACCCACACAAATCCTTGCCTCCCTTTATGAATAGACAAGTTATAGAATCATAGAAAATCATAGAAAATTACGGTTGGGAGGGACCTCAAGAGATCTAGTCCAACCCCTTGCTCAAAGCAGGACTATCCCCAACTACATCATCCCAGCCAAAGCTTGGTCTACCCAGGTCTTACAAACTTCCAAGGATGGAGATTCTACAGCCTCTCTGGGTAGCCTGTGCCAGTGCTTTACTGCCATCATAAAGGACAAATCATCACATGAAAACATCTTGGTTGCAGAGGGAAAAAACGCAGCATGCTAAATAAACCAGTTTTTTCAAGTTCCTTGCAAGCACTAAGTTTGAAAGGAAGGGGTTTCCCAAGAAGCAACACTAAGAAACCACAAGTTAGTACCAGATATATATATAAAAAAAGGAAACCATACACGGAGGAGAGTCATAGTGACTGCTAGAGTCACATGCAGAGAAAAGTCATGATCTTCCAAAGAAGCTTTCTGCAGAAAAGACGTCCTAGACTAGAGGACACTAACCTAAGCCCCAGCAATGCTCAAAAATTGTGAGGAAGCTGAGACAGGTAAACATGTAAAGATGATTTTATGTTTTGTCTAGATCTGTCTACTTTTTGCAGTATCTAAAGTAAAAGTTTGGAAACATTTCCAGAGTCTGTGTGTCTGTTTGCATCAAGTATCACAGGTCCCCACAGGGATTGGAATGACAGGACACAGTGTTTAAGCCACTGGGGAGTCTGGAGAATACAACACTGGTCACAAGGCCAACTTATTCCTACCATGGGGTCCCTCAAAAGATAATGAAGGAAGGAAGATCTGATCCCAAAACTGTGACTATAGTCCAAAAGCCAGGGGCAATGGCTCTAGTCATAAAAGCTTTGAGTTGAAAGGGACCCCAAGGGTCATCTAGTCGCAGCTCCTACACAGATCAGGATTCCTTTTTCTTAAAGCATCTGAGTTAAATGGTTTTCAACATTCTTCTTAAAAGTCTCCAAGGAGGTTCCACAACTTCCCTAGGCAGCCTGTTCCAATGTCCTACTATCTTTACAACAAGGAAGTTTTTTCTAAAGGTTACTCTAAATCTGTTTTGAAGCAGTTTGTACATAGTCTGCCCACTGTGGCAAAGAAGGACAATGTTTCTCCATCTTTTTATAGCAGCCTTTCAAATATTTGAAAACTGCTGCCATGTTCCTCCTTAACCTCCTTTGCCCCAAGCTAAATGTATCTAGTTCCTTCAGTTTCTTCGTCATGTAGCTTGCTTTCCTACCTCTTTATAATCTTATTACTTGCCTCTTTGTTTTTCCTACTTTCTTCTTAAAATGCAGTACCCCAATCTGGACACAGTTTTTCAATGGGATCCTAACCAAGGCCCTCAAGAGGCTTAAAAGCAAGCAGCCCCAGAATGCAGGGCCCAAACACAACAGGAAGCTTTGACATCTAATAAGACCACAACCAATGCTAACATTTTGCTGTTTACTCTGTGTGTGAGTGGATGTACTTGTGGGCCCTTTTAGACAGAAGGGTTGCCTGCAATGCAAGAGACTGGGCTCAATATCCCAGCTGGACCCTACCAATCCACTGTCCCTGTAATAGAAAATGTGGTTGCTCATCTATTCTTTAACCAAAAAAAAATAGACATCGCAGATCACCTAGTCATCTTCCCAATATGCAGCAAGACTTGCCTATGTGCCAAATCCTTCCATTATAAGAAAAGACAGGAAACTTATCTTTACGTCCTTGCTTGTTATGCAGTGACTTACAGTAGATGCAAAAACACTAGTAAACCAACAGCAGTAAGGAAGAATGGCTACACAAGGACTTTACAAGGTGAAAAGCCCCAGAGAAGCAGACCCAAGAAGTATTAACATGGGGCCCAGTGTGAGAGCACTAAAAATGCTCCTGAAATTAGGAAAAATAAGGAACAGAATTTATTATGAATCCACAGTGGATCCATTTTGCCAATGTAGCCTTTAAATACTACAGTGATAAGCACTGTCAATGACAGACCCAGAGCGGGTGCAGTGGCACAATCACACACTCCTTTTACAACATGCTGAGGGAGCAGCAGCCAAGGACTTTTTTAAAGTCCCTGAAGCAGGTACGAATCCCCGCGCCCCCGCCTTCCCTTCTGTGCTCAGTCGCACCTCCCCTCCCCTCTCATTCATCCCTCCCCTGCTCACTTATGCTGCTGTCCCTGCTGTCCCCAGCTGATCTGGGGGCACTAGAGCTCCAGCGCCACTCCTGCCCCCACTTCAGCTGAGCTGTGCAGGGGGCAAGGCTCAGCTGAGATCCCAGCAGCAGCAGCTGGTGAATTCTCCCCTTCTGCTTAGTTCCCCTGGGTGTTCTCTGCCCAGAGGCAGATGTAAGGAAGGCAAACCTGCCTGCTGCTCCCGCTGACCCTGGCCAAGCCCAGCTCCCTGTGCAAACTCCTGGCAACCCTGGCTAGAGCGGGGCAGGACCAGCCAGGACAGTGGTGCAGCAGCCAGGTTGAAAAGTGTAAGTAGAGGGGGACAAGGGAAGAGGATGAGAGGTGTTGCTGAACATGGTAGGAGGGGAGAGGGTACCAAGAGTAGGGTGGAGTGGGAGGAGTACTTACCTGATTCAGGGACTTAAGAAAAAGTCCCTGGCTGCTCCCTTGTTGTTGTCCACTTGCCCTGGGAGGGGATGGGTACAGCCACCCCTGCAATGCCAGGTGCTGCTCCTGCACCTCCCTTTTAAAAATCCTGGATCCATGTATGAGTGCTATGGAATATCTTGTACATCACAGGTTGAAGAAATTAACAGTTTAACCACCTTGGCGGGGAAGCACACTTGGTTTTCCCCATAGTACTTTCAATCCAAACGCTGTAGCACTGAGAACTGAAAAGTGAAACTGAATAGAAAGGCAGAATGAAACAGACTGGTTTGGTTTCACTGTCCAAGCTGAGTAAAGTTCAAAAATTAAGTAAACAGACCCAGTGTTGAACAGAAAATGAAATTTTTCCAAGTCTTTCAGGTTTAATGGTATCACGTATAATTATTTTTTCATGTTGTTTTACAACAGGCACCACTTTAGACTAGAGGTGCCCAACCTTCCAGCTACCACTCCCCTGCCCCCAAGTTCTTGGACCCATGGGGAGCCCTACAGGTCAGATGGCTCACAGGCCAGAGATTGAGCACTGCCGCTTTAGACCATTAAGATATATATTTCTACATAATTGTCCTCCTAATGAACAGCAGCCCAGTGTTTCAAATAAATATAAGAAAAACATTCAAATAGGAAACAATGACCAGCATAACCGTTGCCTTCCTAGTCCACCATGAGACAAAGACCAATAACCCTAATCTAAATGTGTATTGCTGTATGGTAGTGTATACACTTGAAAATACATACACTTAATTCACCAGTGAATTTTCAGGGCTAAGCAAAATAGAAATTGCATATTATAAACTTTATGCGGATAACAATCCACATAAGAAGGAAACACTGACATTTTCCTGAAGAAAACAACAACATGCCACGTCTATCAAAACTCCAGTAAAATAAAACTAGAAAAAGGTACATATATCCAGATTTACTGATACAGCCTGGCTTTTTGGATAAGCTGACAACCACACAACAGCTAGATTTAGCAGCAATAGTAATACCATAGAGACTAGGAGCCTTTGTGCTTTTAGGACTCCATTGTGCTCAGTGCTGTACAAACAAAAAACAAAAACATGGTCCTTCACGAAGCAGTTCCTAATATAAGTATGAGAGGGCAAGTCTACACGTGTCCCTATGGTACCTTTGTTACTGCATTGTCTTTTAGTACTTCATTTTGGTAGTACCGAGTGATGGTGCAGTAACAGCATGTGCACCGTACATGGGTATTTTTAGCTGCTATGTCACTATGGCAGCACACTATAATGAGGGAGTGCATTGCTGTGGAGACATAGCTGCAGTGTCACAGGTTGTGACTGCCAATGCTACATCTACGGCAACATAGCATCACGTGTAGATGCACCCAGTGAACCATATGTTGTGCCCATACATGTGCATTTCCTCAATACATCTCAAAACATTTCCAACTGAAGACATAGGGCTTAATCCTCATTATTACTCTAGCATAAATCAGTAATAACTATTCCGAATTGCTAGAACTAAACTGTGTAATGACATGAGAATCTAATCCACTGTGGGCACATCTACACAAGATGCTACTGTACACTTGTTACTGCACATTTTTTGGGTTCTTGTATTAGCAAGTACTACATAAATACGCAGTAACCGGAGCTACTGTGCAGTAGCACTGGCAAGCCTCTTTTAGGTGATGTTACTGCACAGGAGCCTATTAATACTACACAGTAGCGTATTAGCACTGTCCATGCTGTGACGCACTACTGCACAATATTTTTTGGCTCCTGTGCAGTCAGCATCTCATGTAGATGCTCCTACTTTGATTCCTAAAGATCCATAATGTATCTTCCATTAATTAAACATGCATAGGTATTAAACATGCAAATCACTGTCAGGTTTGTTAACTAATAATTTTTTTTTAGCTTTTCCATAAATATTTGTAAGTGGTGGATATGATTCCATTGCATGATTCTGCAGGATGATTCTTCAGGTGATACAAATGGCTAGTCTCTGAAACAGAACCAAAAACCATTAAGACATCTGGCAGATTTTCACAATCGTATGCTGTATATCATGGCTGATCTATTGCTTTACTTTATTGCAGGTAACGCTGTTATTTTCAACAGATCTTGTCTGGAGAGTTTCCTCTTTGCATCTCCTTTTTCATCCTCATCTACCTCCACTGCCGTCCCACTCTTTAACCCTTTTTTTACACTCTTGTATTTTTTAATGGCAAATCCCATTGGAAGGCCTATTACACAAATAAGTGGTTGTCTTTTTTAAGGTTCTGATTTAGCAAAGTAGATGCTTATCTTAAACACATGCTTATACCACTTGTAAGTCAGTGGAATCTAAACATGTGCTTTAAGTGCCTTGCTACATAATGATATATTTCAGCAAATGTTTCTGAGATTTTTTTCAATTGCAGCCAAAGAGAAGAGGCAAGTTTAAATAACAAAACAAAAAACAAACCGTAGAAAAGAATGAAATACAAATAAAATACAATACTGTCCTGAGTTAAAATACAAGAATAGAAATCCTTTCCTTAACACTGAATCATTTTTTACTTTTATTATGGGCAATTTCTGTATGAAAAATTATACCTTATATTTTAATACCTACCTAAGCAATGCTTAATGACTTGGCACCATTCAAATGCCAGCATCCTTCCCTGAAGTAATATTTCTGATAATACCTACAAGATTAGTCATTACAACTTGCTATCATCAATATCAGCATGTCTTAATCTATTGCTCTTTGAATAATTTAGCAAAAAAATTAGTAATAATGAATGACATAAGCATTATCCTCTGTATTTGGTAGATGGGAAACAAAGGTGCACAGAGGCTAAGGTCTGTATCTTCTGGATGTCCATCATTTTGAATTTCTAAATCTTTGGGTGCCAGACTTGAGAAGAAGGACCAGATTTCCATGCAATACGACTGTAGTTATTTATTATTTGTGTTATCATAACATCTACAGACCCCAGTAAGGTATTAGAGTGGCACCATGCTGTGATGCAACAGCCTGCCAAGCAGAGCATAATGTGACAGCAAGTTGTCCAATAGCCAAATACTGAATCCCGACAAGTCACATGATCATCACATGGAATTATGAATGCTCAGCACCTCAAAACCTCTGTCTATAAATATCTCAAATTGAACACCCAAAATTAGTGGACAGTTGTAAAACTTGGATGCAACTGGTTTGCCTGAAGTCAAACACTAAATCAATTAAAGAGCTGGTGCTGGGGTTCTACATACTGTACCACATTAAGTTACACCAGTTATCTGGAAGACGTCTCAGTAAGACATGCATCCCATTTAGAATAGAGTCATTAAGTGGAAAGCTTTTCCTATATATCATTTCTCAGTAAATGTGATTAGTTCCATTATGCTCTATGAACAGCAAAGGTCTCCTACTTTTATTTGCTTAACAACTATTACTACTATCCATGCTATAAATGCTATAAACATTTTACTTGTTTTAGACTCATCCATAAGTTCTGACTGGAATGATCTACCAAAATTGATCTTTGAGATTAAGACATTGTACATTAAGCCTTGCTTCCATTCAGTTTTACTAAAACTAGAACCTACATTTTAAAGCAAGTTGACAAAATGAATGTTACCTCTTATTTTAGTTGATTCTGTTGCTTAATTTACTGGTTTTATTTTATTTTTCAGTCTGCACGGTGACACAGCACCCATTTCTTTCCACACAAGTAATTTAAGCTGCAATACTGTTTCCTGAAGTTGCAATTTCAATTTGTTCATTCTTCCCCCCAACTCATCTCTTTCCCTTTTTTCATACTGAAAATGCCATTACGAAATCCTTCAAAATGGTGTTTTTAAAGTGACCCAGATTATATCCAGTGACAACTGACAGAGAATGCTCTTCACTATAAATGGCTTGGGAGAAATAGATTAAAAATGTTTGGTAAAAGAAAGTAAAGGGAGGAACTCCAACCTCTGGATTTGATTTCAATGCTGCCCTGTATCATCTCACTTCAGAAAAAAAATTAGCAGGCAGCATGTGTGGTTTGAGCACAAAACTGTTCTATGCAAGTAGACAGCATTACATACAAATTCATAAGTAAATGTTTGATGTGACCTCATTATAAGAAAAGCTTATATGTGGTTCAGCATTATCACATACATAAGCATATGCTGTAGCCCTGCTATATGCTGACATACCATGAAGTTATAGATGGACATATGTTTAACGATTTCTTTGCCTCCATCTTCCTAAGCAGGGACCGGAACAGTCACCCCCTTCCGACCCTAGAAACTGTGAAACTATATCTACCTATACATGTCTGTTGGTGGTTATCAAACTTTGTGGCATTTGAATTAGACATTTACTAGTTTGCTATTCCTAAGACCAGAAATTATCAAAATGGGACCCCAATTTTAGAAGTTTTAAACAATATTTAGATAACTATAACTGGCCTGACTCAAAAGGGCTGCTCAAACTGCCCAGCAGTGGGAGTGGTAGCTGAAAATCATAGAATCATGGAAAATGAGGGTTGGAAGGGACCACAGGAGGTCATCTAGTCCAACCGCCTGCTCAGACCAGGGCCATCCCCAATTAGTCAAAGGGCTTTGTCTAGCCAGGCCTAAATAAGGATGCTCATGTGGATTTAGGAGCCTAACTCTAGGCCTCATGCCACTGTACAGCAGCAAAGTTGAATCTACACTCTTTCCTCCCACCTCAACATAATGGCTCCATTGCCTGCCTACCTGCAAAGAGAGTCCCTCGTAAGCTGTGTGGCAGTGCACTGGTTGTGCCTGCCACTTTAAGAACATCAGGCAGGCTGTGAAGCAACTGACAGGTAGGTCCAGGCCCACTCAGGTTGTCACCTGACTGCAGAGGCCTGCCTGATTGGAGGAGGGCTGGGCAGACAGCATATAAGCCCAGACACTGGGAGCAGGACAGCACTTACATCCGGGGAGCTGGAGGAGTAACGTTGCCCGGCCTGAAGACTGTAGCTCCTGTAGCACCTGGAGGTTAGGGTAGGAACGATGGGGATGGAGGAGGTTTCTTATGGTCCTGGGTAAAACTGCACCGTGCCCCAAGAAATGCCATACCTGTGCCTCCCCAGTGAAAGGTGAGGATGGGGTGCCAGAAAGCCTCAATCCCCACTGCCTTATGGGTCACCCTTAAAGGGGAAAGGCTCGGGGCCAAGATCCACCAGTAAGGACCTGAGGCCTACAGGGAGTAAAGTGCAGCCCAGAGAGGGGTTCAAGTATAGGCCCATTGAGGAACCAGGGGAAGTGGTCCAGTGAGGGGACAAGGGGCAAATGCCCACTGAGTGGGGCCTGAAGCCTGAGTGGGTCAGAGGCTGAGAGTAGTGGATTTGGATGCCATGTGTGAGGCATGAGACATGGTGTAGGGATGGTTCAGAGCCATGTGTTTGGCCCAGTGTACCAGGGCCACAAATGGGGCAGTTTCCCGCATTACATCTATTCATTTTACATCAAAAGTGTGGCAGGTGAGAGCAGGGCAGACTGCCCTTAAACAAGGGGAGGTGTCTATCTCTTTGGGTACCTGGGGATCCCCTCTCCCCCTCTTTACACCATCACACTGTTTCACAGTAGCAGATGTGACTACTATTTGGCCTGCAACCTTCAACACTGAAACAGAGTTCTTTATTTTTGAGCTAATAAAGTAACTCCAATAACCAGAGGCAGCAGTGGGCTGTTATCCCCTGTGAACCAGAGGGTTATGTGAGGCATATTAAATAATGCATTACCCAATCGTTTGAAATACTGATCCCCATACAATGGAGCAACAACAGTTCCACTGCACACAGACCTGAAGAATGGACAGACATTTCAGCAGAGTAAGATGTGTGTGTCTGAACAGCGACAGTGCAGTTATCTAAGAAGCAAGTTATAAGCTTGCCTAGTCCAAAGGAACATATCCACTGGCATGCAGTAAACAATAATACTGAAAATGCAGACCTGCGTCTGCACAACCTGTGACAAAAATTATGTCTGGGGGAATATATTCTTTTCAAATGAATCTTACAGTATTCTGCGGTCTTTCCCCCTACATAAGAGGAATGAACAACAAAGTACTTGTGGACAGAATTTAAATCTCTTTAGTCACATAGATGTCCATATTTTATTTCCCTCACTGTCAGAAAGCAGGGCAATAAGGCACTTTAAAGACTAACTAATTTGGAAAGATGTAGACTTCACTGACTACAGCCTGCTTTGTAAGATACTGAAAATGGAATATGACGGGACATCTGATGAAGTAGGCTGCAGCCTACAAAATAGTATGCTTTTCTGAATGAGTTGGCCTTGAAGTTCTTACCCTGCCCTGCCTTCTGGCTGACTTCATACTAACCTGTCTAACTACCCCTCTTTCTCACTATGAAATACCATGCAAGTAGTATATAGGCTCTCCGCCCTTCAATTCAAATGTGACAGGTGGGCGGGACCGGAAGTCCCGCCCCTTGGCCCCGCCCCCTT
>NW_017729031.1:20582103-20584196 GCF_001723915.1 Gavialis gangeticus
ACCAGGTCTGTCTGCTTTCCCAAACGACCACTCTGTTTATCTGAGACTGTGCTAAGGCAAGCAGGGGCGGATATGGATTCTTTCACAACGCCTGTAGGCCCACTCACTACAACCCCGAGACGGCTTTATAGAAAGCGTTACCGTAGAAATAGTTTTGAGGAAGAGACACGCCACGGTTTAAATTTGTCCTCAAGCATTTGAATGCAACACAAGGGTGTTAGCGTGGGGGTGGGTGTTGGGGGAAGTGGACACCAGACATGTCTACACTGGAGGCTATATTAAAGGAAGTTTATTACTCTCCTGGTGAAGCTGGCAGTTTTGGCGGGGTGAACACGCTTTTTGAAACCACCAAAAGACACACCATACATGGGGAAAGGGGGCGGGGCCAAGGGGGCGGGACTTCCGGTCCCGCCCACCTGTCACATTTGCATTGAAGGGTGGAGAGCCTATATACTACTCATGCATATTTACAAACTGTCTGATTTTTTTTCCAGTTGAATGAAAAGAGCAATGTCCTTGCTTCTGCTGCTGCTTTAGATAGTGAGTAATAAAATATATTGTGTGCCCAGTCATCTTTCTGGCACAAAACATACTTCACAGATGGTTTAAAATGCCCTATGAAAATAATTGTGAAAAAAGACAATATGAGAAGGAATGTGAAGTGATGAGTATCTGAACAATAGGAGGGAAAAGGGAGCATGTGATTTTACCTTCATTTGGATTGAAAGGATTTCTTTCAATAGAAGCTGGAGCTGCCATCTATTTCTTATGGAACTGCTCTGATAGGTTATTAAATGGAAAAAGGCATGTTCCAAAGAAGTATAGGATGGGCTCAGATGTGTCAGACAATTCCTTCTCATGTGTTGCATCCATCACAGGAAGAGGATGCTCAACCTGCCAAATGTTTTATATTGAGCTGAAGGATTCCAAATGTCTCACAAAGGTGTCATACAAACAAAAGGAGACATGTGAAGGTGACAGCACAGCTCTCAATGAAGTGCTGCTGCTGTTTCAAACACAAAAGCGACAAAAACAAAATTTTCCCCATTTAACAAAAAAAAAAAGAAATCCTAAATAAACTTAAACCAGTTCTCTATGAAGATTATGGGTCTCTACAAAATTTTCTCTTAACAGTAGATGAAAAGTCTCCCTTTTTCTTATATGTAAAGAGAAGCTCGGTCAAAACAGCAGGTAACATACTTCCATTAGTAACGTTTTAATATGAAAACCAATAATGCAGTATGAACATTTCAGTAATTTAATTACATACACAATTTTATTGACTAAAAGGATTGTCCATTTATCAATTTAATTTCCTAGCCCGCCTCAAGAACTACTTGTACCAGGCAGCTATTAATTAGCTAAAAAGCAAGTCTTGAGCATATTTATGAAATATGCACCTGATTTCATGCAAAATAATTATGGAAACAGACTGCCCAACATAAGTGGGTGATGATAAAATATATAAACAAAGGGTAGATGGAAGAGTGAGACAGTAATGCTGTCTCACAAGAATCATGCTGATTTGAAGAATACAGTTGAATGGATGTAACCATTGATCTATATCCTATAAAGTATTTGTAATAGTATTTAGAAACAAAAGCTCAGCACAGATGAACAATAGCAGACTCAGAAGTGTGATTTGTTTAGTTGCAAGTAAGTGTTTCAAACAGTGCAGAAGCAATGTTATAGAAGTAACTGCCTAGAGTCCAGAAAAGCAACATTTCCAACCCTGGCAATCATATCACATGCAAGTAAGTTATTTGTTTAGTGGCAACCCATATAAGGAGAAATATGATTGAAGTGTGGCATCGGACTAGATGATCTGTTCAGGTCCCTTCCAACCCTAGAAACTATGAAACTATAAAACCTGCATTATTGTAACTACTCAAGGCAGGCAGAAACTCAACAAGGCCTCACTGCAGCACTGAGAGGTTCGTAACGTTTCAAAAGACAAAATACTGTAACACTCCCCTAAATTTCCAAGTTAGGGAGTACAGGTCCTGTTTGGGTATAGAAGAAGAGCCAGGACAGTCCATACTGCTTTTGTCATTCTACAGGTGAACATCAGAGAGAGGGGGAAGTATGAGGAG
>NW_017729031.1:20589196-20590003 GCF_001723915.1 Gavialis gangeticus
TGCATTATTGTAACTACTCAAGGCAGGCAGAAACTCAACAAGGCCTCACTGCAGCACTGAGAGGTTCGTAACGTTTCAAAAGACAAAATACTGTAACACTCCCCTAAATTTCCAAGTTAGGGAGTACAGGTCCTGTTTGGGTATAGAAGAAGAGCCAGGACAGTCCATACTGCTTTTGTCATTCTACAGGTGAACATCAGAGAGAGGGGGAAGTATGAGGAGAAAGAATCCGTTTCAGTTTGTATGTTCAAAATACATGGCCTACCTTCAAAAAACATATGCAATTTTAAGTCTGGGTATAGCTGGGAGTATGAAGTACCTTAGATTAGGATAGGGATGGAAAAAAATACCGGCTAGTTCAAACTAAGAGGGAAGTAAGTGGAAAACTGTCACTTTTCTTCTAAGGTTTCAGCATGTTCATAATTGTAACACAGCACAAAGCAAAACGTTTTTTCTCTTCACACCCCTCTCAGCTATACTAATTTTTATATTGATGCAAAACCACTGAATTCAGTAGAATCGCTCTTGGTTTATGGCAGTGTTGTAGCCACAACCAGTCCAGGAAATATGTGTGAAATTAGTTCCTTTCGTGACATCTTTTAGTGGACAAGTCTAGCAGAGATGCTAGACAAGCTTGTGGGTACAGTCTCCATCTTCAAGTCTTCAGTTCTTCAGATATCCTCTACCCCAACTACACAGTTCATTCAATAAAAATATCACCCAAAAAACTCTTGCTTCTCCAGATTTACATGTATTTAAGTGAGAAGGTAATCATAGAATCATAGAAGTAGGGTCGGAAGGGACCTT
>NW_017729031.1:20590014-20590306 GCF_001723915.1 Gavialis gangeticus
CTTTGGAGATAGCACCCCCCTTCCACTGGCTGTATGCCGCCTTTTTGGTGATCAGGCATTCCCGGATGCTGTTGGTGAGCCAAGGGGGCTTTCGAGCACTCCTGCCCCCCTTGCTTTTTGCTGGGATGGTCACCCCTTGGGGCCTGAGTATCGTCGCCTTAAGGAACGACCACTCATCTTGGGCACTGAATTCCCCTCCCCTTGAGAACCCCAGTGCCTCTCCCACTAATCTCAACTCATTGAAGTTGGCCCTCTTGAAGTCTAGGGCTACCACCTTGCTGCAGGCCCTTGC
>NW_017729031.1:20595818-20638806 GCF_001723915.1 Gavialis gangeticus
TCCTCCCCTTGGTTGAGGGGTCTGTAGTAGACCCCCACCATTAAATCTCTCTCCCCACAGCCCCCTTGTATCTTGACCCAGAGCACTTCAGCTTGCCCCTCCTCTGACCCCATTTTGCTGGCAGAGGATATGCATTGCTCCTTGACATAGAGCACCACACCCCCGCCTTTCCTTCCTTCTTTATCCCACCTGTAAAGCCTATAGTCCCTAATGCTAACTGCCCAGTCGTGGGATGAATCCCACCAAGTTTCTGTTAACCCTGTTATGTCTGGGTCTGAACTGGCTATTCTGAGGGCAAGTTCCTCCTGCTTATTCCCCATACTACGAGCATTGGTATATAGGCATTTAAGGCCCTGCCTAGCTGCGTGTGCCACCCCCCGATTTGGGAGACTGTCTGGACCCCTGTTTCTTACCTGAGCACTCCTAGCATTTGTTACCTGTCTTGCTCGGGTGGTAATCCAGCACTTTGTCTACAAGTATTTACCTTACCTAGTCTAAGACAAAAGCTGTTTTCATTTTAATAATGAGCTAACTAATACATTTTAGAAGAAACAAGTTTTTAAATTCTCATGCAGTTAGGTGAGTAGTATAACATGTCCTAACTGGTAAAGACAATTGAAAGATTAGTTAAATTTTAGAAGTACAATTTTATCCTTATTTAGAAAAGCCCCTTTTCCTCAGTAGTCCCTAACATGAGGGGAACTGAAATTGTTAGATTAAAATGAAACCAAACTGTAGCCACTCAGTAATTTATAAGATACAGAGAACCCCTTGTATTTAGAATCTACATATCGATGTTAAACTGTGAAAATATACTGTATTAAAAAATAAACAGTTACCTATGATCCATCACTTGTATGTAGTTATTTTATTTTTTATGTATTGCTTCATTATTGAATTTATTTCTTTAATTGCTTTAACTTTTCAATGGATTTTAATTTTGCATTATGATTTTACATTTTAAATTTCCTTGATCAGATATCTTCAGTTGACTAAGTTCCTAAACCAATTAGGAAGATCTTGTTTCCTCTTTTTCAGTCTTCATCATTTGTTTTTCAATTTAATCTACGTAGGATTGAGATACCAACCGTTGTTCCTCTGTAATGTTTACACTTACGTTAGTCCTTATCTGTTCTGACTTTATCTTTAAGTAATGTGGTGTTGTAAATACAAAGGGTAGTATTTCATGGCAGACAAAGATACCACAGTGGAATAATACTGACAATGAAGTGATAATTAGTGCCAGAATGATGATGTACCTGAAAACAATAAGTTGCTCTAATTAACTTTTACCATCATTAAAAGGTTCAGCCCAGGTAACCTGACTTGAAGCTACTGCATTCAAAATTTGGTTCAATTTACAAAATACTGTGAGAAAAAAGAAAGATTAAATAGTAGGCTAAAATCAGCTTGTGGTCATGTCAGTGTAACTTCAAATACCATTTGTTTCTGAGGATTTATTCAGAGGAGTTACAAGAGCAGAGATTGACTCAACACATAAATGTAACCTTCATGTCTCACTGGAATTGTTTCATGTAGACTGTACTCCATGAATAAATAATATGCATCAAAAGCACAGCTTTTGTTCATGACTTTAGTGTTCATGCCTGTCCTAACACATGGCTAACCTGAGCTGGGCAGAAACAAACATTTCAACAGCATTCCTGCAAGTTGTTCCTGAAAAGCAATGGGGAGGCCTTGAAATCCAAAGGGGAATTTGTTGGGCCGGTCCTTTGGACAGAGCCCAACTCTCTAAGAAATGAAAGGTGCTGGTCTCCCATAGTTAGCATGGCCAGGAGAGTACAAAACAATGGGGCCCTCCCCTCTAGTGATAGCTGTGGGGGCCACTAAAACCTGAGACCAGCTAATAATGGGGGAGACAAAGGCTGAGGAGAAAAAAGGATGAAAGGTCAGAGGGTTAAAATGAAAGAAACAGAGGGGGCAATTGGCAGGCAATGCCGTACAACACACTATTCCAAGAAGCAAAACCTAATGGATTGACAGCCATGGAGCCATATGCTGCTTACCAACTGAAGTGGTCCCATAGAGGCACCGGTCCAAATCTGGCTTGAGCTGTAGCAACAACCTCAAGGGTAAGTAACAGATCAGGATCTCACAGCCAGGCAATTCTTGGCTTCTTTGGAGGTTAATAGTGGTGGTGGTGGTGGTGGTGGTGGTGGTGTTCATGGGGCAGATGTTGGGTAAGACAAATTTACTTGCTATATAGTGTGCGTGAAAAAACCATCATATGTTAATTTTTGCTTACCATTGGCCACTGCTAGTTTTGAACCAAAAGAAGTGCCATACTGGGTCACACCAAGGGTCTAGGTAGCCCAGTAGTCTGTCTCTGACAGACAGAAATGGATGCTAGAGAGAGAAAACACTGAACCAGATATTTCAGGAGTGATCTATCTGATCAATAGCCTACCTGGAATCCACTATTATTGATTCAGAGACACCAGAGGAAACATCTGCAACCATTCTGTTCAATGGCCATTAATGAATCTATCATCCATAATTTTATCCAGTCCTCTTTTGAACCTGGCTGTTAGCTGCCTCCACCACCAGCTGCGACAATGAATTCCATAAGGTGACTGTGTGTGGCTTTAAAAAGTACTTTCTTTTGTCAGCGGGGGACCCTAGTTCTAGTATTCTGTTCTACATGGCACATTTATATTAAGGTAGCGCTTTATTACTGACCTGTAGCTTGTAGACTGTTTTTCCACTACTTCAAACAATCGCTGTTAAAGTAATTCCTTCATCCACCTTAAACTAAATTATGGAAATAAATTTAGTTTGATTATAGCTAAGTTTCATAGATTTCATAGACATGAGGGCTGGAAGGGACCTCAAAAAAATCATCCAGTCCAGCCCCCTGTCCCAGGGGCAGGAAGTCAGCAGGGATTATAGGATCCCAGCAAGATAAACATCCAGATGTCTTTTGAAGGCATTCATAGTGGGTGCTTGAACCACCTCTGGCAGCAGTCTATTCCAAGTTGCGGGTACTCGGAGAAATTCTATGGATCCTTCATAAATCTGACAATTACTGTTTTACCACTTTTTCTTCACATTGTGTTCTTTTATCTTTTGATTCATTGGCTGTGTTTTACCTTGTAAGATCCTAGGCAGGTTATGTTGCCTCTTTTTGTGTGTAAGCATTGTCCAGGACATCGTGGGCATTATGCAAACAAGGAATAGTAATAACAGAAGGAGACTCATTTGATTCATAGCCAGAACTCACATAAAGAATCTCATTAAACCCCTAGTGGAGTTAACACTAGTTTATTGCCCAGGTATATTTGCCAAGATTAATGATACTATTGGAAATAAATATTTTCATTGTGAATTTTTCACTGTGTACAAGAAAACTGGAAAGATACACTTCTGTGCTTATAAGAGATTATTAAACATTTTTGGTGCAAACTGCATTTTTTCTGTGATCATTGTAATTAGTTACAAAAGGTAACAAAATGTACACTTTAAAAGTACACTTTAATTTTGGTCTTCATAGGGATCAGATTAAGGTCTCTCTCCCAGCTCTGCTACTAACTTGCTTTTTAAGGTTAGCTGAATCTCTATGACTTGGTTTTGAAATCTGTAAAATGGAGATAATGGTCGTCTTTGCAAAGTACTTTAAGATCTACAAATAAGAGTGTTGTGTAACAATGAAATGCTAGCATTATAATTAGTCTACTGAAACAAGGCTTCAAAACAAGCCATTCCCTTTTAATTTTGTTTGCTTCAGTATGCCTCCTATCAAAGACCAAAAAACACATTAAGTAGCTTATGATAAAAGGAAGGTCAATATAATGAAATAAGCTCTGCAAACATCTCATTTTGCCTGGACATAACTAGGATGAATCTTATCTACTCTGATAACTTATTTTTACCTTCCTAATTTTACAAAGCATTTGCACCAGATTCTGTCATGGTCTCCCTTATTTCATGCTGTGTAATTCTATCTATATCCTGACCATGTAATGTATTGCCAGGATGACATTTCAAATTCTAGAAACTTTCCCCATCACAATAAATGCAGTCTTTCTATATCATTAATGCCAATATTAGGATTCAGACCCATAGCTTCTAGATCTTTTTGATAGGTCACTTTGCTGTAATAAAGCAATTTTCTTGCCTGTTTGCAATATTTTAAGTGATAGTGAAAAGACTATGAATATTTTCTCTGAAAAGCATAAGTTAGGACTTCAGTTGTCTTTAAAACGCTGGTACTTCTGCAGCCTTCCATAGAATATTTTGTCACAAACGTGAAAATGTCAGTCCAGTGATCAAGGAAATTATTTTATGAATAAGGTAACCATTCTCCTCTTGATGTGTGTATAATCCTTGCTGGCCCTCATGGGAGACTCATGCATATCAAATAGTGAGCAAACACCTAAGAGATAACACAAAAGCATCTGCTTGACTATCACAATCTCTATCCTTAGCTGAAATGAAAAAGAGCTCTTGATATATCCATGCAGACAATAAATAAGCAACTGTTATTGAATGTACTTACATAAAACTTCATGATTAAACATGTTTGTCATTTCCAATGAAGCAGCAACAATATATCCTAGGGAACAATTATTATTTTACCAGCATCTACAGTGATTTCCTTGACCAAGGTTACTCTTATTTTTTTCCATCAGGTCTATGTCACTTGCCTAGAATACCTACTGAATCTTTCTTTCAAAACACTAGCTTAGGTCATTTGTTCTACTGATGTAAGTTTTGCAGGTTTGTTTTTTATTATGCTTTCACCAAAATTACTGTAAACATTGCTTCCTCTGGGCCAAAATGCTGCCAACTACACTCAAGTCTATCGCCATCTTTACTCCTAGAAATATTTGTTTGGATGAGGTCTTTTTAAGGATGCAAGCTTTGGCCCAGAAGAAACAGCAATTAAAAGGGATGAGTTAAATATCACAAGACAAAATAATTTTCCAAAGGATTACTTGTTAGTAAAACAAACCCAAACAAACAGAACAACTAGTTAGAAGGAAAAGCCAAACAATGAATGATTAGATGAGACCTTAACAAGGCCTTGCACTGAACAGGAGGCAACAATAGAGTGATCCTAGCAAAATCCTCAGCAAGTATTTCACAGACAGGGACCCTGCAATCACAGTGCTTGCCACCCTAAACCTGATTCAGGTGGAATTTATAGGTAAAGGGTAAGAACAACTCAATCAATTTCTATTGCACTGGAAACAGAATCATCTGTAAAGCAACACTTTTCCTTCAGATACTTTTTGTATCACTCTGCATGCCATCCTTCCCCTTAGAGTACCCTGTCTTAAGCAACTGAGTACACTAGATTTTCACCAAATACATCCTGATTTTTTAAAAAGGCGTGACAAAAATGTTTCCTATCACCAAACAGAAAAATACCAGGATTGTAACCAATGTTTTTCCATTCTAGTCATTCCCTGTATAAACTAACTTCAGCGGACAAAGGTAGTTAGCCTTGTTAGTATGAAGTCAGGCAAGGCAGGGCAGGGTGACACTTTAGAGACCAACTGGTTCAGAGAGACATAAGCTTTTTATAGGCAACAGACTACTTTATCTGATGCTGTCACCTACAAAAGCTTATGCATCTCTGACCCAGTTAGCTTCTGGGGTGCTACTCTGCCCTTCTTTCTGCCTAATTTCAGCATAAAAGTCAACAAAGAACCTTGAAAAGGTAAGTTTTGTCCTCTGGGGGCACTTGTACATGTGATGCCATTACCATGCACATGTGATGAAAAAGTCACTTTGTGTGGCTAATAGTGTCACACAGTATATGTGAAAAGTTTTGGGGGTTTTAAATGAGTTTGCATCATTGCAAAGTAAACTACATCCCAATGTAGTTTAGTTTGCAACATTGCAAATTGCAATAATGCAGGTGTCAGTGTGCCCCCCACCAGCCACAGGAGAGGCAGGCAGTCTCCACAGTGCTTTATCAGTGCTATCCAGAGTCCAAATGTGACCATACAGGATCTCTTTCATGATAACATGGAACTGTTGTTTACTGACTCCCATGACAGATAAAATCTGTCCCAATCTTTCAGATGATGTTTAATGTCATCAGAGTCTCCTGTCCCATTTTACCAGGAGTCTGGGTGGAAAAAGAGGTGAGATGGAAAGCTTTTGCATCTTGAAATTCATTGTAATAATGTTTGTTTTCATTTTTACCACCTGAAAACTTCTGCTTGGCTGTGCAATTCTGTAATGCGATATGATGCTGAGATGATGGAGTATGTTTTTGCAACAAGTTACTTATTTTTAACAGGATTTTCTACCACGTGTAAACTACTCAAGAGGTCTTTTTTTTTCAGTGGTGCTGAGCACTTGCAATTGCCATTGAAGTCAACCTATATTTTGTTACTCAGAACCTCTAAAACTGGGTCTATATTGTTTGACCAGGGTACATACCTGCTCTAAGCTGTATCACAAGCCAACTCCCATCCCAACTCTTTCAGTGGCTTCCTATTAAGTAGCAATTCATTGTAAAAAATTTTTCCCCACTTATTACCCAATTCTGTGAACCTTTAGCAAAATAGTCCCAGTTCACACGGGCAGTTGAGAGAGGTACCCATGCATAATGATTGCTAAGGTTAGTAAAGATTTGAAGGACTAGACTCTTAATAGGCCATATTCATTCCTAACATTTCTCTGCTGAAATCCATGGTTACTCTGGGATTTCATTTGGCCCACACAGCCTTTCACTATCTTGTTAAAAGGATTTCCTGTTTCCATACAATTCCTGTGCTCTTAGACAGGCAGTATGAAGCTTGTTACCATACCAAAGCACAAACTTGTACTCATTACTTGCTTTGCTTTGAGGTACTGAAATTACTTTTGCAATCAGGAGCTCTTTGACAGTTGTGAATGTTAAGACCAACTTTAGATATTGTTAGGATTGGGCATTTTTAAATGATTCTATAAAGTATTTAATGTGTCTTGATTTTCTTGCCAGGGTCACAGTCTGCAGCTTGGCTAGAGTCCTGAAGTTCTGCTACTTGAGCTATTACATTTTGGCCACTATTTTTATGTGCTGAAAAATAAGATGGGGAATGCTAGAGGCTTGCACAACAGTGCTAACCCTGGTTGGCCCAGGGAGAAAAAGCCTATGAACTAAATTGCAAAGAATAATTTTTTCCAGCTATTTCAGTCTAATAAAAGATATCAGATTTACCCAAAGAACCTTGTCTGCCACTTCCCACAAGGCATTCAATGCTAATTTCAGCCTCTACTGATTAAAGCATTCAATAAGGCTGCACTGATGGGTTCCTATTGTTATTTGAATTGACCATGAAAGCATTCAGTTGAAATAACCATAAATTCATCCCAGGTTTGGAGGTAAAGCTTTGTCTTTATTTGAACGGAGAAGTCATAGCAGTAATCCTATAGTTTGCTTTATTGTACTATATTTCTAATGAGCTTTAAAAAAGATCATTATATGGCTGTTACAACAATTCAAGATTCTAGGAGATTCTTGAAAAGCATTGTTTGAACCTTAAGGAAGTAATATCTTATCCATGTATTTTTCAGTTTTCCATTGTAAATTACTGCAACATGATTACTAGAACTAGAAAATCCCCTTCCCCTCTTCCCCTCCCAATACAGGGTAATGCTTAGGGATTTTTGGTTGTGACTATTACTTTGGAAGAGGTTGGACCTTATTGTCTCTAATGTCTCCTCTCTATGCAGGACAGCTTATGTAGATTGGGTTAGATGAGGGTGATTCTCAGAGTAAAGTCTAAATACTAATGTACACACATTGCACATTTTAAGTAGGTGTTAAAATTGCCTTCCAACCTGTGAAAGAGAACTTCCTTCCCTAAAACTGACCCTGTATTATGTATTCCCCTATGAATCAGCTTCACTTCCTTACCTGACACTAGAAGGCAGAACTATGCAACATGTAATAAACCCAGGATTCACCTTTTATTATACTAAAATGTGAAAACTCGGAGTGCAAAGTGTGAAGTTGTGATACTAAAATATTTTTTATAATAAATACAGTATCATTTTAAGAATTACTCCCCTCAAATTATTATTTAATATTACAACTCTAAACAGTCAAATGCAGAGAGGTTTTGACCTCAGCCTTAGCCTTTTGTAATCACTGAGAGCCTTTTCATTGACTTCAGTGGGCTCTGGTAAAGTCTCCGTTACATGCATGAATCCCAACTTTTGAAACATCATTTTGTACTAACAATTATAATTTGAAGGACAATCAAGGACCAATAGTGTTTAAAAGTAAATGCACAATCAATAAATGTCATTTTGCAGTCCTTACTCAGATAAAAATACTAATTGCACAAAATGGTCCTTACTCTGTAGCCAAAAATTTCAGTGGGAGTTTTACTTTGGTAAGGACAGGCTTGAAAAGCTGATTTTAAAAAACCCTCTTGAAGTCAGCAGAGTGCTATCACTACCAAAATTCTTTCAATAAGTGATTAAATGAGAGCCAGCTCGAGGTTGCAGAAAATATCTTTCAGGAAAACGCTGTGTCCATAGTGAAAGAACCCGGCATGACCCTGGGAAAATTAACTTGTGGAAAGCTCTAAACAAAGAACTGTGGGCAGATCAAGATCCCTCAATAAGTCTAGTAACACAAAAACCAGAAGCTAAGCTGGTAGGGAAGGAAACATTTGAAAGGAGTTTAGGAGGGTTATGTTTATTCTTTTTCATTAAGCTACAGGATTATTGTTTTGCCTGGGAAACACTTCAAAACATTCATGTTTAATCCATGACTAGTACTCTTATATGAAAATAAGAAATGTATGCATCTAACCTGCAGACCATTTATCACTTAGAAAAACTAGATACTTTATTTGGTAGTCCAGTAATATTTAATATATTTACAAATAAAGAGATAATTGTCATTCTAGTTAAATGGGCACTATCCGTATTTGGTCAATGGGCAATATGGCTGCAAAGAGACTGCAAGATCTAGCTTATACATGGATTTTTGACATACAAACCAAGAGCAGGGGATGGCTATAAAATATAAAATATGAAAGCTGCAAAATATAAAATATATATTAAATATACAAGATCCACACTACAGCTAAACCTATGTTAAAATCCACATTAATTAAAAGGCCACCTGTACCCAGGGTGTCTCTAAGCACAATACAGAGTTAATGTCCACAGGAGATGAGGGACACAGCAGTCAGGGAGAGGAACAAAAACAGAGTGGATAGGGCATGAAGAATGAAGTCACTAAGTCTTCTTTGTAAAAACTGGTGGGATTTTTTTGTTTTGTTTTGTTTCGTTTTAAGAGTGTAAAAACACATTGTATTTTCCTAGCACATTATATTTCCCTCACCTGGGCCTTGGAAAACACCATTTTTAATTGAAGCTTTCCATAAATATGAGCCCAAGCAGACATCTGAGCTATTACATTTTGGCCACTGTGGTTACACGCTGAAAAATAGGATAGGTATACTATATGCTTATATGGCACTTGCTTGATTGAAGAGATCCTGACCGTGGTTAAAGCTTGGCCAACATATAAACAACTGAAAGACAGTGATAAGCCACTGAAAACAGTATTAAACTGTTCATTGTTTCAACTTCAGCTTCCATTGATTGCACAGGGACTGTGGGCACTTGGCCCTTATTTCAATCACCCTCTTGCAAGAGCATGCCAAACTTCTGGTGCTGCAACTTCTAAGTGGAGAACGATTTGGATCCGGCCCTTAGATTATATTACCACCTTTCCAAACAGCTTCTAGTCATGAGACACATTAATGTTAAAATAGGAGGAAATTGTTCCATTGTTTTTACCACAGCCTCAGTTCTGATTTCTTGATTCATTATAAGCAGCAACTTTATTTGCATTCATATGATAAATGTTATGATGCCCCGGTGGTCAAGGGTCTCCATAGCATGTCTCCTCTTGAAAATCATTCTCTCTTACAGCATTAAGAGTTGGAGGTGTAAGTCCTGCCCAGATTGTTTTGAAGATATATACAGTGTCCTACCAAGATCACTTCTGCATTCAAGCCCAGATGTGATGACAGTCCCTGAAGAGTCCATCCCAGACTTGACACAAGACCCAGTGCATGTTCAGACAGGAGACTCTTCGAGTAGCTCCATTCTATTAAAACATCAGCAAATCTCACTCCATCCAGTAAAGCGGCTACTTACTGGGCAGATCTACACAGGCTATTAATATGATTGAATAAACTTCGGTGCAGTTTGCATGGGAGTTTATTGCTCCTGGGAACTGTGTTTACACGCATGCCTGGGACCGCAGCACATTGAGCCAGGCTGGAGTAGCCCCAACTGGCGGGGAGCCTCAGGGGACAGCCTGCCAGCCCGGGGCTGCTCCAACCCCCCTCAACAGGCTGCGGAGGGGCTGGTCCAGTGTGGGGCTAGCCAGCAGACAGCCCCCGCACTGAAGCACCCTCGTGCCCCAGCCAGCCCTGTCAGTGTCTATACATGCATTGTGGCACACTAAATAACACCACTGTACTTGTGTTTACAAGCACTAACCTACCACAGCATTTATTAATTTAATGAAGCCTAAGAGGGCCTCATGTGTAGATGCTGAAACGTTATCAGGCAACTGCACAAAATGTCTTGTGTAGAAGTACCCACTGACTTCAGGTCTTAGGGCATTAAGATTACACAACAAATTGGGATAATTTCTAAAACTAATCTTCTGTTTGTTTTATTATAAAAGAATGTATTCGAAGAGCAGCTAACATTTACATGGCCTCTACATAAGCCTGATAACAACTACCCACTTACTTGTTTGCTGATCTATGCACGTAGCACTTCCCATATAAAATTGCTACACGTTCACGCTGTGAGCACTTCATACAGAAACAGGGAGAATCCAGTTTCTCATGTTTCTTGTATCCTAAAGGTCTAGACTCTTTCACTTCTCAGTTTCTCAGCAGCTCTCATTCTTCCCTATACATGAACACTTTACTTGAGCTAGATTCTCATTTACACTAAGTTCTCTAAAACATTTAATAATGTAAAGTGGTTTCAAACAAGAATAAATGCAACTTAAATCTACTCATAGGCTTCTGAATACTGGTCAGAGAGATGTAAAGATTAAGAATTTGGTTCTATGAGATTTATGACATGGACATTAACCTATGAGGAACTGAATGGAAACTTAAAATCTCATGGCATTTAGTCTGTTTAGGATTTGCAGGGTAAGATCCCAGGCCCAATGAAACCAATGAGATTTTTTGCATTTCTCTATACCAGCCTGGACTACCTCTGAAAGAGTGATCTAAAGATCCAAAGGATTCTGTATCCTATGATCTACTCCCTGAGCCATTTTATGCTTCCCCATAATAAAAGTTTGGTGAAATAAAGAACTTTTTTTTCCTGCTGCAGGCTCACTCGTTTGATTTAAGGCAGCATTTCAAGTTAAAATAATTTTTAAAAAGAACTTTTCTCTGGGAGAAGAAAGAACTTTGCTTTCTATTCTTTGCTTTCAAGGAGACAAGCTGCTTTTTCATCCCTCTCAAGGATCTCACAATATGATTGGCAAAATATCAGGAATAATAAGACAAATGGTGACATAACCCCCAAAGAGAACAGTGCTGCTTTTGTGCAGATCTCTCATCAGAGATCTTGGAAGTCCTACAGTGGGAAGCAATGCTGGAATGTGGGGATTTTTCAGAGTTGTGACATGTTATACTTACAATATTTGAAATGTCTAACCAGCTTTAACTGCAAAGAATTGAAGTCCACCGTAACATATTCTGTCTGTAACTGGTACCGGCTTTAATTTTAATATACATTTTCCTTATTAAAAATTACGCCTTAGAGAATAATAATAAAAAAAACAAACCTTTGTATTTTTTTATTCCTTGGGTTTTGTTGTGGCTAACAGTCACTGACTGCTTACACAATATTTTCTCTAAAGTATGGAGTAAGTGCTGCAAGTGCAAGTAATACAGTATATAAACAAAAATATAAAAATAAAAGTATGATTTCAACTGAAACAAAATAAAGATCTTGATGCTTAGCATCAAGGAGGACATCTTTGAAAAGAGTGGCTTAAGATAATATTGCTGGAATAGGGAAGCATAAGTGACTGAGGCCTACCCTACACATTACAGTTATCACACAATTAACTAGTTAATTGCACAATACACTGAGACCACCTACACTTGCAGAGTACCTAACACACCACTAAAAGGTCCATCCAACTATCAAGTTAGACCTTGAAAATGTGTACTAACTTTATACTTGGTTGCTATCCAGCTTGAATTTGCACATGTAACAGAGTCTGCCCCTGTGGCCGGGAGCCCCGTCAGCTGAGCAGGCTCTCAGCCCCAGGGGTGCACCATGGGCAGCCAGGACTGAGTCCTGCAGCTGAGGGGACTTTCAGCCCCAGCAGCGTCCTGTGGTGCTGGGACCCCAAGTCATGACAGCTGCAGGGCATTGCTGTGACCTCCTATTTCCAGGGGTGTGTGAGACACCCCCACTGCTGGGAGGTCATAGCTTTGTAATCTCCCAACCACAGAGGCACCCCCATGCCACAGAGGCACACCATGCAGCCCTGGGACTGGGAGATCCCAGTAGACAGCCCCCTGTTCCCTCGGCATGTGGCATGGCAGGAGGCACAAATGTGTGAATCCCACATTAGATCCCATTGCACCTTTGCCTGCTTGTGTAGAAGGGTCCTTATGTAGGCAGAGGGGACTGGTAATCTTGTGCCTGTTTCTGAAAGACTGAGGCCTTAATGTTTCTGTGGCCTGACTTGCAATTGCAACTTATAAAAGCATTAATGAAGGTTTGGCAAAAGATACAGTTTGGCCGAAGGAGTGCACACCAATGGTGCCTTTAAATGTGTG
Organism: Gavialis gangeticus; assembly: GCF_001723915.1. Lineage (NCBI taxonomy): Eukaryota > Metazoa > Chordata > Crocodylia > Gavialidae > Gavialis > Gavialis gangeticus. The sequence goes on from NW_017729031.1 coordinate 20,608,640, forward strand.
CAAATGTATGTACAGCAAAAGCTGTGTTAACCGGCACTTTATTAGCTGGAAAACTCTATTAACCGGCATCCAAGGGATGTGGCAAAAGTGAAGCCAGAAGTACCACTTCCGGGTTTCGCCACCACCGTGAGCAGCGTTCTTGCCACTTCTTCAGCCCATGGCCCAGGGCAAAACAGCCTGCGCAGGGCCCCCCTCCCTGTCCCCCGGCACACCGATGCTGGGAGTGCACCAGACGGTGCACATTTGATTAACTGGAATATTTGATTAACCGGCATCCCGAGCTTTTACTGCACAATCATCTTCAGCTGGCAAATGTCTTCAGCATAGAACCAGCTCATAATTTCCACATTCAGATGTCTTCTCCCACGTTACCCAAGCTCAAGTGCTTGATTTGAGTACCAAAAACTTCCAATGCCACAAAAACATGGGGACCATCATCCCCCGCAGCTGGAGAGCTACAGAATCCTGCATTCTCCAGTCAGGGGGCAGTAAAAAGCTGCTCCTTGGTTGCCCCCAGAGGGCACGTCCAGACAAGCATACAGATCTGGTTTGTGGCACTGCAACCTGCATGTGGCAAACACGCAACTGTGTGCTGCACTGCAAATTTGCAGTGCCGTGCCAAAATTTTGTACTGAGATGTCCCGGTATCAAAAAAAAAAAAAAAAAAAAGCCCACCACAAAAAGCAGCATGGTGCACACAGCAGCAGAGTGAGCCACCAGAAATGGAGCGTGGCCATCTAAAGCCAGGCTCTGGCTGCCATCCAGGCTCCATGCAGCCAGATCAGTGCCACTGCTGCCCCAAAAGGCCCCCAGAACCCCAGGTAAGGCTACATTATTTGCAATGTGCCAAATGTATGCCCCTGCATGTGGGGAGCCAAATTAGTAACAACCTGCCCCTCTCCCTGGCCACGGTAAAGGGCAGGCTGTCAGTGATCAGCCGGTTGCTTCTGAAAAGCAGCAGCTACCAAAGACTGCTGCTGAAAAGGTGGCAGAAGTGAAAACTGCTCTCATAACCCCATTCTCCACCCCATGCATTTCCCCCACCCTTTGCACAACCCTGGGGAAAACCCAGAACTGTGCTAGAGCTATGGGTGGTGGTACTGCCACTTAGTCCTGGCAGCCTTCTTCTTTTGCGCAGTCCTGATAGCCTTCCCAGGGACCATGGAAGGAATGGGGGGCTGTGGCACCATGACTTGAATTAACCCTGGTCTCCCCAAGACAGTTTGAGACACAGGAAATGTCCTTCACCCTTTGCACAGTCCTTGGGAAGGCTATCAGGGACCCAGCCACTGTCCCTCCCTCCCTTTGGAGGGCCATGTGTAACAAGAGGTATTACACATGATGCAGGGAAATGTCAAATTTCTGTTTAAGGGGCTGGCAGTTTGTGGCAGAATCCCTGGTTTTTTTCCAGCCACAAGCTGCTTGAATGCTTGTCCCTTCACTTTCTGTGCCAGGAGAAAAGACAAAGGTAACATCTGTCTGTGCAAGCAGCCAATTTGCATAACAGTTGAACTCTGTGGCTGCACTGGTACTACATGCACTCATGTGCAACGCTACGATTTCTGGTAACATATCCCCCTTGGTTCTCCACGCTGCAGTAAGCTGAACTTCTCTCTAACTCTTCTCCAGGGAGTTGTTGGTAAGCTTCTCTGTTCTTTATAGGCACAGCACACAAGGAATTGTGGAAATGTGCTAGAGGACAGTCCACTATTGAGGGGAGCTAGCTTGAGTCAATCCTACTGAATATTATTAGCAGTTAATGAATTATGCTGACTCAGGTTTAAGCATATGCCTCCTGATGGGCCAACCAAGTAACATTAAAAATATCCACATAACCAAGTAACCACATAAAAAAGTAACTCCGGGAACGGGTTTCTGAGTGTGGAGAGGACTAGGATCAGAACACGTTAACTTTATCGTGAAGACATGTCTAGAGTGGGCTTCTGTAGGCAAATTTACTATACACATAGGTAATCATACTGCATCTTTGTTTCATCAAAACATTTATTTTCACCAAAGAAGGGCTGATTTAGCAAGACCGTGTAGTTAGAACAGCATGGTGCTCATGGGGTTCCCAAGTTTCAGAAATGGGTTGAGTAGCAGGCTGTGTGTCATGGTGTGGTCACTAGAAGATAAAAATCTATGTCTGGCTATGTATTTGGTGAGTACTTGAGAAGAACAGCCAAGACAGTTGCTTGTTAGCATAAGGCCAGAGTACTTTATTCACAATTTCTACAAAAGTGGAGTATTTGCGTGGAGTTTGTTCCTACTTCTGTTCAGGAAAACAGGATTAACATAAACAAATTAACACTAAGAAATACCTAGATAGCATTTTGTCTGTCTGCAGCCACAAAACTGCTTAAAAACAAAATCCTTACCACTCAGAAGTGAACACCAGCCAAACAATATAACTCAGGGGATGAAATGACCTATCTGAGACCTGAGACAGGTGGGCACTAGGGTCTGGCTGCCTCTGCCACTTCTGCTGCATGTTGTGGCAGGGCACAAGCAAAGCTCCCACTCCACTGACACTCCTGGTGCCCAGCTACAGAATGGTGCAGACAGAGCTCCCCACTGCCAAATATTGCCAAAGCCAGGCCAGATCCAAATGCTCCATCAGCCAGATCCACTTGTGGGTCATAGGTTGCCAACCCCTGCCAACTGGTTTAAACCTGTAACAGAACAGAAGTTCAGTGCACATAAACCAGTTTCAAAATGGCTGAAACTGGTTTGAGATAAACCTGGTTGAATGTGGTATCAGACTTAACTGATTTGGGCCAAACCAGTTTATGGAACTTCTGACTTAGACACCTTCCTGGTTTAAGTTAAATCAGAGTCCTCCAGCATCCCAGCATGCTTTTCAGCCCTGGGGGTGGGGAGGTGGGAAATGCCCGACAAGAGCTGATACACCCCCAGCAGGTAGACCTCGGATGGGGTCCCCCTTCCCTCCCCTTTCTGTCCCCAGGGGACCCCATCTGAGATCTACCTGCCGGGGTTGTATCAGCCCTTGTCGGGCATTTCCCACCTCCCCCTCACCACTTGAGCAGCAGGGTGCATGGCCAGACCTGGCAACAGCCTGAAGCGAACCCCCCCCATTCACTTCAGGCTACTTCCAGGGCTGGCCATGCACCCCGCTCCTCAAGCAGCAAATGGGGTGAAATGCCTGATGGGAGCTGCTACACCCTGCCTGGCAGACCCCAACCGGTGTCTGTGCCAGTGGGACAAGGGAAGGAGGTAGGGGGAATTAATCCCCCCACATCCCTCTGTTTGCTTCAGGCTGCTTCCAGGGCTGACCATGCCCCCCGCCACTTGAGCAGTGAGGGGGGATGGAAAATGCCTGGCAGGGGCTGCTTCCCCCGCCAAGCACACCCCAAGTGGGGATCATGCAGGCCAGGGTCTAAGTTTAAACCCCTCCCCAATCATACTCAGCCCTCAAGGGCCTGGCCACACACCCTCACCTCAGCTCAGCTTACTTCCAGCCCAGGGCTCACTCTAGCACCCTCCAGGTTCTCGCCTGAGTGACTGTAGGCATGAGGCTGTATTTCCAGAATCAAATGTGAATGTCTACTTGCTTGCCAGGTCAATCAACACAGGTTAGACTGACCTGCAAAGATTGAATTGATTCAGGCTCAAGCTTTTTGAATGTTTGTACTTAGCCTTGATATAACTTGTTTCATCTTGCAACTCCAGCAGGAGTACAATGAAGCCAAACTGCTGTAGTTTTAAACTTGAAATGAACATGTTTAAAGTTACAATAGTTTAGCTTCCACTTAGAGTGGAACAGAGCAGATAGACAAAACAGTTATAGTAAATTATCTGCAAAGCGCTATAATTTTAAAACTTTTAAACTGTTCATCTGTCCACTCCCTGGGTTGCCAATGCCTCATCCAAAGAGTAATCACCCAGCAAAATACAGAATATTGGCTACTGCTCAGCCAGAGCTATATCCTAGGACCAAGCAGTGAAAGGAGAAGTCATTCCTTGTGATATTATCTCCTATTTGAATGGCTACTGTTGGAATTGGTCATTTTGTGTAGCTAAGCTGCAGTGTGTATATATAAAATGTTCACAGGTCAATATGTAATAAAGGTTTCTTAAACAAAGCAATTCCCTATCATTGAAAGATGTTGATAAATTCCATAGCTGGTTGCCTTGGGAGTACAATGAAAACAAGTGGCACTAACATGAATTACAACAAGAACATAGGAGTAGCATGACCAAAAGAGCCTTCTTCTGTACTCCAGTAGTTGCCGACCATCATTTCAACAACTAGACATGTTTCTCTAATTCTAAGAAGAAGTTGCTAAACATATCACTGTGCTATATTTAATACGCTCTGCTTTCAGAGAAAAATGTGTGTAGCTGTTAGGGTTCGGTTTTGGGGTTTTTATTTTGGCAGGGGGGTGGTTCTTTGTGGTCTTTTTAATTGTGGAGTGGGGTTGGGTTGGTTTCAATGCAGCCTATTAACTAGGTAGCTATTGTTTTGCAGAAGTCATGAAATCCACAGAAACAGAAAAGGGAAAGCCATTATTCAAAAGCCATTATTTCATGTTGTCATTATATTACAGTCATAAAAGTTTGGGAGGCATTGATTACAGCTTTTTAGATGTTTTAGAAACATTATAGCAATGCCAACTGATACAAATAAAAGCCTTAGGTTAAAGACACTAATAAAGTAACATTATATAAAAAATAGTCAGTTAAACAGTTCCCCAAATTAACTGTTGCTTTGTACCCTAGGGCTATAAAAATCTTGATTGGACCAGCAAACTTTCAAAGCCAGCATCCTGTCTGTCTTCCTGCCCTAGGGAGTCTTTGTATGAAACTCATTGTTAAACACAGCAGCTACTTCAGTAAAGGAATCACTTTAGGAATTTAAGCCTTATGTGAAAGGATTATCAGCCATTGTTTTGATGTTTCTTAACTTGCAGTGTTTAAGAGAGGAAATGTTAAACCAGTTTATACTCCAAATTCATTAAAAGCTTTTGGCTTGTCTCCATGGAAGTCAAGTTTGTTTCCCCGAAACTGTAATAAACTATACTTTTTGCAAAGGGTGTGTATTAATTCTGATTTATTTATTCATGTAGTTTGTCAAGATAAGGAAGCAAAAGCAGGGAAAACACTTGAGAAGAGAGGTAACCCTCTCTCAGGCAACTGGAGAATCACCGCTGATGCGCATATCAACACACCGCATTTTCAGAGTGAGTACTCATACCAGACTGGCGCAGGGCAAGCTGTGCTGGGTACTTCTGGCCCTGGAGAGGGGCAGCCTGGGAAAGGACCTAGCATCAAGAGGCCAGACAGACTGGGGAACTCACCTTCTGATGGTGGACTGCTGAGAGTGGAGCAGGATCATGGCACTCAGAAGACAAAGGAGGTCAGAGGACCTCTGTTGGGGGAAGTACTGCCATGGGAGTCAGAAGTGGCAAGATACAGCTGGGCAGAAGCCTTAGCCCTGAAGTAAGTGGGAAAAGGGGGAAGGGAAGAGCTGGCAAGATCACCCCTCTCAAGGGGCAGGATTGCTCTTCAGTATTTAGAGAAGGGAAGAAGGAGGATCCAGGGAACTACAGACCAGTTAGCCTCACCTCAGTCCCTGGAAAAATAACACAGCAGAACCTCAAGTAATCCATTTCTAAGCACTTGGAGGAGAAAAAGGTGATTAGGGACGGTCAGCATGACTTCACCAGGGGCAAGTCATGCCTGACCAACCTGATTGCCTTCTATGACGAGGTGACTGGCTCTTTGGATGTGGGGAGACCGGTGGATGTGGTGTACCTTTATTTTAGCAAGGCTTTTGATGTGGTCTCCCACAGCATTCTCGCAGGCAAGCTAGGAAAGTATGGGCTGGATGAATGGACTGTAAGTTGGATAGAAAACTGACTGGAGCATCAGGCTCAGAGGGTAGTAATCAATGGCTCCATGTCTAGTTGACAGCTGGTATCAAGTGCATTGCCCCAGGGTTTGGTCATGGAACTGGTTTTGTTCAATGTCTTCATCAGTGACCTAGAAGATGGCATAGAGTGCACCTTCAGCAAGTTTGAAGATGACACCAAGCTGAGGGAGTAGTAGATATGCTGAAGGGTAGGCCTAGAATTCAGAATGACTTAGACAAATTGGAGGTTTCAGCCAAAGGAGATCTCAGGAAGTTCAGTAAGGACAAGTGCTAAGTCCTGCACTTAGGAAGGAACAATCCCATGCACTACAGACTGGGGACTGACTGGCTGGGCAACAGCTCTGCAGAAAAGGACTTGGGAGTTACAGTGGATAATAAACTGAATATTAGCCAGCAGTGTGTCCTTGTTGCCAAGAAGACTAATGGCATACTAGGCTGCATTTGTAGGCGTGTTGCCAGTAGGTCAATTAAAGTGATTATTTTCCTCTATTCAGCACTAGTGAGGCCACATCTGAAGTACTGTGTTCAGTTTTGAGCACTACATTACAGAAAGGATGTGGACAAATTGAAAAGAGTCCAGTGAAGGGCAACAAAAATGGAGAGGTGGCTGGAGGACATGACTTATGAGGAAAGACTGAGGAAACTGGGCTTATTTAGTCTAGAGAAGACTAAGGGGGACTTTAATAGCAGCCTTCAACTACGTGAAGGGGATTTTAAAAGAAGATGGAGATAGACTTCTCAGCGGTGGCAGATGCCAGAACAAAGAGCAATGGTCTCAAGTTGCAGCAAAGGAAGTTAAGGTTAAATATTAAGAAGAATTTTCTCACTAGGATGGCAGTGAAACACTGGAACAGATTACCCAGAGAGGTGGTGGAAGCTCCATCCTTAGAGGTTTTCAAAACCCAGCTAGACAGGGCTTTGGCTGGGATGATCTAGTTGGGGATGGTCCTGCTTTGAGCAGGGGGTTGGACTAGATGACCTCCTGAGATCCCTTCCAACCCTAACTTTCTATGATTCTATGACTGTGTTTTAATTTTCTTTAGTTTTGATTTTTCCTTTTGTGCTACTTACTTTGGTTGAGGGCATTTCTTTTCTGTTTGGTTTTGTGCTTAAACTGTCCCAGCTGCCCCAAGTGGGGCCAATTTGAGGGCTGTAGTCTCGAGGAGCCTGAGGTTCAGACAGCCCTGACCAGGAAGAAGTAAACCCAAGTGGGGGTTTTTTTGGCTGAGAGACTTGACAACAAAGGTGTGGTCAGGCTGGGATACAGGGGAGGAGGAGCCCCATAGAGCTGATCATACAAGGGATCCAAGATGGTTCTTGGTGCAATTACCCTTCATCAGGCAGAGGAAACATCTGCAGATGGGCTATGCTCTTCCTGGATGGAGTAGTAAAGCAGCCAGAAGCCAGTACATATGCAAGAAATCCAGCCAGTTAAGATGTAAATTGAGGTGGTCAGTAGGTGAAAGACTGGTGTGGGGGGGGGGGAAGAGGGCAGGGGAAGGGGAATGAATGTAGCTGTAGTCAATGGATGAGAGACAGGAGGAGAGGGGAAGGGAATGAATATAGCTGGTAAGAAATGGAGGGTTTACCTGGGGAGTCAGATCTTAGGTAGATTATAATGTGTTATAAATTCAAGGTCTATATTTAGTCCATGACTTTTTGTGTTCAGTAGATTTATGAAGTGAAGTTCATAGGCTTGTCTGTGAAAGGTGTTTTGTAAAGTGCCTTTGAGGATTAGAACTGAGAGGTTGGAGAGTGTGGTTTTCTTGTGAGAAATGTGCCCCCACAGGTCATTGGGTATTCTTGTGTTTGATAGATTTTCAGTGTGCGTTCATTCTGGGGTGTAGTTGTTGTTGTACTGGATGAGATATATTACATTTCTGGAGGTGCAGGTATAAGATCCAGAAATGTTGACGGTTCTGTTGTGGGGTGTAGTAATTGTGGGGGTGGTGGTGATGTGTTGGCAGGTTTTACATTTCTTGTCATGGCATGGTCTGGATCCATTCAGTGTGTTTTGATCCATAGGAAGTTTGCGTCTGGTGATGAGCTTGGCAAGGATCAGTGCTTGTTTAAAGGCTAGGATGAGTGGTTCTGTGGAGAGTTCTTTAAGAATAGGGTCTCCTTCTAGTATGGGTTGCAACTGTTTGAGGATTTTCCACATAGGTTCCAGGGAGGGATGATATGTCATAACCAGTACTGTGTGATTCATGGCGGGGTTTCTTCTATATTGCATCAATTCTTTACATAGTATCCGTGTGGCTCTTTCAAAAGTGTGATCTATCTCTCTGAAGGACTGTCCTTGTTGAGTTAAGGCCCTTTTGAGATTTGTAAGGTGATGATCAGAGATGTTCTCCTCAGTACAAATTTGGTGGTATCAGAGGGCTTGGCTGTATATTATAGATTTTTGGTGTGTTTAGAGTGACTGCTGGTTCTGTGCAGATAGGTATGTTGGTCCAGGGTTTCAGAATTGTGGTCTATATTTTACCATTCTGGATAGTGACCATCATGTCTAAAAAGGAAATGTTGGTATTGGAGTATTCCAGAAATAGTCTGATGAAGGGGTGATGCTTGTTGAATTTCTGATGGAAATCAACCCGTAATTGCAAGTTTTCAGTCTAAATGGTGAAGTGTCGTTGATATACCTTAAGTATAGCAAAGGTTTAATGGTGCAGTCTTTGAGGAATTTTTCTTCCAGGTGGCTCATGAAAAGGTTGGCATCCTGGGGGGCCATTTTGGTGCCCAAACCTGTGCCCATGGTCTGGAGGAAGTGCTGATTATTGAAAGTGAAGCTGTTGTTTCATAGTTTCATGGTTGGTAGAGTCGGAAGGGACTAAAGCAGATCATCAAGTCCGACCCCCTGCCATGGGCAGGAAAGGATGTTGAGGTCAAACAACCCCAGCTAGGTGGTTGTCTAGCCTCCTTTTGAGCACCCCCGGAGTAGGGGCGAGTACCACTTCCCTTGGAAGTTGGTTCTAGTTCCTAGCCTCCCTGACTGTGAAGCAGTGCCTCCTGATGTCTAGCCTGAATCTACTCTCAGTCAACTTATGGCCGCTGTTCCTTGTTACTCCCGGTACTGCTCGGGGGAACAGGGACTCTCCCATTGCCTGCTGGTCCCCCTTGGCAAGTTTATAGGTGGCCACCAGATCCCCTCTCAGACTTCTTTTGTGGAGGCTGAACAGGTTCAGGTCCCGTAGCCTCTCTTCATAGGGCCTACCCTGCCACCCCCTGATCATGCAAGTGGCCCACACAGTTGTATGTGAGGATGAAGTGAATAAGTTCAGTAATATCTTGGGTCTGCATTCTGAATTGTAATCTCGCTCTTGTAGATATGTAATACAGGCTTGAATGCCATCATGGTGTAGGATGTTGGTATATAAGCTGGTAATGTCCATGGTAGCTAGGAGAGTGTTGCTGGGAAGGTGGTCTGTTTTTAAGTTTTCATAAAAAGTCTGTTGTGTCTTGGACAAAACTCGCTCTTTGGGTGACAAGGGGCTTTAGGATTGATCCAATGAAACCTGATATTTCCTCAGTGAGGATTCCATAGTTCGATATGATAGGTCTGTGAGGGTTCCCTTGTTTGTGGATTTTAGGGAGCATGTAAAAATCCCCGGGCTGTGTAGTGAGGGGATCAAGTTCTGTAGTTTTCCTTGTAGTTCTGATGAAAATGATAGAGTTTCAAGGTAAAAAGGGGAGTAGGATCATCCTCAGTTTTGTGTACCAGGTGGTGTCAGAGAGTTGTCTGTTGGCTTCTTTAATGTAGTCTTCATGGTTAAAGAAAACTATGGCTCTCCTTTATCTGCTGGTTTTATTACTATTTGGTGGTTAGATCTTAGAGAACCTATGGCCCTTCTCTCTGACAGGGAAAGGTTGTTATGGTGGTGTTTGTTGTTGATTATTTCATTGCTCATTCCTTCCCTGCACCAGTCAATATAGTGGTCAAGGTTTTAATTTCATCCACTGTGAGGTGTCCAATCTGATGGGATTTTTTTCATTTTTTTGAGGTTGATCTTTGCTTCGATGTTGTCAAAGTTTGAAGTGTTGTTGGAACTGGATTTATTTTGGTTGTGGAAATATTCCTTGAGGCGGAGACACCAGAAGAATTCTTCTAGTTCTCCACATTGGAGTATTCTATGAGGGTGTTTTTCTGGACAGAAATTCAGGCCATTAGAAAGGACAGACTTTCCAGCTTTGGTCAGTGTGCGCATGGAGAGGTTGATGACATTTGAGGGTTGGTTGCTTCTTTCAGTTGCATCAAGTTTGAGGTTAGAATATTGTACGGTGTGGGTGTTGTTTCTCTGAAGGCTGTGTTGTGGTTGGGAAAGTTGTTCCTGGAGTAATTGGTTCCACTTCTTCATTTTATGTTGAATGGATGTTATGGAAAATCTTTGGTAGTCTCTTTGCATATGGCGCATAATGTTTAATTACAAGAACTTCTACTGCACCAAAGCATGATTTTAACTTATTTCTTTAATATTTTTTAAATTAAATTTTAAAATTCTTTTTACTTCTTAATTTTCTAGTTATTTCATCACAATATTCCAGAAGCACTTACTGTTTCCATCCAAGTACATTACGATTCCTTACTGCTCACTCAGGCTTCTTGTGCTTATGGAAATGCAAAGGTTATCTCTACACAGCTCTGTTAACCTAAGCGATTAACATTCCAGGTCAAGTTCAGCTCGCCTGCCCTGGGGGAGAGCCTTCCAAATCCACAATCCTGCCCAAGTTACTGTGTCCTCACTGTCTCTATATTTCTGCATGTGTGTTTGTTGACAGTGAGGGAGCACTTAGAGCAGCTGAATGTCTTCAAGTTGGCATCACCAGATGTACTACATCTGAGAGTGCTGAGGGAATTGGCTAGAGTCATTGTGAGACTGTTGGCAAAAGTATTTGAAGACTCATGGTGCTTGGGAGAGGTCCCAGAAGACTGGAAAAGGTCCAGTGTGGTGCCAATCTTTAAGAAGGGGAGGGGCGAGCATGCAGGAAACTATTGGCCGGTCAGTTTGATCTCGATACTGGGTAACATTTTAGAAAAAATTATCAAGAAGTCCATTTGTGAGAGACTGGTAGAAGGCATGATGCTGAGGGATAACTGACATGGTTTTGTTGCAGGAAGATCATGTCTGACCAATCTCATCTCCTTCTGTGATCAAGTAATGAACCACTTGGCTGTGGGAGATGCGGTTAATGTCATATACTTGGATTTTAAAAAGGCTTTTGATATGGGCTCCCATGATGTCCTTATAAAAAACTGGGGGGTTGTGGCCAGGCAGAGATCACAGTCAGGTGGGTTGGGAACTGGATAAGGGGTCGAACCCAGACAGTGTTAGTGGACAGGTCTGTATCATCTTGCCAGGAGGTTAGTATCCTGCAGGGTTCAGTTCTTGGCCCCATGGTGTTCAACATCTTTATCAACGATTTAGATAAGGATGTGGAAAGATGATACTAAGTTATGGGGAAAAGCGGTCATGCTAGGGGATAGGATGCAGATCCAAGCAGACCTGAACAAGCTGGAAAGGTGGGTGGAGCAGAACCAGATGCAGTTCAATAAGGATAATTGCACAGTGCTTCATCTGGGGAGAAGTAACCAGTGACATGCATATTGGTTAGGAGATGTCCTGGCCAGCACGATGGCTGAAAGGGACCTTGGAGTTATGGTTGATCACAGGATAAACATAAGAATCAGTGTAATGCTACAGTCAACAGAGCTAATAGCATACTGGGATGCATTAGCCAATGCATCACAAGCAGGGCTAAGGAAGTGGTACTTCCTCTCTACTCAGCACTGCTGAGACCCCAGCTGGAGTACTGTGTCCAGTTCTGGGTGCCACACTTCAAAAAAGACATGGAGAATCTTGTAAGGGTCGAGAGAAGGGCCACAAGAATAATTAAGGGCCTGGAGGGCAAAGCTTATGAGGACAGACTAAGAGATCAGGGACTGTTCAGCCTGGGAAAGAGAAGACTGAGGGGGGACTTGGTGATCATCTATAAGTATGTGAGGGGTGAATATCAGGACCTGGGAGAAAAACTGTTCACTAGGGCGCCCCAGGGGAGGACAAAAAGCAATGGCCATAAGCTGTTAGAGGTTGGTTTCAGGTTGAATGTAAGGAAGAACTTCTTCATGGTAAGAGTGACCAGAACTGGAACAGACTCCCCAAGGAGGTGGTGCGGTTCCCAACCCTGGAAGTCTTCAAGAGGAGACTGGACAGACACCTTGCTGGGATCATTTGATTTCAGCAGTATTTCTGCCCAGAGCAAGAGAGTTGGACTTGTTGATCTTTTGAGGTCCCTTTCAACCCTTAATTTCTATGGTCCTATGATTGTAACCCATGATTCTCTGAGAAAGTGTGTTTATAATTTCTCTACAATTATGGAAAGGGCACTGGAGAACTATCAGTACTCAAGTAATTAAGCTTTCACCTTACTGCAAAGCTGAATGTTTCAACTGAGGCTCTAACTTATTAAATGAGCTCTAAACTCAGGATAGAAGCTTTTCAGTATAAATGGTAGGGCGATTTAAGCTAAAACTCAAGCATGAGCCCAGGTTAACTGCATAGTGTAGCCATACCCAAAGGGTCTAAGGCTGTTAGGAACATCTTTGGTGAGCAAATGGACTTTTTTTACTTTTGGTGAATTACAATTTTGTCACAGAGATCCAGGCATGTGGGTTTTCCAGACCGGATTATTGTTACTTTGTGGTTTTACATTTAACTGATGATCTTAAGAAAAACTTCAGTTAGTTCAGAGCACATCACTGCGTGTCCACAGCAGCACAGACCAACCAGCAAACAATTCCCCAGTGCCCTGCTCTTGTGATTTTCTTTCTGTGGGCTATTGAGTCATACTAAAGGTTTTGTCCTTCATCTATACAGTTTTTTTTCTGGGCTTGGCCCAGTTTAAACATGGGCCCATTTCACCCTGAGTGATCATGACTTGTCTTGACAGTGCTGCTCCACTGGATCTAAGAAATAGTCATGTCACCAGTGAAACTTTAGTGAGCAGGAAACAAAGTTGTGTCAGCAACTATCCAACAACTCTGAAACTCTCTCAGGAAGAGATCAGACTGGTCAACCATCTCAGCAACATTACAGCAAAAGCTCATTGCTTCCTATCAGCCTGCTCAGAATGGCACCACCAGTTTTGTCCTGGTACCTAAAAGAAAGAAAGAGAAAGGAAATAATATGTTTTCCGAGGATACATTATAGTTTTTCGAGATGTTCAGAGACTACAGAGATGAGCAACAAATAAGATCACAGATGACAGATGGTTCCTCCCTACTTCTCACAACAAAGCCAGGTGGGAACAGGGGCCTGTCTATCCTTCATTGTTATAATCAAGCTTCCAATTAGTGCCTGTACCCTTTAATTCAGCAGTTCTCAACCTTTTGCACCTTATGTCCCACCAACCATTTTGTCAAAAAACTCTGGTCCCACCATGATAAAAACAAAACAAATTCAAAATTCAATAATTTTGTTGAGAAAAAGTTTTATTACTATAATAAACAAAACAAAAATATCTATTTTTGAGTAAGTCCCACCTACGTGACCTTTGCATCCTACCAGTGGTATGTGTCCCACTGGTTGATAAACACTGCTTTAATCCTTCTCTTTCCTCAACTGTATCCACATCTTTCTTGAGCTGACATGACTATTTCAGTTACTGATTTCAGTGGTTCATTTTATTTCATCCTCTCCTCCCTTTGCTTCCAAGACTTTCCTGAGGTCATTGTATCTTGCTCTAAGGGCCCTCTTCTTGTAGTCTCCAAATTTGTATCTAACCACTCAGTGTATTTGATTTAGAGATACTTATTTACACAAACTGAAAGAAATACTTGTCTTAATAGCAGTTTTATCTATCTATCCATGTAAACCATGTTTTAAACATTCACACTAAGCATCTTGGTGCTTAACTTTTCCTGATGATCTGTTGCTGATTTCTGTTCATCTGTATTTACTGGACCTCCAGTTTTAGACTACAGTATTATCAAATAAACAATTTAAAAATTATGTCCTGTGTGATTGGTTATCTATTAAAGGACAGATTTTGCCCTTCAGCTTTTATGATGTTACATGTGTGACCCTGCTGAGATCTCACTTACCTAAATTATTTGATTTTTGCTCCAGGGTGAGGCAGGGTTAAAGTTGGAGCTTTGCTACACTAACATCTAGGGCAGGGGTGGGCAATATGTGGCCTGCGGGCTGGATACGGCCTGCCAGGCCATTCTATCCGGCCTGCAGGGCCCCTAAAAAAATTTAGAAAATTAATATTTATCTGCCCCAGATGCCTCTCGTGCGGCCCTCAATGGCTTGCCAAAACTCAGTAAGCGGCCCTCTGCCCAAAATAATTGCCCCCCCCCGATCTCAAGTGACCATATGTCCTGGAGAGGCCAGGACAGTCCCAGATTTTGGAGGCTGCCTCAGCAACCTGGCTGCTGGAGACAACAGAAGCACAAGTCCCAGATTGGGAGGAATGCACCTGCAAGTGCCCAGCTCCTGACTGGCTCTACTGCTGAAGCAACTCTGCTCACAGCCCAGCAGAGACTGGCCCAGGGACCAGCTGCTGCCGCTCAGAGCCCAGGTGAGAGCAGGGCTTCCCTAGGAGTGGGTGTGGGGTGGGACAGCTCAGACCCCTGCCCTAAGGGGAGTGGGAGTCCCTGCCCCACCCCACCCACCCAGGACCCATGTTTGCAGGGGAGGTCTGGGCTCTGCTCCAGCCCATCCCCACCAGCTCGCTCAGGCTCAGGCTGGGGGGTGCTGCAGAAGCTGCTGCTGAACTGCATCCTGTCCAGCAGGATGACTTCAGGCTGAGTCCCTGGCCGGGCAGCCCCGGCCACCCTCGACTCACCCTTCCATGGGCAGTGCCCTCCCCCCGGGGCAGACCTGACCCTTGCCGGTCCTACCTGGATGTATGACATCTTTGTGGGGGCTCACAGGTGCAAGCACCACCCTGCTCTGCCCCTGGCCCCATGCGCAAACAGGATCAGGCTATGCAATGAGTGCTGCCTGGCAGCAGTCTCAGGGGGCTATGGCAGAGATCTGAGGAGCTCACTGTGCTCAGCCCAGCCCTGGCAGCAATGTGGACCCCCCTTCCGCGCTCCAACAGAATACCCTGGCCTTCTGCAGCCAGGTGGGCAGGTGCCGGCTCGCCTAAGATTTCCCAGGTTGCTGAGTCTGCTCCTCAGCATTCATAACCCACCATTTCTCCAAAAGGCTCCACAAGAATATCTACTCTGGCCTTTCTTGCATACCACAGATGCAAAATACCTGATTTAAAAAAAAAAAAAACCTACAGGGGATCACAAGAAGAGAATAGGTAAGACAGGAGTGTCACCAGGGCAGAACTTCTTAGATAAAATATGCTTAAATAAGAGGAGTATACCTGATGCTAGAGGAACCAGTGGCCCTTTCTAATGGGATTGGTTTAAACCCTGAGTGTATGAGCAAGACCCTCCAACCAAAAACCCAAGCAGCTTCTTGGTATAATTCAGGATGACTAGCACACCCACATTGTTCTCTATAGTCAATTCCAATGCTTCAGAGGAAGGCAGGGGAAAAAAAAGACTGAAAAAAATACATTCATAGGGGAAAAGAACTTTTTTCCTGGTGTTCAGCAAAGCCCTGGAGCTATCTGCTAATCCCATGCTTCAACATGCCGACAACCTACATAAAGCTTTCTTTCAACCCCCCTTGTGGAGATACCAAACACATAAAGCCACGTATCACATGCTCTGATTCCTGCTTCAAGAACACCTCTACCCTACCATGCTATCCCTTCTTGCAAACTAGTCAAGTTACATCTGGAAGCAGTTCAGGTTTCTCGCTCCCACTATTTTGTTGGGGAGACCATTCCAGACCTTCAGTCTTCTAACAGCTAGAAACATGCTTCCCAAATTGTTAGTGACTAGTCTGCAATCCTATTAAATTGTACCAATACTGCCCTTAAACTTACTTAACTGACCTTTCCTGAGAATCATGCTCTGAATATATGTATAAAGTAAGTATACCCTTGCAAAATCTATGTTTTACTAAGCTTAACAAGCCATATTCCTAATTTCCCATTCTCATTTCTTCATTCCCCTATGCAGTGGTTGGGTGTGTAAGAAGTTAGAGAAATGGTGGCTTCCTGGTTAGCAGCAGTAGTGGCACCCCCATGCAAACACCGATGGGACGGGCTACCTTTGGTAAACATGACAGACATATGGATAGAGGTCTCCTAGTTAATAGCCGCAGATGGAAATTGTGATGTGCCCCCATTGTGCCCGCACAATACCTGCTCTGGGAATAAGTCTTTCTATCGTCAGGGCTCATTTGTCACACTTTCACAAATAGTAAATCTCTTCATTTTTCATAAACAAATTCAAAATGGACAGGCATAGTTTATTTTTATTTTAACTAAAGTGTATCTGATTATCAGCATTTTGAATATTTTTTTCCCAGAACTGAAGTTTGGGATTAGAGGTTGCTCATTTGCTGCGTTCTCTCTTGTGGATGGTACACAACTCCCAAAGGCTCTTGAACGACTCTTATCCTTAGTGCGCTAGAACAATTTTCCCCAAAGGCCTCTCTGGTTCCCTCTGAACCCTCATCTGTAATTCAAGTAATCAGCTTCAAACAAACCTGCTCTCTTATAGGAAGAGTCCTTATTTTCCCTCACACAGCCACAGTGAATTTACTTGTCTCTAGCTTTTTAATGAGTAAAACAGAGAATGACTATCAGCTTCATCTGTCATTAACTTTTCATGCTGCTGCCCTTCAATGGCCCTACTGTCTCTCTTCCTACCTGACTGTTGGCTTCTTATGAACTTCTTATTGTTCATTTCTTCTTCCTCAGCTATTTTTAATTCTCTTCACTATTTAACCTTACTTAGTCAATGCAGATCTCATTCCACATATAAAAACCTCTTGACCTCAAGGTGAGTTCTTCACACAGAATAATGTCTGGATCCAGCCACTGTTCATTTTTATCCTCCTTTCATGTTGCCCTGTATTTTTTTCTGAAAAGCTAGGTGTACAAGTAAGACTGGCTCCTGGGACAGTCCTGTGTTACTAGCACTTACACGGGATAATTAAGCTGACACTTTTCCTTTCCAGCACTGCAAGGGTGATACTTTCATTGGGGCAAGTTATTCTTGCATCACGGTGCATTTGCATGAATGATAACTCATATAAACAACCATTATGAATATCATACTGTCCCTTCCATCTCTTACAACCCGTTTCTCTTCAAGTTTAGTTTTACTCTTTGGACCCCCACAACTTAAGTAAGTTGCCTCTGGAATGTATCCGTGTGAAAAGTGCTTTCCACATAAAAGGAGAGTTTACAATGCACCAAATGTAAACCTACCTGATCCTTAGTGTTTTATTACTCAGCACTAAGCATCTTTTCACAGACTTTTGTCCAGAGAATGGGCATGGAGCCAATAAAGCACTCACTGCCATTCCTTGTCCATCTGTCCCCATTTGGACTGTAAACCATGCAGTTTTTGCATTTTAATGGATTATATGCTATTCCATCCCTTATCTAGGTGATGGGAAAGTCCTTTTATGTATTCCATTTCAATATGTATGCCTGATTTGTAATGGCCAAAAGGTGCCACTCAATTCTCTAGAGCATTTAACCTTAAAAATATATATTCTGATAGCCTCCAGGCACAACTGCATTGATGAATATAGGAAAAAAAACCCCAAACTTCTCCTCTATTTCAAAGTAATGGCACATTAGAAATTAAGACTGATATTTTCAAATCTTCTTAGGACAACTAATTTCCAATCATTTTAATGGAAATGTGGCATCCATCCAAGTCCCCTAGGTGAATTTGAAATCTGAATCAAATTATCATTGAAGCCAACTCATCCTAGCACATCAGGCAATGTTCTGCTGAGTCACGGGTTACGGATCTGTCTGGAGTTTTCTTCGTTTTGTCTTGCCTTGTCTTCGCTTTCTGCTTTCATTGTAAGGAAGAGCCTTCTACTGGCAGAAACACAGACAGCGGACCTGGGAGGTCTTGTCACTTTCCGTCCTCTTCGATTTTAACTGTTTATTTTGGACGTGCCTTGGGAGGGCTAGCATTTCAGTCGTGACTTACCTTTCCCAAAGGGGACTCTGATGTACTGACTAAGTAAACAAATGGATATTTTCATTGCACTAGTGATAAGTAAAACACAGAGAACAGAATATACTTTTAGATGGTAATTCGCAAACAACAGACATCATAAGGTACAAATATTTAACTTAGATACTGGAAGTGAAATATCTGGAGAGGTCAAAAGAGAAGCTACTATGCACTTAGGAACACGTAATGCACAGATTTGTGGCCCTGAACGTTAGAATGTTTAACTCATCAAAGAAATAGGACTCTAATTTGTAATTATTACTCTTGTAGATTTAAGCCAAAGGGTTTTTAACTTCCAACTTCTGTAGCTATTTCACAGAACACAGCAGACCTTTCCCCAAAGACTAAAGTACTTACACTGTGAAGACCACAGCTGAATGTAAAGATACATCTGCCACATTAAATACTTCAAGCTCCAGTCCAGCTTTTGTAGTTTAAAAGTAAACTAATTTCATTTAGTGGTCAGCCTATGTGTCCATGACACTGCAAAAGCCTGAAGGCCAGATTTCTGCCCCAAAGACATTTACATGGTAAATCAGACAGTACTTATGTCACAAGGATTGGTGCCAGACTAAAAAAACAGATAAACATAATAGCTAAAGCATGTGCAGAACTCAGCTGGAGATGAATCAGCATTAAAAATATGGCTATTATGCAAAAAAAAGAAATATATTGCAATTCCACCACCTACCCCCATTAGTCTACAGCAGTACTCTGAGAGTACAAATATCCTCCTGATCTGGCCATCTATTTAATCATCATCTTTCTCAATTACAACATCAGAGCCACCATCCTTCCAGCTAAGGAAGACTGCATAAGACCCCCTTTGGAACATCTGTATGACACTTCTTTAAGAATCAGAAGAGTAGTTTTTTTCCATGATTTAATTAATTTCATCTCACATCTATTTCTATTGTGATTTCTCATCAGTACCCTATAGCATAAAACGCTGGTTCTTTTGAATTAAAAATTACATAATGATTTTACAAATGCATAGATGTTACAGCCATTAGGTACAATATATACTGTAAGCCTTACAGACTCTGCAGCTATCAGGAAAACAGAATCAAAGAGTCAAGTCACAGGAACAAAGGATTAGAAGGGACATCTTGGGTCATCAAATCCAGTTCCCATTATTCCAGGTATCATCTCATATAATCCCTTTCACAAATAATAAAATTAGTTAAGCTAGGAAGTCCAATCCCATTCTACTGTTCTATGATTCTTGCCCCCTACTGCTGTGGGGAGGCTGCTCCAGATTCTCTCTCATTTCCAGCCTACCATGGCCAGTTTATGCCCATACATTCTGATACCAATGTTGGCCGTTAGCTTACATAGACCTCCCTCTGTGCTGCCCTCACCAATATTTTTATAGATAGTAACTATGCAAGGGCAGATCCAGCAGAGATGCGGCAATGTTACCACACCCCTCCTTCCGGTGAGTATCGCTGTTGTTCACCCTCTCCCTTGCCTGCCCTGCGTTCTTCCCCTGCTGAATTCAGTGGCAGGGAAAAAAGAGGGGACAAGCAGTGGTGGCATTTATGCTCCAGCCTGTGGAGCTGCATGAAATCAGTGGCTCCAGCAAAAGCCAGCACTGACCAGATAATGAGCTCATACAGCTCCCTGAGCACATCAAGCTCTGAAAGCAGTCCGTGCTTACCAGGTGGCAAGCTCAGAGCTCACTGCATGTGTGTGCAACACAGCAAAACAGGAGAATAGCTGCAGCCTCTTGCCCCACTCCTGGATTCGCTGCTGTAACCGTATCCACTCTTCATTTTGCCAAGCTTGTTTAGCTTTGTCTTGCAAAAACAACACGCTATTCTCTGATTGCCCCAGTAGCTCTTCTCTTCCCTGTTCCACTTCAGAATCATCTTTCTTGAACAAAAGTGACTAGAAGATACACGGTATTCCAGAGCTCTTGCTAGTGCCTTTCAGAATGCCATTAATACTGCCTGATCTCTACCGGAAATATGTTCTGATCCATCCTAAAATCACGTTTGCATAATCAGCCTGCAATTGACAGGTCTTTCTTCTCCTTGGTCACTTCCAGCTGAGGCTCGTACCTCTTGCAAGAGAAATTATTGCTATTAGTCCCTACTTGTGTGACCTTGCACTCCTCCTATAGCATTTCATCCCACTTCTATTTTTCCAGGCCTCAGGGTCATAAACTCTTGATTCTCTCCTGTCTGGATGGTGCCTCCCAGTATAATGAACATGCTATATTTTTTGTGTCAAGGTCACCATTGAAAAGATTAAATAAAATCAGTCCCAAGTTCAGCCCTTGAGGAATTCTATTAACAACCTCCTTTCAGGCCTTCCCTTTTCAAATCTACCTATTATGATTTCCCCTTTAGCAAGTTTATTATTCATTTTCCAGTTCTTCTACTAATCCTCGTTTCTCTGGGTGCTTTTCCAGATAGATTAGATCTACCCTATATTCCATGCCTAGACCATCAGTTATCTTTTCAAAGGAAGATCTAATGCTAATCTAGCATGATCTTCCTTTGAAAAACCCATGTAACATTTTATCCCATTTTTCACATACTTCCATGTGCTTAATTGTTCTTTCCTCCAAGTTCTATTGGAAAGCCTTGCATACAATCAAGACTGAAGGATGTGTAGTTGCCTGCTTCTTCCCCACTTTTTACACCTAGATATTACATTTATTATTCTCCTAATCATAAAATAAAATCCCAACTTGGTAGATTTACTAAATATCATTGCCAACAGATTTAGGACTGTATGCACTAGTTCTTCCTGAATTTTGGTATGGAGATTACTGAGTCCTTCAAGCACTTCAACTATTTGAGTTTTGTTTCCTTCTTGGATGTGGTATTTTTGCTTTCAGTCTCTTGTTCCCATTAGCCACCCTGCCTTTCTTCCCATGTGCAACATTATCATTATTGAAAATGGGGGGAAATTGTTTAGTCTCTATTTCTTGAGCTACATGAGAACATCCTGCAGCTGAACTACTGTTAGGACTTGAGCTCTTTGCATCCCAGTCACTTAAAAGTAACAATCAGAAATGCTTGAGCAGATTAGACATCCCATTTACTGGAAGATCCTAAAATATCCCGAACGTGCAGCCAGACACAAACATAAGTTTGTGTGTCCCCATGTTTATGCATAAACATATCGGAAATGAAGCCATAGGATTACTTACTTCCTATCTTCAGCAACCTCAAAAAGTGGAAAGTACTTTTTAAAATTCAGTAGAATGCTAACATACCTCCACATTCATTTCACAAAGTGGAATTTAGTTTCTGTTTCAAACCACACCCTGTCTGTCTTTCCCAAAAGTCTTTCTTATGGGGGATTAATTGTTACTGAGGCAACTGTGCCATCAACATCTCTGCTTAAAACAAACTTTTACTTCACAGAGCTACCAAACCGCAAAAAAACCGTTGAAAACTTAAAACCACAATGCATAGGAACACACTGAGTCCTCTGATTACCTAACACAACTAAATGCAGTTAACATGGCATCAGGCCAAATGCTCTGAACAACACCCCAACGAAAAATGAGAGAAAGTCTCCATGGTTACAATGACCCTTACTTTGCACCTGAGGGGATCTTGCTAGAAAGAGACAGGTAGAAACCTTTTAGCAGGGTCTTCAGATGCAGCAAACAATTCTTCCTGTTTTTATATGCTTTATGTTAAAAAAAAAAAGAAGACGAAAACATCACTGAGCACACGGTGTCCTGAACACAGACTGTACCCTAGAAATATTTTTAGAAGACCCACTGCGGCATGTTTTTACCACTTTCGCTTATCAATGTACACATGATCTCAGTACATACTTCTATATGTAGTCTAAAGCTCCCAGAACAACAACTGAAGAAGACAGCTTCAATATCAAAGAGCAGCTTCAAGGTCTGAAGCCTGTCTTCTTGTGATTGGTCCCAGTGAACCAATGCAAAGAATACAGTATCCTAAACTACCGTTTGTCGGGGGGGGCACCACTGACAAGCACTTTCCCTGTGCCACCACTAGGAAAATCAGCAGCAGTGGCTGGGTCCTGGTATCTACCTACTGCACGCCTGCCTCACATCTCACCTGAACTGAGTCAGCCTCATATCCATGGACCCGATCAAATGGCTCCCTGGGCCACATCAGGCTCATAGGCCACAGGTTGCCAACCCCAGTAAAAGATATCACAAATACACATTTTCTGGACTATCAGTCTGCAGCAACACTGCAACCATTTTAGAACTGAATTCAATGTATATATCCAATGTTCTTGCTTGTGCAAATAGACATAAATAGATACTTAATGATCTGCAATTTCATAGGATGCTTATCCTTTCTTTTGTATTTAAGTATTCTCTCCATCTTTCCCTGATTTGTTCGGGAAATCTTCCTGCTGTTGTTAAAATTAGGTCATCCAGTCATTAAAAAAGAAGCAGTCATTAAAAAGTGGTTCAGGCAACTGGGTACATGGACCAAGCAAAGAACCCTACACATCAAACTTTCAAGGATGCACTTACAGCAAAGAGCTCACAGAGACTCAAAGGCTCAAATACATTGTAAAAATTAGTACTCAATCTACTATGAAGTATAACAATGTATGAAGACCATTGCCATTCATAAACAGAAAACATTGCTACAAATAGGTCTACACTCTGTATCAGCATCCTGACCTCTGACAGATAAGCGCATGGATTCCCAATCCTATTTCTGTATGCACTGTCATCTGAACTAAGTTTTGTTGATAGAGGCTTTTAGTCTTCGGGGCTATCAGCATTCACAGGGAAATTTTTGTTCTAGAGAAGGTAAACTATATTTTCACGAGTGATCCCCAAAGCATCGATTACCATTGCCTTCACTTTGACCTAAATAATTAGCCAACTAACAAGTTAATACATGAAGGATAAGAATATTGGTACTGTTATGAGGAAAATGTAGCTGCAAAATATGATGTGTCCCCTAGCCCACCAGAATGGGAAAAAGTAGGCCACCATCCTACAATCATGCAATGACTATATAGGCCAGTCTTGCTTCTAAGCATTAAAAATGTTTGGAATCCTGCAATAAGTGAATATCCTTTTTGGAAAGGCTGGGAAGATGCAGTGCATAAAATGAACCAGGTATCTAGCAAAATTTGAAACATACAACACTGAACTCAACTGACCTTCCCTGTCCTAGCTTAAAAAACAATTTCAACACCAGCTTGAGAGGAAGCAGCAGACAGGCACTATGCCTAGCAAACAGATTCAAGCATAACCGTTTTTGTAGCAAAACACTCTATTTATGTCTGCTTATAAAGGTGGTTTTGGAAAGAATTCAGACATCTACAATATCCTATAGCATCAGAAACATGGTCACTTCTTTTTCCTTTCGTGTGAGTTTTTTTATGGTTATACCAGTGGAACTTAGCTAGATCCTGATGTATTTCAAACTAAGTCAGTATCTACATATAAGCATTTCTCTAAAAGAGTGCTGGAATTAAGCTGAACCACTGCTGGATCTTAGATTAGTAGACCGAGTAGAGTTAAAAAAAACAAGAGCTCTACTCCTCTCTCTGCTTTCAGTGCCATTCCTAATAAGTCAACACAAAGCATTTTTTTCATGTAAGCCAAATAAGGTAAATTAATAAGTGAATGCATGATGACCAGGAATCCCGGTTTTCCGTTTCCCATGGAAAAACAGAAAAAAATGCGGATTTTTCATTTTAACAGAGAAACGTGGATTTTCCACTTTTGCAAAGAGCTCTCTGCAGGCTGGCAGAGTTCCAACCTGCAAGGGGCTGGTTGGGCAGGGAGTGCCATGTGCATGTGCGGTCTCACACACGCATGTGGCTGCCAGGGAGTCGGGAGAGCAGGTCCCACAGGTAAGTCTGGTGGGGGGGAGGGGATTGAGGCCCCCATAGAGAGGGAGGGAGTTGGGCAGGGCTGGGGCTGGAGCTGCTGCCCAGCCAGGATGATGCGTGGGGCGGCAAGGGACTCATCCATGGGGCAGGGGGGCTGGCTCCCTGCCACTGCACACACTCCTGTGAGGGCAGGGGGAGCACAAGCCCCCTAGATCTGTATGTGCGGGGGGAGAGGATGCCTGCTGGGGACTCAGACTCCCCACCCTGCTGTCCTCCCCCCCGAGTTTCCACAGCTCAGTGGGTAGGACCTGGCACCCAGCAGGCAGGACCTGGCACGGCAGGGAACAGCAGGGCCAAGCAGGGAAGCCCCTTGCCACTGCAAGCCCTGTGCCACACTGGCGAGATGCCCCCTGCCCACCTGGCAGCAGTGAGGGACGCAACCCCACACCGCTGTCCCTGCTGCTGCCAGGTGAACAAGGGATGCCTCACCAGGGTGGTGCAGGACTTGCAGGGGCAAGGAGTTTCTCCACTAGGCCCTGCTCCACCCTACCATACTGAGTCTTGCCCAGCGGACTGTGGAGGCCCCAGGGAGAGGAAGCAGGGTGGGGACCCCAGCCCACAGTGGGCAGTCCCCCACCCCCGCCCAGGTTCCACTCCAGCCACGCTGCTCGTAGGGGATGGGGAGCCGGGCTCCATGCTCCACTCCACCACCTCCCACAGGCAGCAGCCAGGGCTCAAGTGCTGCTGCGGGGGCAGGGGCTGCGGACCCGGGTCCCTGACTCTGTAGCCCTGGCAGCTGGGGGCCCCCACTGGCAGGGCTAAGGGGCGGGGAAGCTGTAGGTGCATTGTGAGGGCACCAGCAGGGCCAGGGGGCTGTGGGTGGGGAGTGAGAGGCACCGGTAGGGCTGGGGCAATGTGGCTTGGGAGTGAGGAGACTGGACCTGTGTCCTCATGAGCAAAAGGGGCAGGGGAGCTCTGATTTTCCATGATAAAAAAACCCAAAATCAAATACCACCATTTATAGGTACTTCATATTTATTTTTTATAGTAATTGAGGCACTGGTAGGCTTCCAAATTGCTTTAAAATTGTAAATAAATCAATAAAATATTGTGTTCAATTGATACCTATATATTTAGTAGTGTTTCATTTTGATCACAGATTCTGGGTTTTTAAATCAGAGAATTTGCAATTGTTTTTAAATCAGAGAGTTTGCAATTTTTAAACAGAGAAAACCAGGATCCCTGATGATGACTTGTGCATCTTTGAGCACATGTTGCATTGACAGTCATAGGGATACACAGATAGTGTTGGTTTCTTTCCCTGTCTAGATGGGAACAGACTATCATTATGTCCTCACACTGTTTTAAGCTCCCCAGTTTTATAGGGAAGAGCAAACTGTATTCTATGCACTATATATAAACGTAGAAACTATATTTATATATACTAGAATATATTATGAAAGATGGACATTTGCATATTGCCAGCCTAGACCATAGAAGCAAATGTAGTTCTTATTAACCCAAATTGAACTGCCCTGCAGGACTGCAGTGGAGCTTTACAGTACAATGCTGAACAAGGAGGAAAATCTCTTTTAGCAAAACATACGTGTATCAGAATAATGGAATAGTCAAACCCCTGCTTGAGTTAGGGTGAGGTAATGATTTATAACATAGGTAATAAACCCAAATTTTACTTTGTCTTCATAATCCTGATCTGATTGCAGTTCTGGAAGAAGCCAGAAAAAATGCCTCCTGGAGTGCCCTGCAATATAATCATCAAAGATAAAACCTTCAGCTTCAATGACATGCAAATGAAAACATGTTTTTAAAAGGATTAACAAAGTTGTTCAAAGAGTCTTCAGAGTCAATCCACCCTAACTCTGCTTCCAAACAAACAATAAACCATCCGCATGCAAGCAGATTTTCCTACCCATCAACACCACCAAAGGGAAAAAAGATCAGAACTTTAATGAGTTTAATCTCCTTTGAGTTTGGGCTGATCAGTGTCACCAATAATATCAACAGGGTCTAAAATAACTACTTTCCATCTTCAAAGGGCCTTCCAAACATCAAACAATTAGTCCCTACAACACTCCTCCGAGGTAGGTAAGTAAGCACTGTTACCCACATTTTATAGTTAAGTGAACACAGCAGAGAGGTTAAGTTATTTGCTTTAGGCTACAGATGGAGATGGGATTAGAGCACAAATAATATGCGTATTATTAGATCATGATTATGATTAAATAATATGAGTATTATTATTAGGCTCATCTTTTCTGCACAGACCATTAAGAGCTTAACCCAGTGGAGGTCCAGGCAAGGAATACTTGAAGGAAACCTAAATTAATTACCATCATGCACACACTGGGCCAATTTCAGTCCTCTCAAAGGCAGGAAGCAACTAGGTGTACAACCTTACACCATGGATGTCATATTCTGTTGTCTTTTAAGGATGCTAAAGCTTTTACTTCAATTTGCTTCATAAGAAACAGTTGAACATCACGCCTTTGTACAGTGTCATTATTATGGCATATGATATGACCCCAGCTGAAACAAATGTTTTGCCTTCTTTGCATTTCCTGTTGTTTTGTTTGTTAGGCTCCCAAACAAGTAACTATAGGAAGAATTATGGGCGGCACATCTACACATGGTATTAATCCACAGTAGTTACTGCATATTAAAAAGGAGCAGTAAATTGCCCTCAGAGAAAGGGTCTATACGTGCACTGGCTTGGAAGAAAATTTGCTCCTAACTGGAGCAGGTGAGATCAGGGATGTTCCTGCCCCCCTGCCCTGCTCTGCCCCCATTACAACAGCCAGCCTTTTCTCTTGGAGCTGCTGTTCCTTAACACCAGATCCCTCTCCTTTTTATAAGAAACTATCCTTTCTTCACCAAACTTCTTCCCCAACATAAACAATAATTCTGGGCAGGTTTCCTGCCTTTTTTTTTAAATACACTTTGTATTTTTTCTACCTCGAAGCCTATTTTATAAAACCCTAAAATATACTGGGTTTGTATATGCTTATGTGACTAGTTAAAATGCATCTATAATAAATGGCATAGTAATTTAGGCAGATTAATAGTATATGTGTATGTATGGATATATATTGAAGAGAGAGGTATTTAGCCCTGTTAGTCTGAAGTCAGGCAGAATCAAGGGTAGACTTGCACAGTATAGACTAACTGAATCATAGATGTATAGCATGAGTCTTTGAATTAATCAGCAAATGACAAAGTAAGGCTGGGTTTCATGGAGGCTTACGCTATACACCTCTGCTTTAGTTAGTCTATAAAGTGCAATTCTACCCTGCCGTCTGCCTATATATTAAGAAACATATGAGAAGACAGCACTGTAGCACCTTACAAAATGAGGAGCAGTTAATTCACATAGCATGATACAGACTATTACTATCTGTGTGCATTGTGGTGGCATCTACACAGCATAAATCAGGGGTTAGCACCCACGTGTACTAGGTGCCCTACCCACAGAACTATATAATCAGCATTTCATTAGCTGGAACTTTGCTTTCCAAAGATCATATTCATCTCCTTAAATGAGGTAAACCACACAATACTTAAATGTAAATTATTTTTCTACTCTGGCTCCCTGGAAATGTGCTTTATAACTAGTTTTTCTACTAAATATATTGTATCAGGGACAATTTTACTCTTCGTTGACAGACATAGATATTTCTTTTTAGCAGACAAAATCCATGTTAATGATTCACAACCTGAGCAACTTGGTTGTTGGCACTATAGTTTAAGAATATGTAGGATTTCACTCCCCAAAGTGCATGTTTTTATTAAACAAATGCACACTGTGTTGGGAGGGACCTGATTTCCACAGTAATTTTTTCATCAGAAAAACATTTAGTGCAATACATAAGCTTGAAAATTGCTATTTGCTAGCACTGTCTCTTGAAGATTTGTAGCTCACTCATTGAATTACATGCTTCTTTTATCACTTTGGAAATCATTAACTCACACACTGCAGTCCCCCTTACAACAAAAGAAGTTTTCACGTGCATTTTCAGTAGGGGAAAGAAAAGCAACTATAGATACAACACATCTAGATCAGTGGTTCTCAACCTTTTTAGACTAGAGGTACCCCTCAATAGATGCAAGGCACCATTCAAAAAAATGCCAACTCCTGGTTTTCGCTGGTTTTTTTAAGAAAATAATAGAGCAATTCTTCTGTTGCAATGAACTCAGAAAGACCCCAACAGGTTAGAATGTCTTCAACCCTATGGATTCCTATTTGAAATGTCTGGGTTTATCGTGCAAATTGTTTGCCCACCTAACAGTGCTAATACTGCATGGCACCCTGTGATACCCTAGAAAGGGTATCAAGGCATGCAGCATGTCACATCACCCTGGCTGAGAATCACCGATCTAGATTTATGCTGGATTCAGGGAGTCTGTACTTCTGTGCTGTCCCATTTGGCCAATCTTCAAATATCCTACTTCAGTACTGCTCAACCTTTTTTCCCCAGCTAGCTGGATGGGCACTGTCCCATCCATCTGCGGGCGGGATTGCACAGGTCTCAAGCTGGCCTAGCATGGTGGGCACCATCCAGCAATGCAGAGGGGGATGCGGGACAACCCAACTGTAACCCAGCCCTGCAGGGAAAGGGGGCATGGCTTGGCCCCATGGGGAAAAAGCAGGTGCGGCTCGCCCCCATGGAGGGGGGCATGGGAGAGGGGGGCTCGGCCTCAATCTGGCCCTAAGGGGAAAAAGAGGGCAGGGCTTGGCCCCGGGACAGGGGGAAGGGGAAGGGGATGTGTCCCAGCTCTGCAGGGAGGGAAGTGTGCATAACCTGGCCCTAACCCAGTCTGTGGGGGGGAGGGGGTATGCCTCAGCCCCTGATCCAGATGCAGGGCAAAGGGTGAGGCCTGGCTGAGACCAGCCATGCAGAGCTTGGGGTTTGGGAATTTGGTGAAGGGAGGATGGCTTTATTAATGGACACTGCTCCCCGGCACCAAATTTCCTGCCCCATTGGGGGCCCTGCGTGCCAGATGCCATGGGTCTGCAGGCTGCATCTAGCCCACGGGCCAAAGATTTAGCACGCCTGTCCTGCATAATCCGTGCATGCTATCAGAATTCAAAACCACAGTTCCAGGAACTAGGACATCCCTCAACCCCAGCCTTGTTATATATGTCTTAGTGCAACTTAGTGCTATTCATTCAATTATTTCAAGAAACCACTTCCCACTTCTCACCCTGACCCTAAACCTCCATAGCAAACTGAAATAGTAACAGCAGGATAAACTCACTTTAATCCAGCAGAGGGAACAATAGCAGAGCTAAAATGGGCTTCAACTCAAATTAGCAATACAAATACATCATAAACCCACTGCCAACATGCTCTAGAGCAGTGGGGGTCAATTTTTTCTGCATGCTACAAACTAGACCCATAACCTCGCCAAAGGCCACTCCAGTGTCCCTCCTTTGCCCAATTTGCTGCTCTGCTTTTTGCTCTGTACTCTGTTCTCCCTGTCCAATCTCCTGGTCTGCTTTCTGCTTCCCGCCCTGTACTCCCTGCCTGATCTCTGCCTTTACCTTCTGCTTCCTGCTCTACCTGCTGTTGTGCTGCCTGTCCCCTCCCTCATCTGTTCCCAACCACACAAAGAAGCTGCCCATCTGCTGCCTACCACTTGTACCGCAGGCTAGCCACCACTGCTTTCGAGTCTGCAATCCCACATCTGCATTGCTGTTATTGTTCATTCACCCTAGTACATATATCCACACATGCCTAGACCTTCATTTTTCTGGGTAGACAAACCATACATTTCTAATACATCCAGTACGCCTTTCCTATTAACTAGTACACTAGCCCTCAAATTTCTTATGTACCTAGTCTTAAAATCTGTGATACCCCTAAAGTTTTTTTCAGCTTGTCTGCAAGCCTGTTGGTCATAGTTTCAGCCCCAGGAGAGGCAGCAAAACATACTGTAGACGTACCAGGTAGACAGCTGGAGTCCAGACCTGACCTTCCCTGTCTTTCCCAGAACACAGCCTCCATCAAAACACACCTGTTAACACCCTAACTTCTGGCAAGTCAGGGCCAGATTTTCCATACAGCTCCAGTACTGAGGCACCTAAATGAAGTGGCAGCTTTTTGGCAGCTTGTGCTGAACTTTTCATTCAGTCTGGCCCATAGTTGATGGTTTCAACTTTGAAAGGGGAGGAGGAGCCGCCCCAAACGTGCCTGGCGGGCGGGAAGCCTTTGCATCAGTGGTGAGAGGTAAAGGGTGCGGGGAGGGGGGGGGGCACGTGCCCCCCCTGAGAGCGCTGGCGCACCCCCTGGCAGCCAGCACTCCCTGCTCAGGCACCGGGCAGGGGGGAGGCCG
>NW_017729031.1:20643806-20644220 GCF_001723915.1 Gavialis gangeticus
GCTGGGAGGGGGGGGGCACGTGCCCCCCCTGAGAGCGCTGGCGCACCCCCTGGCAGCCAGCACTCCCTGCTCAGGCACCGGGCAGGGGGGAGGCCGGTGCCCCCCGAGCACGCTGGCAAGGGGGTAGGGGTCCAGATGAAGCGCCCCTGGCACTCCCCGGTCAGTGCGATCAGCCGCGGGGGGAACCCCCCTGGATGCTGGGGGGGCAAGTGCCCCTCCAACTCGGGAGGCACCAGCCGCCCGCGCTTTGTATTTGGTCGCACAGCAGCACCGGGGGTGTCCGCCGCACGTCTTGCAACGTGGCCACCACTCGCGGGCGCTGCTTCCCCTCCCTTCCCGCCTGCCCCCCTCAGCCCACGAGCTGCTCAGCCCTCGTCCCGCCCCGAGCGCGGCCGCAAACGCCGCGCGTCCCCG
>NW_017729031.1:20644352-20648111 GCF_001723915.1 Gavialis gangeticus
ACACACACACACACCCCCCCATGCAGGCGCTGCCCGGCGCAGGGGCGGCACGTGGCCGGAGCCCGGGGGCGAGGCGGGAGTTTCACGCCGGGAGCGTTGGGGCTTTCCCGCCGCGCCGCTTTCGCTACCCGTTTGCACGGGGCTCCTCTGTTGCTCGGCAGGGCTCCCCTGCCCCTGCCCGGGATTCCCCTTCCCCCTGCCGGCACTGCAGATGCAGCCCGCAGCGGGCACAAGCGGGCTTGCTCACCATACTTGTGCCCAGAATGAGCGGGCAAAGCCCCCGCCCGGCCTGGCATCGCTGGGCAAGTGGCAGGAGATGGCCTGGGCTGACGCATCTCAGCGTAACTCTCCCTAGATACTGCAGTGCTTCCAGGAACGGTGCAAAACACCCACAAAAAATAAAATAACTCTCCCCAGAACAGCGGCGTGTAAGGGGTGCAAACAGAAAGCAGGTGCTGCTTTGGGGCGTGCGGGGAAGGGGGGTGGTGATGGTTGGGAACCTCTGGACTTCATAGATGTCGTAGACATTAGGGCTGGAAGGGACCTCAGAAGATCATCGAGTCCAGCCCCCCGCCCCAGGAGCAGGGAGTCAGCTGGGGTCAAAGGATCCCGCCAAGATAAAACCGGGACCCACTGGCCTTGGGCGATGCAGCCGGGCTCTCCCGTTCCTCACTGTCAGCACTGAACCGTAGAGCAGAGGTTCTCGGACTGGTCCGGGACCGCCGCTCGTCCGCGAGCTCCGTTCAGGTGGCCCGCAGGCAGGTTGTGGGATGATCGAGAATACCTGTGCTTGTAAGGTATTAAAATAGGAGTTGTGTGCTCTGATTTGTAGACCAGAAAAAAATGTACGTGGTCCACCGAGACCCTCAGCAATTTTTTCTGCAAAAAAAAAAAAAAAAAGTTTGAGAACCACTGCTCTGGAGAGTGACATGGTAGAGAAATGCAGTTATCCTTCATCACCATGGCTGTTTCCCAGGCACTTAATTCATTCTTCTATCCCCCTAGGGGTCGAAGCTTTACTTGGCTTCTCTGTATTGTGAAGTGTCTTGGATGAGCTGGAGCTAACAGCTGTTCTTTTTTTACTCCTATTATTGCAGTGGTCTTCTGGGGTCTCCTTTGAATTCCCCGATAATGGCACCGATGAGGTTGGTTCAGGTGAACTTGACCTTAAAGAGCCATGCTACTGGCAAGAAAATGCTGATTTCAACCGGATCTTTTTGCCAACCATCTACTCCATCATCTTCCTGACGGGAATCATTGGCAATGGATTGGTTATCGTTGTCATGGGCTACCAGAAGAAACTGAGAAGCATGACCGACAAGTACAGGTTGCACCTGTCAGTGGCCGACCTCCTGTTTGTCATCACGTTGCCATTCTGGTCTGTGGATGCAGCCATAGGCTGGTACTTTGGGAAGTTCCTTTGCAAGGCCATACATGTCATTTACACAGTCAACCTGTACAGCAGTGTCCTGATTTTGGCCTTTATAAGCTTAGATCGTTACCTGGCTATAGTCCATGCTACCAATAGCCAAAGACCAAGAAAGCTGCTGGCTGAAAAAATAGTCTATATAGGTGTGTGGCTTCCAGCTCTGCTTTTGACGGTGCCTGATCTAATCTTTGCCAAAACTAGCGAAGTAGGAGAAAAGTACCTTTGTGACCGCATATACCCTCATGACAACTGGCTGATTTCTTTCAGATTTCAGCATATCTTGGTAGGACTTGTTCTGCCTGGTCTAATAATCCTGATTTGCTACTGTATTATCATTTCTAAGCTGTCACACTCAAAAGGTCACCAGAAGCGCAAAGCCTTGAAGACTACTGTCATTCTCATCCTTGCTTTCTTTGCTTGCTGGCTCCCTTACTACATTGGCATCAGCATTGACACCTTCATCTTGCTAGGGGTCTTCAGACCACGGTGCAGTTTTGAGACGATGGTAACCAAATGGATCTCGATTACAGAAGCCCTAGCATTTTTCCACTGTTGCTTGAATCCAATTCTTTATGCCTTCCTGGGTGCCAAATTCAAAACGTCGGCACAGAATGCTTTGACATCAGTCAGCAGAGGATCAAGCCTAAAAATCCTCCCAAAAGGCAAACGTGCGGGACATTCTTCTGTTTCTACAGAATCGGAGTCTTCGAGTTTCCATTCCAGCTAACGCTGTCTCCTTGCCAACATTTTACAATAAAGAACAATTTTTCAAAAGAAGTTCCACAAGATTTCTGAAAAAACAAGACTGACTATAATGTACAGATTTATATACAGCTGGAGTTTTATATTGTTTCTTTTAGCTTCTGTGAATTTAATTGACTTATTTATATAAACGCTTCCATATTGATGACAAAGTGTCTAGGCAGGACCTGTGGACAAGTGGTTAGTTCACAAAGTTTCAGTGCTTTTTCTGGTTGTATAGGTATGTGAACTAAACACTTCTAGGAGCGTAGTGAGTGACTGTTTAAAATATGTAAAAATGTTTGATTGTTTGTATGTACATATTTTTGAGTTTTTGCTGTTTAAAAATTCCTAAACTTGTGATTGATATTCCAGAATTTCTCCCTTTACTGTAAGTTGTTTGGTTTACAATAGTTTAATTCTGCTATAGACAATGGCACTTATAACCAAAGCCTTCTTTGTCATGTGCTAGATATTTTTTTTCAGTTCTCCATATTGGTTTGGTTTGCACAACTCTGTTGTGTAAGGTTGTTAATAAAAACATATGATTCAAACAAAATTTGAGTGATACTTTCATTTAAACTTTCATTCAGTTGACTTCTTTATCTTATTACTGTGCTACTTTGATTTGCAGTTACTTAATGCCAGGGTAACATGTCTTGGAAACTAACATAGTTTGCTTGATATGCCTAGAGGAAAATACTAGGTTTACATGGGTTGTTTGTCTATTGAAGAGACGGACAATCTCAGAAATAGGAACTTGTGCTGCCCGTGGCATTTAATCTGTCTGGATTTATTTGTTATATCACTTGTTATTTCCGTGAGAGGACAAGCCCACTGCAGCCAGCGTTCTCTTTGACAGGTCCACCCCTCTTCAATTCAACTATTTTTGGCTACTAGGACCCAAGTTCTCTTTATGATAACTTTATGCACCAAAAAAATGTATTAAATACATGCCAGATTTTGCCAGCCTCTTAAGGATCTGAGGAGGATTACAGAAGGTCACTTCAGTCAAGAGAACACCTAAAACATTCAGACTGAACATGGTTAAGTATTTTAAATATTTTTGTAAAGAGTGCAACAGATCAGATTATCAGTTTAGCTATCCTAGAAGGAAATGTAATGCTGCATGTAATTAAATACAGTCCACATTAAATACCCACTTCATATAACATTTACCTTGGAAAAAATGAAATGTTTATTAGTACAATTAGAATGTAATCTAATACAAACTCTCCTGAACCTTTTGGGTTTTCCTGATTTAATTCCCATCTCTAAGTGTTCATCCCCTATAAGTACCATATAGTTGCACTATAATACATAAACATGAGGTGATAGATTAAGCCCACGGTATATATCATACACCAGAGAATACATGAATCATCAGTCCAGGAAAGAATTTCAACACACGCTTAATTGTGAGTAAACTCACTGAAATGATGTGCTTTACTGGTCAGGGCCAAGTTTCCACCTTCCATTCCCCAAAATAAGGATATAGGATACTTGAACAAGGACAATCCTTCCAAGAGGGGGGCAGACATCTTATCATTCATTCATAAAGTTAAAAAAACCTCTGTCATGCTTATAAA
>NW_017729031.1:20648122-20649230 GCF_001723915.1 Gavialis gangeticus
TTACCTTGGAAAAAATGAAATGTTTATTAGTACAATTAGAATGTAATCTAATACAAACTCTCCTGAACCTTTTGGGTTTTCCTGATTTAATTCCCATCTCTAAGTGTTCATCCCCTATAAGTACCATATAGTTGCACTATAATACATAAACATGAGGTGATAGATTAAGCCCACGGTATATATCATACACCAGAGAATACATGAATCATCAGTCCAGGAAAGAATTTCAACACACGCTTAATTGTGAGTAAACTCACTGAAATGATGTGCTTTACTGGTCAGGGCCAAGTTTCCACCTTCCATTCCCCAAAATAAGGATATAGGATACTTGAACAAGGACAATCCTTCCAAGAGGGGGGCAGACATCTTATCATTCATTCATAAAGTTAAAAAAACCTCTGTCATGCTTATAAAGTCAAATGCTTCACTTTACTACCAGTAAGCTGTAGTCTCAAAACAGTAGTTTCATATGCCAAAAATAAGTCACAGTAACAGTCAAAATCTTTACTAGAAAGGCATTTTATTGGGAGTAAAAACAAAGATGGCATGCTGTTCCCTTTGTGGCACAGCTTTTTTTTCTGTCCTTGCTACAGAACGGTTTACTCTACACCCTGATGGGATCCAGATTTTCTGATGATAATTAAAATCCACAGTCCATTCTCCAGCACAGTAAAACAGCTTGCTTGTTACTGAATTACAGTATAAACCATGATATAGTCAGTAATGTGGCTCTCTACAGAATTTAATTACAAATAATTGCTAAAAAGCCTAATTACACATGCACATGAACACACATACACACAAACAAAGACATATATAATGTCATAAAAACATTGTAAACAGTTTCAAGGCTTGTAAGCAGGCAGGGTTAGCAAAAATATAGTAGATTACCAGCCTGATATGCTAGAAACTCGGGTAACTATTGTTATAATCATTTCTTTATGCTGGACACAATTGTGTGTTAAAATACTGAATTCAAAAGTAATAAACAGGTGTCCAACCAAGAATAAAACTGTCAGAAAAAAGTTTTTATGGTCCCACTTAATGGAGAACACTCATGTTCCTCCCACAAAATATAAATGTATCATTTGGGGGGGGGGGGGGGGGG
>NW_017729031.1:20649241-20658166 GCF_001723915.1 Gavialis gangeticus
AAGGGGAGGAGGGGTTAATTGTGCACTTTAGCCATAGAGGTATCTTAGTTGAAACAGAGTTTGGGCATTTCAGGAAGAATCACTGAGTCAGAATGTACTCTCACCTGGGTGGAGCCCTAATGGTTTTGCAGAGCTGCACTGGTGTACATGAGAGCAGTATACAGCCCAATATAAATCCAATTGTTCTGTATTTGTATTCCCTTATCAACTAACTGTTTTGGAGATTTGCATGAATAAGAGATCTTTGAGTGTTTGTCAGTTTATTCCTCACCTGAAGTCATGTAACGCTTCGAATTAGTAACAGGACATGTCTACATGTGCATTTTAATAGGCAGTAGCCTATTTTCCCATCACATAAAACACCATGCAATTATACGAATGCACCATAAAATAGACTACAGCACATTAAGCATCACTTAAAGAATGTGCACTTTTGGAACTACACGTTAGGGCAACCCACTCCTGTTTAGCCGTTTGCAGCTATCTTAGAATTAATTTAGGGCATTTTCATTATACTTTGCAGCCAGTCGGTCTCTATGCTGGGCAGAGAATTGCTGGAACAGAATGTGTAAGAAAGGATAGATCCTGCTCTCAGTGAAGACAACTGAAAAGAGACCTTGAAAAACAAGCAACAGGAAGCATTTGTCGGCAAAAAAAGTTAGTGAATTAACACATCAGGGACCAAATCCTACAACTGGTAAGAATCAACCTTACATTTGTCAAAGAAACTCCCACTAACCTGAGTGAGTACTGTTTGTGGGAGGAAAGATGATGGGATCATGTTCTTAGTATTTAATGAGCAGAGAGAAGTAGCTCAGGCTCATGAAAGTTTATACTATATCTCTCTGATTTAGATTATAAAAGAGAACATCTAGCCTGCCATCTTAGTATTTATGACAATTGAAAGATTTTTGGAAATTTAGCTGCAGAAAAGAGAAGAAAAATGCAGTACACGCTTTCTAATAATACTACTGAACTGGAGATATCTGAAAATGAAATGCAGATCCGCCAAATGGAGGAAATGGAGCCAATTCTATTATTTTGTATCACTGTTTATAAGGTGGGTAAATTACACTAACATAGGAGTCACTCAGGACATACAATTTAAAGACAAGCTCTACTCCTATTTCCAATATTGTATTTTTGGTAAGTAGAACAAAAGGGTTTGATGTACAATGATGCAAATGCAGTCAGAAGTCAACTGATGCAGCCTGATGCAGAATTCAGTGTATAATTCTACTGAAGTCAATGGATTCATCTCTGCAGAACTGGTGTCAGAAGTTCATAGGTTTGTTAACATGACAGAGTTGTAAAAGATAAGTAGATATACATGAAGGCACATGAATGCAAAGGTGTGCAGAGGGGAACAGACTAACACCCAATTCCTTGGTTGTCGCATTTTGCAAATTTTGATCCTCAGATCTAACTACAAGACTCTCAGGACTCCAAAGGGAACAGAAATAGCTGAATGGAGGGATTAGCTTTCCCCACCTCCCTGCATATGTACCTCGGTTATGGTGGCACAACAGAAGTTTTGCTGTTTCTCACTGTATTCTGAGGGGTTTCAGGGAGTGCACAAAGATATGCTAGGGTTGTCTCAGGAAATACTAACTCTCCACAGGTCTGGCTTGGTCTTTCATCTAAGCACCTGAACGCATGATGAAATCATGAGCTAATCCCCACAGACCTCCTGTGTGGTAGTTAAGTATTATATTGTATTCAGATTGGTAAACTGAAACACTAAGATGTTTCCAGCCTGATTTTCAGGAGTACTGAACCCCACTCCCACTCCCACTGACTTAATCGTTCAACTCTTCTGCAAAATCGGTCCCTAAGCAACTTGCCAAGGGCATTAAACTGAGCCAACAGCACAGCCTAGACTAAAATGCCAGCACCTAGCTACTGCACCATTATAAATGCTGTAGACACCCTCTATTGCCTCAATTATGCCATACAGAACAATTCGGAAGAGCTGCCTTAAAGATATGTACTTAGTTTTCCTTCTCCAGCTGCTCATCCTGGGACTGCGGTCTCCATCAATATTGCATATTGAGAGAGATGGACCTACTGATCCATTATATTTTATGTTGTCTATTTTGCGCACTCCCAGTGAGATGGTATGGACCATAAAACTGACAACAATTATGAACCGGGGGGGCGGTTCCCAGGTCATACACAAACATTACAGGATGAAGAGCACAGGTAAAGTAGTGCCCTTGTTACTTTTTGCTAGCCCAATCAGGCAAGGTTTTGAGAGAGCCTTGGAAAGCTTCAACTTTCAAGCATATGCATAAAGCAATACAAAAATCACCAGGAAAATAAAGAAAATTACAGAAAAGCTTGCAGCCATTCAGAATGGTTTATCTTGTAAGGCTGGAGCTCGAGGTGGACAATGTACAAAATGGCCAGCTCTAAATGTCTGGTTGAAAAGGCCATTTTTATATTGTTTGGGAAAGGAAACATGATGAGGAAGTACTTCCTTGATGCAGACATGGCCTGAAAGTCCCCTAACAATGGCGTATTCTCACATAATGCGAAGTGCTGAAGCTTGGGAAATGCTTAAGCTGATAGGACCCAATTAGTTTTGGCTCAGAGGATGCCACTCCCTCACTTATTGCATGAAACTTTCAAAACATTAAGCTGCTTCTTTTTGAAGCCATCGGCTGCCAGTCTGCAGATGCATACAAGAGGTCTGAGGTCATTTCTTAAAATGAGGTTCTAACATTAAACATTTTAGAAAACCTGTATTACACAAAATGTATTATCTTTCTTTAATTTTTTTTCTCCAAAAATGTGTGTTATCTTTCATACGACTGTGTTTTGAAAAATCCCTGTTATACTCACCAAACAGCCTCTAACCTGTCGGGTACCAACACAGAGTGACATAGCAGGGGACCAAAATCAAGACAAATCCAATCTGAATGGAAGATGGTTCTTGTGGAAATCACTGGATGTACTTTTCCATGCAGATACAAAGGGTGAAATCTTGGATCCAGAGAAGTCATCAATATTCTGTTGCTTTCGCTGGGGCCAGGACTTCACCCAAAGTGTGTTGCAGGCATAAGAAAGGGGTTTACATACTGCTGGGCACATCTAATTTCTCAAGGGTAGGTGAGGCTCTTGGGATTGAAATGCTCTTTGAATTCCATG
The DNA here is from genome assembly GCF_001723915.1 of Gavialis gangeticus. Classification (NCBI taxonomy): domain Eukaryota; kingdom Metazoa; phylum Chordata; order Crocodylia; family Gavialidae; genus Gavialis; species Gavialis gangeticus. Next base: position 20,652,392 of record NW_017729031.1, read on the forward strand.
AACATAGTATCTGCAGGATAAGCTGTTAATGAAGACATAGTCCTACAGTCCTGTGCAAATCCAACTGAAACAAATGGAAATCTTTCCACAGATTTCAACAGCAGTCATATTGGGCTCACAAGAAATACAACATTTTAATAAGGACCATGTGAAATTGTTCTGCTAAAATAAAACATATGAGAACACATTTAAACAACGTGTTTTGGGGCAAAATGTTTTGCCTTGCTGATTACAGCCCTGAATCTATAACACACTTGAAAGCAGTTAGCCTTGTTGGCATCGATATATTTTAAAGAAACCCACCAATATTTTTAAAGCTTCATCATTTGCAATGCACAGCAGAACAGTTTCTCAAAGATGGTAAACTCCGTAAGAATATTTTTTCATTAAGAATTACACTGCCCAGTAATTGTTTGCTATTGATCATCTCCCCTCCAGTTTCTACGCTCTTTTTTCAAAGGCAAAAAAACATTCTGTTCTCTCTGGTTTTGCTTTGTTAATATATCTTGATAGATTTTTTAAGTGATTCTCTAAAACTATATACAACAACATGAAACCTAGATGGCTAACAAAAAGTAAGCAGGCACTTTACAAAAAACAAATCCCTGGCCTGCCTGCAGGAGCCGCTTAGCCATTTCTGCACCTCTCCCTTCCAACATCTGTGTTTTCCCTCTGGACAGGAGATAAATTCCTTTCACATCACACAGAAATCTTCAATTCCCTATTGAATTGTTGATTTTTATTCTCAAGTTTCTCATGGTGCAACGGTGCAAACACAGGCCAGGCTTGTTTACGTCTTATGGACTTATTCAGCACTCTTTAATCAGGCAGATCTCCCCTGACCTCCTTGAGGGGTCTGAGCAAGGAGTGCTGAAGAGGTCTCTTACCTGTTTGTCAGGGTCATCAGTGATGTCAACACAGGATGGAGGATGGGATTTGTTCTCCTTGCTGGCTAGCTCTGCTAGGCTGCAATAATGCCAGAAAGCAACAGTTGTCATCGCTAGGTTATAATAATGCCAGAAAGCAACAGCTGTCATCACAAGTGGCATTTCTAAGATATCGCCCTTCCCAAAGGTCCAGGTCGCTGAATAGCAGTCAAAATAAAACAACGAATATGCAACATGTAAACATGCAAAATGCAAAGAATATCCTTTTAATTCCCTCTCCCACTTGGTTCAGCCTTCCCTGGCTGTTCTCTTGGTAGTCTTTTCCCACAGTTGTTTTGCATCCCAGCTCTAATACTGACCTTAAGCTATCATTGTCCATCTCTTGGGATGCCAAGTGATTTGCAGTTAGTTCCCATTTTAAAACGCATTTCTTTTGCTAGGCTTGTCAGCATAAATCCAATGAATAAAGAAGTGTTGTTAGTTTTAAGAACATTGGGCCAAACTGTGCTCCCAGTTTCTCTGGAGCAACTCAACTACCAAATACAAAGGAAACCGACAGTATATAGAGAGACAGACCGACAGAGATTCTTATATCTAGTTATATAGTATATCTCCTATCTGTTGTTTATTATGGGCCTGATATACAGTATCTGGTAAGTTTTTAATCTCTTTGTCACTGAAATCATGTCTCGTTTGGTTTTGTACAAACATCAAAAACCTTGATGGAATACAACGAATAAACTAACAAGAATTTTGACACCAATGAAAGGGAAGGCGAAAGGATTATTGTATAAATAAATGGCCAACAGCAGATAAATGAAAACAGAAGGGTATAAGGGAGCTTTAAAATGTCATAGAGGGGTCAATTGAGGTGGATGACAAAAAGGAACGAAGTCCCACTTCCCCCACAACAGAAGTACGATTGCCTGATGACTGCGTGTAACTGCAGTTTGTAGAAATAGTGGCTTGTGTCAGAAAACAAAAGTTCAGCAGAATGTCGAAGGAGGACGTCTTGAACACCATGTCTTTGTAGACAAGGAGATCGGCATCGGAGTGGTGCATTTAAACTGCAGAATGAGATTCTGACGGGTTTTCTTTTTCTGCTTATAATAGCAACTTTACAATCCCCCCAGAGTAAACTTAAATACTTGTTGTGTCCACTATAAATCTGCATTCTATTATAACCTGAGCTTTCTTAGCATGACACTTATTTCCTAAAAGCTAAATAGAAACCAGTTTACCTTGTGCTTAATACCACTGAACCATTAAAAGGGCTTCACTATTTAAACACTGCTTTAACTATGTCAGTAACATTCTCCTCCCAGTTTTTAACTGATTCAAATAACGAAGGAGAAATGATTTTACACTTCAGAAACCAGACTAGAGAAAAAAAAGGGGTTTCAATCTCAATTTGAATCCTAACTTTGGATATATATAAATATACCATATTTCCTCAAATGTAAAACATTTCTCCCCCCCAGTCAGCATTTCCCCTAATCGGCATGGGGAAGAAAAGCTCCATGTCTTATATTTGCAAACAAGGAAACCTCATTAAATACATTGTCTATCAATAAACTCCTGCCAAAAGCAGCATGTGCTCAGTAATTGAAACCAACTATGAAGCTGATTAATATAACCGACACTGTGCATGATTATAAAACACAGCCCATCTTGAACAAAATATATGCCAATGTCCATTGCACTCAGTCCCCCTCAGTGCCAACTTGAAATTTTCAAGTCATGGTGAGCAACTACACTGGGTGAATCTACACAAGACACTACTGCGCATTAAACTAATGCAATGCATAGTAAAACTTCACCATCTACACATGTGCTGCAATTACTGCGCAGTAAATCAGGCTACTGCATGGTTTGCTAGTACTTGTAGATACAGGTACTAGATTAACCATGCATTAGCTACTGTGCAGTAGTGTATGTGTCGACAGCTGACCAGGAACAAATTGCTCCCAGTCAGCCCAGGCAACAAGGGGCGAGGAAACTGTCACATCTTCTGAGCATCTGCCTCCCAGCTCTGTGCCCCAATTGACAGGTGCAGGGGCTAGAAAGCAGCTACCCAGGTCAGGGGACAGTTTCGCAGCCCCTGCCCCATGCAGACTGGGGTGTGGGGCCGGGAGGTAGCTTCCCTAGACACAGGACAGCTCCCCTATCCCCGAGAGCCCAGGCCTAGCCCTGGTGCCCCCAGTCAGCCTAGGCTGCTGTAGGGGGGCAGACCAGGGTAGGAGTAGCCCTACATTGAAGTGTTCCAGTGGGTAGTAAATTTGCAACAGATGCACATGTAGAATACTTTCCCGGGGAAAACTTAGTCCACCTTATTTTACTGCACAGTAACCCTAAGGCACATTAACAGCACTTGAAGACATGCCCACCGAATAAATACATTTTGACTTCCTCTTCATCCCCACGGCTGTGCTGTGCCTTTCTTTCCCATTTCCAATTATTCCTGTTTCTTCACCAGCCTTAAATGTCTGGCAGACATACCAAATGGGGCCCCAACAATTCACCCATAATCCCTCTGTTGCCCCCTCTCAGCCTGCCACATATGATTTGTGTGGCTGCATTATCCATAAGGTAAATCTGAACTAGGTTGCCTCATCTGTATATAAATTTTGGATGATCCCAGGACTCATGACAAGAACACCTGGTTCCAGTCTTGAGTGATGGCTAATTAGCACACGGGTCCTATGGCGGGGGGGGGGGAGATTTGGAGTATCCACACATACTAAGCAGTGCTGCACTATGGGGTCACCAAGGCTGAAAATGCTGTTGGGTCTGCTGGGTCCTAGCCCAATGAGATGCCTGGTGAATCATAAGCCCTTTGGTTTTGAACTAGTATCCTGCATAGTTTGTACTATATATAAGTGTAATCATTTTGCCGGGCACGCTTGGCAGCACAAGGGCTGGGTTCACATTTTGCGGTACCTCATAAATTTCTACCCGTGGCTCAAGCCCCAACCCAGAAATCTTGGAACACTAAATTAATTACCAGGGTGTCTTGCAAAAACAAAAAACCCATCCTCACAATCAGTGTAACTAAAAAACAGATTTAATACAGAAAACAGGAAAAAAACATGAAATGCAATGTGAAATACTACTAACTACACAACATGGCCTATAGGTTGCACTGCACCAAGAGGAAGCTGCTTGAGAATACGGGTCCTTCAGCAGTACAAGGAGTCCCTTGGTGCTCTTGGAAGGATACTGGTGTGGCAATCTCTGCTCCCACGAAAAGGTTGTATATGTGTATGGGGAGTGACTGTGGATCCAGACAGTATGCATGCATCCCACACTTCTGGGCTGGACTATATGGACTGCTGAAACGATAACTGCAGGAAAACTCCAAAGAAACCAGGTTGATTAATGGTTACAACTGGCCCAAAACTGGCAGGATTAGAAACACCCAGGTTACCACCCTGTTTAAGCTGCCAGGCCTAAAGACCCCATAGTCTTTCCCCAGTATTAACCCCTTAAAGGTTCAAAAAGGAAAAAGGGGAAGAAAAGAAGGAGAGAGGAGTGCCCAGACACTGGGGCAATTCTCCCTCTCCCCCGTCTACCTGAGCTTCCCTTTTTTGCTACCTGCACTGCTTCGCCCTTGGAAGAAACTTTATTCTTCAGCAGCTGCTAGCAGTTTCAGCTTCTCCTCCCCCAAACCAATCTAGCTCCGCTTATATCCCTTTGCATGACATCACCCTGGCCTTGTCCAGTCAGGGAGCGCCACATGCCAGTTCTTCTCCCAACCAATCAGTCTGCGGAATCCTCTGCTTCCCCTGACCAGTGGGGCAGGAGGGTTTTTCATGTGTTCCCCAGATCCATATGTTCCCCAAGACCCCAGCTTGCCATGTGCTGAGCACATGGCCAAAACACAGGGGCCAGCTTGCCCACATAAAAAAAAGAACACACACAAAAAAACATAGTATATGCCCAGTGTGTGGGGGTGTTACATAAGTATATGTAATAGGTACAAAAGTACTGCTTAGAAGTGTGTCCATCGAGTATCTGTGCTAGAACTAGCAGTAGTTTCAAACATGGTAAAATGTATCAATTCTGGATGAACTAAGTCAACGGGACCCATAGTAATTTGCCTATATGTTTGTTTCAAGGTCAGTGTTTTCAGATTTGCCCCTCACTTCCATCTGCTCAGGGACAGCAAGGTCAGACAGTAAAGGAGGGGGCCAAGGGGCTGCAGGTGGAAAAGGTTGAGGGGCCAGAGAGTAAGGGGGACACCCAGATCTCCCGCCCCCTCCCCCCCCCGCCAGTTTTATTTTCCCTGCTATGGCATTGGGAGGAGAACAGATTCAAAGAAAACCTCCAATAATTAGATTCTACACCTGGAAAATTATAACAAATTTCTAAATTTTCCATACGTAGAATCTAATTACTGGGGTGTCATCTTATATTTGAGTAAATATGGTAGCTATCCTGATTTTTTATATATCTGAAATGAATTTCTGTGAGCTAGCAAAACTCTATACTCTTAGTACTCTAAAAAAGGTAAAAGAGCCAGGATACCCAGGAGTAGGGTTACCATACATCCAGGTTTTCCTGAACATGTCCTCTTTTTTGTACCCCTGTGCTGCATCCGGATGGGTTTTTAAACCAAGAGCAAAAGTCTGGGTTTTTTGCTCTTCCTCTGCTCTCCCAGGCTGGCTGCTTGGGGCTGCTTGGGGCTACTTGGGGCTGGGAGCAGCAGGCAAAGTGATTGGCTGTCGGGAGTCATGTGCTCCCTGAGCGGGTCCTGGCAAGCCAGGTAGAGAGACATTGTGTGCGTGCATGCGAGCGTGAGTGCGTAAGTGTGTGTATGTGAGAGAAAGAGAGAGAGAGAGAGCGGGCACTCATGCAATATGGGACCTGCTTGGGCAGCAGGGCTGCG
>NW_017729031.1:20658376-20660270 GCF_001723915.1 Gavialis gangeticus
GCAGGGCTGGCGGGGCAGGGGGCTGTGGGTTGGGAATGAGGGGGGACTGGCAGGGCTGGGTGGGCAGTGGCTTAGGAGTGAGGCGCAGAGGCAGGGCATGAGCATATCACTGCACCCCCATAATCATATGCTCCTCCTGCCTCTCCTCCTCCCTCTTCCCCTCCCAGGTGTCCTCTCTTTTTGATGCTGGAAATATGGTAACTACCCAGGAGGAATTGTGGCCAGAGTTAAGAAAGCATGCCCTTGCACAGCACTCTTAGCAACTGTGCTGAGGGATTTGTGAAGTCATGAACAACCCTCTCCAATGCCTATATTAAGGCAGTGACAGGTGAAAGATGCAGGTTCCTCTCACCTTCTCTGTGGCATTCAGGAATCACTCTGAGCCCAAAATACTTGAAAGAGAATCTATTCACTGCAGGTGCATCTGAGAATGGGGATTTCACACCTCCTTCCCAAACTTCCTAATGCTAAGCTACCCGAGGGTACAATTCTAATAGTTTGAAATACTGCACTCTCTAGCCCTTGAATACTTATGCAGGAACCATTCAAAATCTGGCTTTTGATGACATTCACAAGCTGCTGATCTGATCTGTCCTCGTTTCAGTTTCCTTGTAACTGTTATACAACAACCGAAAAAGAAACAGGTAATTTCCACATCCTGGAGCTCTGTTTTAACATGAAAAAGGCACAGTTATGGATGTATCTTTCCCATCAAAGTGTGCAACCACCATCCTTTAGCATTTACAAGAAAACCGAGGTAGGTAGGCTATCTTCTCTAGTATTATACTAGGTTTTCACTACATTCAAGTTAGTCAGTGAAGACAGGATTTTATGTGCAGTTAGCTAGTTGTCCAGCAGGTGATAAGCAATTATATTTCACTTTTCCAGACACAGGCTTCAGTTCTGTTTACTGAGAAATAAAACAAAATCACAGGTCGATATTAAGTGAAAAGTTTATAAGCTTTAATGTACACAGCCTGCTTAACACAATACCATATTTCTGGACCTGATGCTGCTGAAAATTACTTTGCTTCCTAAAAACATTTCACCCAGGGATGTCATTTGCCCCTGCAAAGTTAGGGCAGCATATTATCTAGCATTTTCACCCTGTATTCCATAGGTACAAAGACTATGCAAGGAGCAAATCAGTCACAAAATCAGGCTCATCATCACCCCCCAGCGTGCTCGGCAGCAGACCTGGAAGTGGTAACTGGTGCCTCCTGGGTTGGGGGGGGGCACCCGGGGTCCCCCTGTGACCGATCACCAAGCTGGGAGGGGAGGGAGAGGCGGGGGGGGAGGTGCGCGCTCCCTGGTGGACCCAGAAGTGGACTGGAAGTAGTGCCGGTCCACTTCCGGGTTCACTGCCAAGCACGTGAGGACCCCCCACACTCCTGTGGGATGCTCCATCCACCCCCGCATCGCAGTGTTCACGAGCTGCACCTGGTACTTCGAGGTATGTAGAAAAAAAAATGTGAAGCTGTGTCTGTGTCCAAAGTGCTGATTCTCCAAATTAGCATCAAATCTTCAGATTCAGATTCAGCCAAATCGAATCAGGGACAGTGATCCGAATCAACGAATCAAATCACTATCCCTGATCTGGGCTGAACCAGGATCGAATAGGGCCCGCTTCTTACACCACTAGTAGTTAGTTCTATGGAAGTCAGGCAGAAGGCAGAGCAGGGTACCTCCTTAGAGATTAACTGGTGCAGAGCGGCATTAGCTTTCATAGATGACAATCTGCTTGTTCAGATGCTATGAACTGTTCGTAACATCTGATGGCACAAGATGTTACCTAAGAAAGCTTATGCCTGGTTCCTCTCTAAGATGCCGTCCTGCCCAGCCTTCTGTTTTTCTCACAAAGGAGCAGAAAAGGTATTTTGCACCCTTTCCATCC
>NW_017729031.1:20665270-20666195 GCF_001723915.1 Gavialis gangeticus
ATGTTTGTTTCAAGGTCAGTGTTTTCAGATTTGCCCCTCACTTCCATCTGCTCAGGGACAGCAAGGTCAGACAGTAAAGGAGGGGGCCAAGGGGCTGCAGGTGGAAAAGGTTGAGGGGCCAGAGAGTAAGGGGGACACCCAGATCTCCCGCCCCCTCCCCCCCCCGCCAGTTTTATTTTCCCTGCTATGGCATTGGGAGGAGAACAGATTCAAAGAAAACCTCCAATAATTAGATTCTACACCTGGAAAATTATAACAAATTTCTAAATTTTCCATACGTAGAATCTAATTACTGGGGTGTCATCTTATATTTGAGTAAATATGGTAGCTATCCTGATTTTTTATATATCTGAAATGAATTTCTGTGAGCTAGCAAAACTCTATACTCTTAGTACTCTAAAAAAGGTAAAAGAGCCAGGATACCCAGGAGTAGGGTTACCATACATCCAGGTTTTCCTGAACATGTCCTCTTTTTTGTACCCCTGTGCTGCATCCGGATGGGTTTTTAAACCAAGAGCAAAAGTCTGGGTTTTTTGCTCTTCCTCTGCTCTCCCAGGCTGGCTGCTTGGGGCTGCTTGGGGCTACTTGGGGCTGGGAGCAGCAGGCAAAGTGATTGGCTGTCGGGAGTCATGTGCTCCCTGAGCGGGTCCTGGCAAGCCAGGTAGAGAGACATTGTGTGCGTGCATGCGAGCGTGAGTGCGTAAGTGTGTGTATGTGAGAGAAAGAGAGAGAGAGAGAGCGGGCACTCATGCAATATGGGACCTGCTTGGGCAGCAGGGCTGCGGCGGGGGGCAGGGGTCTGCTGGTCAGGAGTGAGGGGCACCAGCAGGATGGGGGGGGCAGGAGGCGGTGGCTTGGGAGGGGCACCAGCAGGGCTGGGGGGGGGGGAGCAAGGGATCTGCGAGTCGGGGGGGAAAGGCACCGG
>NW_017729031.1:20671195-20677632 GCF_001723915.1 Gavialis gangeticus
CAGAGTTAAGAAAGCATGCCCTTGCACAGCACTCTTAGCAACTGTGCTGAGGGATTTGTGAAGTCATGAACAACCCTCTCCAATGCCTATATTAAGGCAGTGACAGGTGAAAGATGCAGGTTCCTCTCACCTTCTCTGTGGCATTCAGGAATCACTCTGAGCCCAAAATACTTGAAAGAGAATCTATTCACTGCAGGTGCATCTGAGAATGGGGATTTCACACCTCCTTCCCAAACTTCCTAATGCTAAGCTACCCGAGGGTACAATTCTAATAGTTTGAAATACTGCACTCTCTAGCCCTTGAATACTTATGCAGGAACCATTCAAAATCTGGCTTTTGATGACATTCACAAGCTGCTGATCTGATCTGTCCTCGTTTCAGTTTCCTTGTAACTGTTATACAACAACCGAAAAAGAAACAGGTAATTTCCACATCCTGGAGCTCTGTTTTAACATGAAAAAGGCACAGTTATGGATGTATCTTTCCCATCAAAGTGTGCAACCACCATCCTTTAGCATTTACAAGAAAACCGAGGTAGGTAGGCTATCTTCTCTAGTATTATACTAGGTTTTCACTACATTCAAGTTAGTCAGTGAAGACAGGATTTTATGTGCAGTTAGCTAGTTGTCCAGCAGGTGATAAGCAATTATATTTCACTTTTCCAGACACAGGCTTCAGTTCTGTTTACTGAGAAATAAAACAAAATCACAGGTCGATATTAAGTGAAAAGTTTATAAGCTTTAATGTACACAGCCTGCTTAACACAATACCATATTTCTGGACCTGATGCTGCTGAAAATTACTTTGCTTCCTAAAAACATTTCACCCAGGGATGTCATTTGCCCCTGCAAAGTTAGGGCAGCATATTATCTAGCATTTTCACCCTGTATTCCATAGGTACAAAGACTATGCAAGGAGCAAATCAGTCACAAAATCAGGCTCATCATCACCCCCCAGCGTGCTCGGCAGCAGACCTGGAAGTGGTAACTGGTGCCTCCTGGGTTGGGGGGGGGCACCCGGGGTCCCCCTGTGACCGATCACCAAGCTGGGAGGGGAGGGAGAGGCGGGGGGGGAGGTGCGCGCTCCCTGGTGGACCCAGAAGTGGACTGGAAGTAGTGCCGGTCCACTTCCGGGTTCACTGCCAAGCACGTGAGGACCCCCCACACTCCTGTGGGATGCTCCATCCACCCCCGCATCGCAGTGTTCACGAGCTGCACCTGGTACTTCGAGGTATGTAGAAAAAAAAATGTGAAGCTGTGTCTGTGTCCAAAGTGCTGATTCTCCAAATTAGCATCAAATCTTCAGATTCAGATTCAGCCAAATCGAATCAGGGACAGTGATCCGAATCAACGAATCAAATCACTATCCCTGATCTGGGCTGAACCAGGATCGAATAGGGCCCGCTTCTTACACCACTAGTAGTTAGTTCTATGGAAGTCAGGCAGAAGGCAGAGCAGGGTACCTCCTTAGAGATTAACTGGTGCAGAGCGGCATTAGCTTTCATAGATGACAATCTGCTTGTTCAGATGCTATGAACTGTTCGTAACATCTGATGGCACAAGATGTTACCTAAGAAAGCTTATGCCTGGTTCCTCTCTAAGATGCCGTCCTGCCCAGCCTTCTGTTTTTCTCACAAAGGAGCAGAAAAGGTATTTTGCACCCTTTCCATCCTGCTAGAACAGAGATTGAGCACTAACATGGCATGAGAAGGAAACATGAATTAAATCCCCTTCTTCACCTGAATTTGAACCAAGTCTTTTCTCTCCCAGAAGGGTGCCTAATGTCTGAGTACTGGGCATCTAGAATGGGGCGCTCTCAACCTCTCCTGTAGAAACAGTTCCATATTTCCTAAATACTCACATATTCACAGGAGCAGTGACTAACACTTGACACTTACACACAGAATCATAGAAAATTAGGGCTGGAAGGGACTTCAAGAGGTCATGTAATACAACCCCCTACTCAAAGCAGGACCATCCCCACCTAGGTCTAGCCAGGTTTTAAAAACCCTTGAGGATGGAGATTGCACAACCCCTCTGGGTAGCCTGTTCCAGCGTTTACTGCCCTCCTAGTGAGAACGCTCTTCCTAATATCTAACCTAAACTTCCCTTGCTGTAACTTGAAACCGTTGCTCCTTGTTCTGTCATCTGCCACCACTGAGAGCAGTTCAGCTCCATCCTCTTTGTAACCACCCTTTAGGTAGTTAAAGGCTGCTATTAAATCCCCGCTCAGTCTTCTCTTCTCTAGACTAAATAAGCCCAGTTCCCTCAGACTCTCCTCGTAAGTCGTGCTCCAGCCCCCAAACCATCTTCATTGCCCTCGGCTGGACTCTCTCCAATTTATCCACATCATTTCTGTAGTGGGGGCCCAAAACTATGACCTCGCCAGTGCTGAACAGAGGAGAAGAATCACTTCCCTCAAGCTGCTGGCTATTCTTCTGCTAACGCAGCCCAGCATGCTGTTAGCCTTCTTCACGACAAGGGCACATCATTGGCTCATATTCATCTTACAGTGCCCTGCTCACTGGCCTATACAGTCAAAATTTAACTCTCTCACTTCCCATCTCTCTCAAATAAAATAATTTATGCAAAGTGGAACAGATTCAACAGGAAAAACTCAAAGAGGCTCATCCCAAAACACTCAGTAATCCATTAGCTAAGGCATTTTTCTGAGATGGAAAACTTGGGTTCAAATCGAATCATACAGAGGAGGAATTTGAATCCAAGTCTCCAGGTCCTGGAATAGCATCTAGCATTGGGTAATTGAGTGCAAGGGAACACCTTTTTCTCCCTTTCATTGTGTTTTGTGGGAGGTTAAGTATGATCTGAAAATACCAGCTGAATCAGGGAGGTGAAACAGATAGAGAAATGCCTACATTGTGAAGCCTGCTGTAGCTGAAATGTAAGATAAACCCAAAGCAGCAAAGGTGGTTCTGTGCATGCGCAACAGCAGAAATTTAGATATTTAGGAAACTTGACTGATATATGTTTAGACACCTTGGTAATGTATGTGCTTCTAGGATTAAGTAGGGGTTTGGGGATCTATTTTTTCTACTTATGCAGCTGAAGTGTCAGTGAGGCATCAAAATCCTGCCTGTGAATTTATCTTAGAGTAAATAGGACTTCTCTGCCACTTCAACCATTGGGGTGTGGGGGGAGAGGAAGGGGCATTGAAGAAGACAAGCAAGTTCCACCACTGTACCAAAAAATTAACTGAACTGCATCATCTTTCCCTCCTCCTCTTTCCACAGACCTCCAAAAGCAGACAGACAGTTCATCTTAATAAGCTCTTCAGCAATGGAGGCATATTAATCCTGAATCAGCAATACCTGGTAACAGCCCTCAGCTGCTGCAAATGAAATTATTTTCTAAAGAGTGGATTTAATCCAACCAAAGGTCAGCAGAAATAAAAAATGCTGTCATCTCAGGACTTAATGATATGCTCCTACCTCTAAGAGTCCATAATTTTTTTAGATATGTAGAAGATTATGTCATTCCTAATGCCTCCCAATTGTATGAATGCAACCATAAGCCCCTGTTAAATCAAATTACTGATGGTTATTACAGCTCTAAATCATGGAGGAGACCCACCATTTTCTCTAATTGGAAAGCCTAATTTAATTATAATGGCAGTTATTTCCAGATGCTCTTATTTGTCCAGAGTATGACTATAAATATTCAGGGTTTCTGGAAAAGAAACAGTTAAGTGTTTATGATCTGGAAAGGATGTACCAATTCTAAAATACTGGAATAGCCATACTATTCAACCCCATTTTCACCTCTGTCACTGGGTTTTGTGCAACCCCACACATAATACATTGTGGATACATTCCTAATACAAAGGTAGCTGAAGACACAAATCAAGAGTCATAGGTCAAATATCTCTAAAATAATTATGCATGGATTTTCTGTGGACTTTGGATTACTTCTTTGGAATATACAGTTAATAAACATGGCTGCAGTGGTAACCCAATTTTGAAGACTGATTAATAATACCTAACAGTAGTAAATCAATAATGAAAACAAACACATACACAACCCAAAGGGCACTCAGCGGAAACTGAAAACATGACGTAGGTATTCAAAATCCTAGTAAGATTTTCACTGATTCAAGACCAGAGAAAAATGTGCACCAACAAAAATCACAAGGACTCTTTTATGATGCAGCATTTATCCAAATAAGAAGCCACTGTACTAGGTAGCAAGCATAATAGAAATTATGTCTAGGGACCTACCTAAACCATGGCAAGACAAATGGATTTTCATGGGCCATTTGAGGTGCGCAAAACCAATTTCACAGTCATTTTACAGTGAGCTCCCCTTGCCACTGACTGGTTTATGGGCCCCTGCAGACCCGCCTCTTGCTGCCGATTGGCTGAGAGGCAAAAACTGCAGCATAATCAAACAGGAAATCCACCGAAATATCAAATAAATTCTTCATTATAATAAATCTAAGTTTAATATTTAAATCTAAATTGAAATATATTATGAATATAAATTTATACACAATATGAATTGTAACTAATATCATTATCATTTATTAGCATTCTACAAAAAGTTTAGTAATACTACATAACGCTAACCTTGATAGAAACAATTCATGTTAGTTGTTAAATGCTAGCAGGCAGCATCCACTGGCAGTTGCAGCTGACATCCTTTGAACACCTGCCCATACACAGAGATCGCACGTTATGCATGCACTGAATTGGTTGGAATGATACGGCAGCATTTTGCCACATTGATCAGAAATAGACTCTCAAAACACAGTCACAGTCAAAGGCATCTAGTTCCTTGTCTTGCTCCTTCTACCATCCAGGGATTGATTTCAGTGGCTGAGTCAAAACTCAGAAAAGGCACCTAATGGGGGGTAAAATGTGAACAGCACTAAAAAAGGAGGCAGCCAGTTGCTTAAACCATGGTAGTAGTGGCTGTTTGTACTTGTAGTACTGATGCAACTTCACAACTACTGCCTGATACAGTTCTTGTCTCTGCTGGTTTTCATGCTGGCAGTTTGAAAGTTGTGACGCCATGTCTTCGACCAAACTTATCAAATCCATCAGCTTGTTGTGCGCTTGGTGGATCAAAACCTGTCCACTTTCAAACCATGTTAGAAGCTCTATAATCGCATTTTTAGTCACAAACTTAACTTGATCTTCAATGTCACCCTGTCTTAAGAGATCATATAGTTTAAGCATGCACTATGCCAGGGGTGACTGCAAGATCCTCGCACACAGATTGCTGGTAATGCTTCATATTTTTTGCATGGTAACAAACTGCATTAAATCACAAATTCTACCTTGTAAGCACTGGATCTGATGGAAATGACACAGTTGCATGTAGATCCCCACTTTGATTGGCAATGGACTCCCTCTATTGAAGCTTATGGCCTGGACAATGTTTGAGCACTTTTTTAAGAAAGGAAACCAGGCTATCCAGGAAAATGTGTGCACCAGGAAAATGTGTCCTCATTAAAGACAGGATGTGTGCATTGTAGGTGACATGAAGTGCATTGGGCATCATCAGAGAAAGCTTTGCACGTACACATTTCAAATTCAGACAGAAATGCTGAGATCTTGTTAAATTCTAAGCTGTAGTTTAGAATAGCCTTCACCACGTTTGAGCCATGTAGAAAAAATGACAGACACAAGGTGAACACACTCTGTTTGAAAAACAGGCAAATCACAGTCTGTCTAGCTCCCAGGTACAAAGAAAATGGGCAGAACATAGTTATCTTGGGCATCTGTTGCTTCATCTGCTACAATCAAATCCGATTCATATTTTGCCAGTGCCGATTTTGAAGACTGAACAAGCAAAGCAATTACTTGTAGTAATAATCTTAGCAAAGCTTGTCTGTACATGGGAAACTGCCAACATTTCTCACGTGTTTATTCAAGTAGTCCCTTAATTTAAGATTATCAATTTTCTCCAGAGGAATTTTGGCAGCCAAAATGCCTCCACTAGTGTGAATGTAGCCTCTCTAGTCAAACTGCTTTCATGGTTCTTTTAAAGATTAAAGATATAGTCACTTCTTGCTCTGATCTTTGATGGCTAGAAAATTATATTTAGAAGTTTGTTTTTGGAAATTAGCTTGTAAGTAAAGTCGATATGTATAGAATAATGGTCCAGGGCAACAGCAAGGGCTAATTGATCTCTATTTGTGTCTTCAAGGCCCACTGTGTCTGACACAGGCAAGCAGCACAGGCTGGAAAATTGTAGACATGTGCCACACTGTTCCATAACATGAGATAACGGACTCTGCCGTGTTGGCCGGGTCACAGTGCCTAGTTGCAGAGCCCTTGGGATTTCTGGTTTTGGGGAACAGACCCAATCAGGATGACACTGGAAACAACTAAATTAGGATGTGTGCATTTGATGGGTTTGTGAAACAAAGGAATATTCTGACAGGACAGAACATGGACAGTATGACAACCACAGAG
>NW_017729031.1:20681033-20681413 GCF_001723915.1 Gavialis gangeticus
GCGCCCTGGTACTAAACCACCTTTACCAGTGGCCCCTATAGAAGCATGAAGATTTACCTCCGCCGCCAACTATCATAAAACAACAAGAAGTTATATTATATGGTACGACGCAGCCGGCATGGATGGCATCAGATGGTTCCACCCGCAAAGGCGGGAAGTATGGCTTTTACTGCCATCCGTGCCGCGAACACAAAATCCATCCTGGCTGTGAATCTACACAAAAGAACGAGTTACTAGCCTTCCGAGACGTCATCCAGCATTGCCTGAAGCAGCATGACGGAACCCTTCCAGTTCCTGTCATTGCCGTTGATTCATATTACATCTACAAGATCGCCACAGGAACAGCCTCCCCAAGCGAACATCGGGAGCTCTGGAAGGAC
>NW_017729031.1:20682473-20699982 GCF_001723915.1 Gavialis gangeticus
CACCGACTCATGGAAACCCAGATTTCAGAAACCGGAACTTGTTTGGATTACGCTGCCCGACCCAAAAAATCGCCATCCTAAAGTGCTGAAAGGATCCATCAACTCGGCTGGGCGCTATCCAAACACATATCTAGCCAAGCTCGAAGATAGTAATCGCATCATCTTGGTGCACCATAATTGGCTAGCACGACGAGCCGTCACAGATTCTATTAATGTGACACCGACGTAGGTTACACTTCCTGCGCTAAACAGCAAGGGGGCAAGTGACTGTTCCTTCCGACTGGATGCTGAAAGGCACAGCAAGAGTAGGCCCGTATATAAGCAATGTATAATAATTTGTTGCGGAACACATTCTGTCCTGTTTGTTTTATTATTTCAGATTCGTTAGCTGATTCCCACCGGACCTAAATACCCAAATGAGAATATCCTTAATGTAGATACCTAAGGACTACATTTATCCACTATGGGTGCATCTACACATGCAATTACAGCGCCTAAATAGTCTGTAGAGGTTATTGCTCCAGAGTTATTTGGTCCCAAGCACACGTTGAAACGGTGCACCCAGGAGCAATTACCTGCAGAGCAATAATCTCCACAGTTTATTTAGGCACTGTAACTGCATGTGTAGATGCACCCATTCAGGTGCAATATGTATGTGGAGCCCATGCAGAGCAGCCCCAGCTGGCAAGGGGCTCCAGGGGTCAGCCTGCTCCCCCAGGCTCAATGTGCAGTGGAGGGGCTGATTGGGGCATGAGGGAGCTTCAGTGCAGAGCTAGCCAGCAGGCAGTCACTGCACTGAAGCACCCTCATGCCCCAGCTAGCCGGGCAGTTGCTACATGTCTACAGGAACTGCTGCAGAGCTATTTACAAGTACTATCCTGCTGCAGAGTAAATTAGTTTACTCCAGCCTAAAAGGGGTACACTTGTAAACACCAAGATGTTTACTGTGCAGCAATTTAGTCAACTGTGCAGTAAACTTCTCATGTAGACATGCCCTGTGTCAGTTTTACATTGGCTTCCCCTAATTTAATTCTCATTAAAGGTGCCAATCTATTTGGCTGCCTTTGAATCAGCTTTAGCAAAAAGCACCAAAAAGCCCTGCTGAAGTGCCTGATCTTTACAGACGCTGCAGGGCCAGGTTGAAATAATGAGCTGCTTCTTCTGATAAAACACATATGGGAGAAAGGAAAGAGGGTTTAACATCTGCAAGCAGCCATAATGTTCAGTTTTGCTGCCCACTGACTTGCTGGCCTCAATACCCAGTATACTAGCAAAGTTAGCTATATGCAATATAGATACATCCCTAGCCAAGGCTAGACTGAGAAAGCCAATTTATTTTACATAAAGCACTGCATAGCCATTGGACAGCAATAACTCTCAGTTGCTAGCAGTCTAGACAGTTCTGCACTTGTAGCCTAAAGGTAAAGCTGAGCTATTTAATCTCATTACAATTCCCCTGATAAATTGATTTTATTTAAAAGAAAAAAAAAACGAATCACAGAACAATTACTCTGAGATTAGGCCCTGAAAAAAGTAGTGGTAAATGCTAATTATCAGTACACTCACTGTGTGTTTCACCCCTGAAGAGTTTTAAAAGGCTGCTGTTATTACAGTCTAGCAGGAATTTTCAGAACACAAAGAGAGTGGCCTAATGCTAACACAAAATCAGTATACACATGCAGTAGGTACTGCACTTCTCCAATGAAAAATTTTGTATTAAAAATTAGTAACTGAAACAACCACATCACATGTAAGAAAACGTAAGAGGTAAAACAAAAGTTGAGACAACACAGATGTAGGAATCCTTTGTAAGAAAAGAAGAAATCCCCTGTGAAACCTCCCTCATCAACACCAACCAAAAATAAGGAAAACTTAAATACACAAATCAAGAGTCACTTAAGGATTCTTTGTTTTAGCCTGCTGAGCTGCACAGATGTTTTCAAAGGTCAACCAGCTAGGGACCAAACCATGGAGCCTCAAGGACATCTTCAAAGAGCCACTGTCTGTCAACCTGATTGCTGGCCTACAGTGACCTTTAATTAACCTGTGCAGAAGTAAGGAATGTTATAGAGGATCCACTATGGTGTCAACACAGGTTTCATCTATGATTCAAATGCATAAAAATGAAAAAAGCAGCCGCACATGTTTACTTTGTTGAGCAGTTGTTAATGCTTAACAGTCTAGATAAATCTTAGTATCCACTCTGGGTGGGGAAGACCTCACTATCAACACCCCTAATGGTTAGTAAACAAAAAGTTAATTACCCAAACTGGATTCTAGGCAAATAAGCTTTACTTCAAACCCTATAATTCAATCCCTTTTAATGTCTTAGGCTATGCTGTTGTCTACCTTATAAATACATGTGCAAGTTCAGCATAAGAGCTATTCAAGTTGAATAAGCCAAAGATCAAATGGCTACAACCTGGCCACAAATAAATTTGGACTGGAAATTAGAACAATCACAAGAATGATGTTTTGGAATGATTTTCCTAATAGAAGTAAGGCCAAAGAATTCCTTCAAAATGGAAGGAATAGTGTGACAGGAAAGGAGTGGCCTGGGAGCACTGACTTTTGAATCAGCAATCAATTCATTTTTGAATCAGAGATTTTTGAATCAGCAATCAGTGCATTCAAAAATACACATGTTGTGTGTATTCAAAAAATTGGCATTCCCATAATGAGTCTAAAAACAAATGCAATCTCTGTGCTGGAAAAATCATCTTATCCCATGGTTCCTGGCTTCTGTTGGTTACCTGTAAGGACCAGGAAGAAATTCATTTCCCTCCAGCCATGAACAGTTAATTTGGCTTCAGAGGAGAGGAGTGCCTTCCACTGAAATGCTGGACATTTCCCACAGTGAGAGGTAGGAGCTTGGCAGAGGTGTGCTAAATGTTCCTGTGGTACTTGGACATCTCCCAGCTATGATGCTGCAGAGTCTTCCTCATTCACTGAGTCTCAAACCAATAATTTAATTTGCGGTGAGGAGGGAATATTTCCCTCAGGTCAGATTGGCAAGGACCATGAAGGTGTAGAGCCACTTGTTGTAGCATGGCCCACTTCCTAGGAACATCTAAGCATATATTAACCAAATTTCCTGCCATTTTAGGGCAAATGGCTCCACACTCAGCCCCTCTTTGGCTTGTTATAGGGGGATTTTTCCTAGGATGCTTTCTGGCTCTGGTGCATGAGAGGCATTAACATGGATTATCATGTTGGTTTCCTACAAAGAGGATGGTTTCCTATAAATGCATGGGACTAAGATTACAGTCCTATGTTCCCTACAGACTTGGTTGTCTTCCTACAAAATACTCAATTTTGGCCCATCTGTTGATTGAAGTAAGTTAAACTGAAATATCAGCAGAGAAATGTTAAGTTCCAAGGCTGGAATCCCATGCCACCAGATCCTCAAATCTGAAGCTAAAATGTGCTGATGGGCTTCTTTTGAATCCAAATGTATTGATATCCAGGTCCATTCTTTCAAATTACAGAGGCTATAATTTAAAAAAATGGAAAAAGGTGTTTCTAGTACAATGCACCATGTATTCCATCTGGGTCTCACTTAAAGGGAATCTATATCATGGTGTAATGGAGCCACTTCCTCATTACTAGAGGGGAGAAAGGGGGTTAGGGATGACTCGCTTCCACGCTCCTTTGTAGACTGCCAGTTTGTTCCTTCCCTTTGTGGTGTTTCTTTGCCTGTTTCTTTTGTAGTACACCCCCACCCCCTCTACCTTCCCTATATTATTTGTGTTCCTGTTACACTGTCTTTTGCTGCTGGAGTTAATGGGCAAAGGAAGCTGAAGCAAGATAGCTGCTGGGTCCAGGTGCAGCCAGCCCTTGATGGTCCAAGGGCAGAAGTAGAAGAGTCAGGTAATCCAAACTACCTTTTATGAGCCCAGGCTCAGGCCTGAGAGACAGTCGGACCATAGGAGCCACAGGAGGAAGGAGGTCCTTATGGAAAGGCAAAGGGATGGAGCTGCAGGCTGGGAAGAAGGGACTCAGAGTGGCAGCTGGGGTGAAGCAGACCCGAGAGTGCATCAGGAACCAGAGAAGTTCCGCATCCTTTTCTATCCTTGTCTGTGGCTTGGAGAACACCATCCCGGAGTGATGCAAGGTGGGCTGTTTTTCTTTTGAGGCAAGCAGGCACCCATGGTTTTGGTGATTTTTGTTTCCAGTGGTCCAGGTTGTACCTGTAGGGGAGACAAAAGCCGCTGAGAGGGGTGTTTGGGAGACACCCTGAATTTCAAACATGATTGAGAAGACAGAAGATAGAGACTGGGGGATAAATTCCAAGCCTGGAAGAGCAAAGCCTGTCAAGAACTGAAAGGTGGTAGCAGGACTTGGAGCAATGGATCCTCGAGCCTGAGGCCACATCCCACTGAGCCCAAAGCTTGTGACCCTAAAGAGTGGGCTCCAAGCTAGAGGACACAGCTACAGTAAAAGTGGGACAAGACCTGGTGGCCCAGATAAAGGTCCAACTCCCAAAGGTCTGTTGGAAGCCTTCCCTGTCAGTTTATTCCATTAAGACGTGGCAGATGAGCCAGAGGGGACAAGGGAAGCTAGCAGGATGAGGCCCCTAAAGTCAGGAACGCTGTGTCAACCCCTGTGGGTGGTGTACACGGGGTTATAAATTATGCTTCATGGTGTTTGGAATAATTCAACCTCCGCAGCCTTTTCAATGGACTGTCACTAAGAAGATGCTAGTATTTCTTTCTACACATATCTGCAAATCTCTGCTCTCCAGAATTCTCTGCATATTTGATTCCATTAAAACAAACAATGTGATGGAAATACTGTAACTCGACTGTTCCTACTGCATCCTATTTAAACATGGAACAGGTAGGTTCTAGGCGAGACAGCATGGGTTAGTAAGTCCTGATTTCTAATCCCTGTTCTACTCCTGATGTCTTTCATATGACTGTGGGACCCTCACTTCATCTCTAAAGAGCCAATTTAGTAGTATCCATACAAAGGTGCTGCACCAATTTCACAACTAAAAATGATTTGTAGGCCGATTTAATTAAGACCCAGAGAAACACAGATCAGTCAGCCTAACTTCAATAACCAAGGATCTATTTCTAAACACCTAGAGCAGGGGTGTCAAACTCACCTTGCACCCTGGGCCAGATCTGGACCTTAGATCTGGTATCCCATGATCACCTCTTGGTGAAACTGGACAATTGTGGCCTTGGGTCCACCATGATCCGCTGGCTGGGAAACTGGCTCCATGATCGGACCCAGAGGGTAGCAATTGATGGAAGTCACTCATCATGGTGTCCTGTGACCAGTGGGGTCCCCCAAGGCTCTGTCCTTGGACCCATATTGTTCAACATCTTCATTAGTGATGTGGACATTGGAGTCAGAAGCGGACTGGCCAAGTTCGCCGATGACACCAGACTCTGGGGCAAAGCATCCATACCTGAAGACAGGAGGGTGATCCAGGCTGACCTGGACAGGCTCAGCAAATGGGCAGATGAGAACCTGATGGTATTTAACACTGAAAAATGCAAGGTTTGCCACCTTGGGAAAAAAAACCTGCAGCATCCTTATAGGCTCGGCAGTGCTACGCTGGCTAGCACTATGGAAGAAAGAGACTTGGGGGTCATCATTTACCACAAGATGAACTTGAGCCTGCAATGTGATGCTGCGGCTAGTAAAGCAACGAAAACGCTGGCTTGCATCCATAGATGTTTCTCAAGCAAATCCCAAGACGTCATTCTCCCCCTGTACTCGGCCTTGGTGAGGCCACAGCTGGAGTATTGCATCCAGTTTTGGGCTCCACAATTCAAAAAGGATGTGGAGAAGCTTGAGAGAGTCCAGAGAAGAGCCACACGCATGATCAGAGGTCAGGAAAACAGAGCTTACGATGACAGGCCGAGAGCCATGGGGCTCTTCAGCCTGGAAAAGCGCAGGCTCAGGGGTGATCTGATGGCCACCTATAAGTTTATCAGGGGTCACCACCAGGATCTGAGGGACCATTTATTCACCAGAGCGCCCCAAGGGATGACGAGGTCGAATGGTCATAAACTACTGCTAGACCGTTTCAGGCTGGACATAAGGAAGAATTTCTTTACTGTCCGAGCCCCCAAGGTCTGGAACAGCCTGCCATCGGAGGTGGTTCAAGCACCTACACTGAACACCTTCAAGAGCAAATTGGATGCTTATCTTGCTGGGATCCTAGGACCCCAGCTGACTTCCTTCCCTTCAGGTGTGGGGCTGGGCTCGATAATCTTCCGAGGTCCCTTCCAGCCCTATGAAAAGTCAATAATGAATAACCAATAGGGATTTCTGAAGAGCAAGTCATGTTTAACTGAGCCAATTTCCTTCCACAATGAGGCAATAGGCTTTGTGCGCATGGGCATAGCAGCAGTTGACATGCACTTTAACTTTTGGCAGTCTCCTATGACATTCTCCTAAGTAAACTATGAAAATACACTCTAGATCAGGGTGTTCACCTTCCAGCCCATGGACCAAATGCAGCCCACAAAGCTGTGGCATCTGACCCGTGGGTCTCCCCAAGGTCAGGAAATCTGGTGATGGGAGAGCAGCAGCAAGTAATACCACCACCCCTTGTATGCTGCCAAATTCCCAAGCCCCACATGGCCAGATCGGGGCTGAAACATGCCCCTTCTCTATGGGCCCTGATTGGTGCTGGACCACTCCCTGAT
This sequence comes from Gavialis gangeticus, assembly GCF_001723915.1. Classification (NCBI taxonomy): domain Eukaryota; kingdom Metazoa; phylum Chordata; order Crocodylia; family Gavialidae; genus Gavialis; species Gavialis gangeticus. The sequence goes on from NW_017729031.1 coordinate 20,689,142, forward strand.
CCCCCACATGGTTGTATCAGACCCACTGGCAGGATCCAGCCTGTGGACTGAGTACCATCCATCAACCTATGTGGGAAAAAGTTTGGACACCATTGCTCTAAATTAAACTACTGAAAGGTGGGTGCATAACTGGATGGAACATATGGTAATCAAATACTAGTCATCCATGGCTCAGTGTCAGGATAAGAGGTAACAAGGGTTTTCATGGGATCTCTCTTAGGTCCCATACCGTACAAGACCTTCATTAATTACTTATAGGATGGAATGGAATATATGCTAAGTAAATTTGCAGACACTAAACTATGTGGGAGTAGCTTAACTTCAGAAGACAAGATTAGCATTCAAATTATATTGATAATTTAGAAAAATGGTCCAAAATAAATCAGATTAAATGTAATAAAGACAAAGTGCAAACTACTGTACTGAAGATGGAAAAATCAGTTGCACAAATACAAAATGAAGAACTACTGGCTTGGTTGCAGAACAGGACCTGGGAGTTATAGACAACTACAAGTTCAACAGTGACTCAACAGTGTAATACTTTTGCAAAAAAAACCACCCCAAACTACCAGCATATTGGGTTGTATTAACAATAGTAAAAAGTGCAAGTCCCAGGAAGTGATTCTTCTATTTCATTCAGCATTGGTGAGGCCTTACTTGGAGTACTTTACCCAGTGTGGGCTCCAGTCTTCAAGAAAGATGTGGATAAACTGAAAAAAGTCCAGAGGAGATCAACAAAAATGATTACAGAAAACATGATACATGAAGACAAATTTGGAACAGGGGTAGCTTTGGGAAAGAGTAGACTGAGGGGGTATTCGATAACAGCTTTCAACTACAAAAAGGGTTATGATAAAAAGGATAATAGACTATCATAGTAGACTATTCTGTGTCCATAGGAGAAAAGACAAGTCATGGGCTTAAACTGCAACAAGAAGGATTTAGGTTGGATATGAGGGAGAACTTTCCAAGTATGAGGGTGATTTAAGTAGTGGCACAAATTACCTACAGAGATTGCTGAATCACCATCATTAGAAGTATTTAAGTGCATGTTAGACAAATATTTGTCTGTGTTCCTGCTTTGAGCAAGAGGTTGGACTAAATGACTTCCTGAGGTCCCATCCAGTCCTATTTTTCTTGTTGTTAATGTATCTTTGATTCACCAGGCCCATCACAGTTTGGGTATATGGTGAGAAGAGAGGTGACTAGCTGTATTAATCTGAAGTTATGCAGAAGGTAGAGCAGGATACAACCTTAGAGACTACGTGGTTCAGAGAATCATGAGCTTTCATAGACAACAACCTACTTACATCTTTAACCTGTACCCCTGGATTCATATGCCTTCCAGTGCTCCTGAGAAGGGTCCCTTTTGAACATTTTCCCCAGCTACTTGATTGTCCATCTATAGTATTAAAATAACGTCTGCCAAAATACTTCTGCACCTGAGTGCAGATCAGAGGCAACTCTACTGCTTTGTTGTCAGAAATGTGTTATTTTAAAAATAAGCACAAAACAAGCAGGTGCCTAGCTAACATATGAGAATTATTTTGCTGTCAAATCCTGAGTGGAGGCAAGGGCCATTGTTCACCTCTCCTCGTTTACTTTGCATTGAACTATTGTGCCTTGTCTCTATGTTTTTTCAGAGGACCCACAGTGAAAATTCAGCTTTTGTTTCATTAGTGATGGCATAGCCTATAACTGTCTTAACACAGAAGCAATACAGCTGAGCAATATCTAAAACTGTGCTCATTCCCACTACAGAAACGATATAGACCCTTCTCAATCAAAAGCTGCTTGTACTGTACAGCAATGTACCAAGAAGACCTGATGCGCTAACTTGTGCCAAGTGCAGCAAAGGCTGTTCTTTGCCTGGGCAGGGCCCACAGTGACATGCATGCCAAAGAACGCTAGCTCTTTCAAACTGCATGACCGAATAAAAACTCTCTCATTCCAGATAAAGGCTTTAAAGAACATCCTGCATGTTAACAAACATCTTCTGATAATGCCTAGTTTGATCCTCATTTCCTACTTATTCACAGGCTCTCTTAAATAGTGCTCTTTCACATTCTGCAGCTTGGCCAAAGGAAATCCTGCAAGAACAATGTGCAACTGAAATACATGAAGGTTTCCCAACTGGTATCAAGACCCATCGATGCTGCTTCAGCTAGCAGCAAGGCACCAGGCTATGCTACAAGCAAAACAAGATTACCATGGATACAAGCTTTTCCAATTTTATTTTACAGAATATTCTGCGAAGTGCCCCCACATGAAGGGCACATCTAACTGCCAAATTATGTTACTGCCACTCATGCACATCAAGAAATGGAACCGCTACACTCTACTTAATAATCCTCCTGCAGTCTCTCTCTACATATTGAAATTGCCTCACCATAACCTGTTCCAGCATGGCAATAGTTAAGGGCACCCTACATGCTCTTTTCCTAAAATCTGCCTGCCTTACACCACAGTCATGCTGTTTAAGTTCATGCTGGGAAAAATATTGGCACAATGTCTCTGGAGATTGATGTCCCACATATACATCCACAGAGCAAGTGCAGCATGAGTAGTGATTCTGCAAGGTTCCCCCACGCTACCCCAGCAGCATCCTTCAATGCTGCTCCAGCAGGCCCTCAGTTCAAAGTGAAGAAATACAGTGCAGCACTCAAGGTCCATGGGACCCCCAGCCTCTCTGCGCATGCATGCCAATGGGTCCCAGCTACAATGTTGATTTTGTGATGTGGACTTGACAACAATGAAAACTGGGTTTAGACTCCTACCTCCTTTTACATATGCCAGAGGTATCAAATTTATTTGGCTCTGTAGCCTGGATCCAGACTGCAGGACTCCCCATGACCCACCTCCAGATCTGGCCCATGGGATTTCTCACTGCAGCTGCTAGAGCCTCCTGCTCCTTTGCTGCTGGCGCTGACACAGAGGCTCCTTCGCTGTTGGCAGCCATGGCAAGAAGCCCTGTGGGCTGAATGACCCATCCAGGCCGCAGGCCATATGCTTGACAGCCCTGACATCGACTAATCAACCAGTAAAACAATGGGTCTCAGCCATTTTCAAGACAGACTGGTTTGAGATGTTCAGCGTAACATTCTGCATCCCATCCCAAAACCTTTGAGCCAATTGGTCTTTTTCTTTATAAGCATGTGTGTACTTGCCCAGATTTATACATAATCTCTCACTGGTTAAAAAGCTGTTGGTAGCAGCTTTCTACTCCTAACATCCCCAGTAAGCATCTCTGGCTATTACTTGTCCTACTTTTCTATGTGCCTCCACTGTGCAGGGATCCTTTAGCAGAAGGTACGTGCAATAACGTTCTGTTCACAGCAAGCATTGTGATGCAGACAGCAGGAGATATACATTAGTGCAAACCTGTGATTATCTTTGTTTCCTAGAAGTTATCTATGTTGAATAACAGAATACCTCAAGTAAACATCCTTCCCTAAAGCCTATGTGTCCTTTCCCAATTTTTTTATTTGGAAAAACCTAGTAAATTATTCATGAAATAGGAAGGCTTTTTTTCCTCACTTAGATGTTTATACGAGGCTTATTTGGCAATTATAACAAGCTTCTCTTTTTACTCAAACAGAAATCTCCTTGGAGTAATGTATTTTGAGAAGGTAGTATAATTTTAAGTAAAACAGAAAAGGAAACCATCATATGGCATCCTGTAAAATGGAGGGTATTTTCTGAAAGTTTTATCATCTTTCACTGTGACACATTCTCTAGCACAAGCCATGGGAAACAAAAAACAACAACCAACCAAATCACTGACATTACTTTGCTTTTTTACTCGAAGAAAACAGGCAAACAATGATACTAATCCAGTGATGACACGTCATTCAGCAACAGATGCAAAGTGTACTGAGGACTAGATGAACAAAATAGATAAGGTTATGCCTTATGTTGACTAATAGAGATTTCAGTATTTAAGCTTTTGAGTTCAGATTGCAGAATGTTCTAACAAAAGCACTATCATATTTTCTACTTCTTGTTTGCTTTTACACTTAAACGCTGCATTTCCTGCAGGTTTCTGTAAAAGGAAGAGCTCAAGTGCAAAATTTCCCAGCTGCAAACCTCAAAGAACACAAGCACCCCAGCACCAAAAGCCCCTTCTTTGCTCTCAGATATACAGCTTTCAAAAAACAGAGGCCTACAATCTCATCCAAATTCTGCTGAAGTCAATGGCATCTTCCACTGACTTCAGTGGTCTTTGGATCAAGCTACCAGAACAGGACTTCCAGTGCACTTGCCTTTCCAATTTCCTTATCACCACCACAACTAACAGACTTATTTTGATTTGATTGTTTCAGATAATTGGGTCTTTTCAAAGGAAGTGGTACACTGCATAACCTAAGCACTGTGATAGTCCGAAGTGATGTATTGCGGTGCAAATTATCAGGCCTGCAAAACTGAAACAAGGAGTTATTCAGAGAACCGCTGGAACAAACCATAGGGTTTCTTTCTGTCTTTTTTTATACATATAAAGCTTTTGAATATGTTTATTCAAACCAAAAACATATCTAATTAGGACTTCTGAACCAGCACGTCTGTAGCTGTAATCATGTCATGCTTGCAAAAAAAAAAAAGCAACATTTATTACTCATCATACATTTCTAAGCACATCTTTGTTTTTCTGAAATAGCTGAACCATTTGTCTGAGGTAAAAAAATGGCATCTGTATGTAATTTCCATGCTAACTTGGCACCACCACCTCCTTTTGATGACAGTCTGCACTGTTTCCCCTTTTTCTTCTAGTCTCTCCAGCTGCAGAACCCAGATGTCAAATGCAGGAATGTATTTTTTCCTGGCAGTGCTCTCAGGGTCTGTCACTGGCACCTTTGGTGGTGGCTGTTGTGAAGCTGTCTGTAAGATGCTAGAAGATCAGGCTGCAGTTTAGTTTCCATACTAAAATCTTTTCAGTTGCCTTAATTATGAGGAAGGAAAGTAGAATTGGGTATGATTGCTCTCCAAATTCTATGATACATGATATTTTACATTCATTTTGTACAGTTGATAGCTCTTTATCTTCCTTCATGGCATATATAATCAGAAACTTAGTGTCGATAGAGGAAAACCTTTAAAAGTGCTCATCAGACGCTAGACATAGTAGCACAGTTTTAAAAATTGGGCCAAGAGCAAAGACAGGTGTAAGGGAATCAAAGGGTAAGGATAAGATGAAAGGGAAAAGGTACAGAGAAAAAAAGTTAAGAAAGGAAATGGAACGAAAAAGGAATCAATTGAAAAAAGAGATTAAAACTGCAAATTTTTAAAAGCATTCTGTCACTTGCCTCTAAAATGTGATGAATGAAATTATTTCAAAAGTAGGAAGAAAATAGATTATACTAAGTATTTTTCTGCCATTCAGCTGCTTCTTTCTCTTGACCTCATTACTTTCCTGCTGGGATCAGATTCTGCAATGTGATTCTCCATCATACAGATCAGATATTTGTCAGCTGAGAGGTTGTGCTTGATGGCTTATCATATGATAGCTGGCCTGGACCACCAAGAGAATCCAGGAGCTTGCATCTTCCCCAAAAGCACAAGAATAGCACCTGTGTGTCCATCTCCTTTTGGCTACTGAGTGACAAATCCATGTTTTCCTGAGAACACAGCCTCCACAAGAATATACAGTATATTCCCTTTGCACCCAGATTTCAAAAACCCTACGGGAGAATACAAGTAATTCTGAAACAGCATCATATATAGTTTGACCACCACTTTACAGTGAAAGACAGAACAGAACAGAGTTGGGTACAGCAGGTCAGACAGGCAGAAAGGAAAAATGGAGCATCAATTCACACTACAAAATGAAAAAGCCGAATGTATTTGTTTCATCTTCTATAACAATCTTTATCTTTAAAACTAAATAGAGCTATCTAGGGTTTTTGGTTGTGGCCGTGTTGGTCTAAGGACATACGCAGGCAAGGTTCATTGAGTAGATGTGATCTCTTTTAGACTGAGTAGATGGCTGAGAACTTTTTTCCGAGTACTCAGTTGGTCTAATAAAACTCAAAGAACTTTCCCTGCCTATAGAGCTATCTAAGCATTAACACTAGCTTACCTCAATGCATAAGGTAGGACACCTATGGTAGAAGGAGCAAGGCTACCTTGAAACAAATGATGTGGAGAAAAGTAATAATTGAAATGTTTCAAAGGCCCAGCTGTACAAATGTGCATGCCCTTAGAAACTTCTAAAAGCAGCTAAAGCACTCTTTAAATGAGGTGTAGCATTTTGAACTGTTTCAGTTCTTGTTATATGTGTACAGGGAAAGGGAGGGAGGGAAAGCAGGGTGGACAGGACAGCCTACAGACTGACAGCCTGGCTGCCAGATTGTGCAGCCGCCAGGTCCTGCTCTTTGGTCCTAGCTGCTCCAGCGCTTGGGGGCTCACTGCTAACACCACTGCCAGCAGTCCCAAGCTCTTCAGCCCCTGCCCCCTCTGGTGAGAGAGGGAGCAGAAAGATAGAGGGGATTGGGGCTGAAGAGTCAGAATCCCAGCAGTGGAAAGCCAGTGAGACCCCACTGCCACCCCATCCTTCCAGAGACAACCATCGTCCCCTCTTGTGCTCCCCTCCTCAAAAGCCACAATTGAATTCAAAAGGAAATGTACTGGCTGGGGGTGCCACAGGAGCTGTGGTATGCTCCCTGGCTGAAATTATTCCTTTTTAAATGTTTACAAGCATGTTTCACTTGTTTCAGACATGAATCAAGGAAGCGTTTTACCCAGAGGGGAACATTCTACAAACTGCAGGAAAAGCAAAAGTGATAGTTAGTGTAATATGATTATTTTTCCATGAGCAGAGTGGAAGTTTCTAAAAAAAGAGTTTTGCAGCTCTTGCCAGGAACAAGTTTACTAAGATCAGGTGTGGTTTGGAGTCTGTGATCAAAGTGTTGGAAACAACTGGCATCACCTGTAAGTGAGAAATCTTAACTCTGAGCAAACAAATGGAAACAGAAAGCATGCCTATAATTAACTGTTTTGCATATAAAAGTTAAAGCAGGGATGTACATGCTATCACAAGCAAGATTAGAGGCAGCATGCAGACCAAAGCAGAGGGTTCAAAAATCCTAGAGACATTATCAGTCCTCTCCTGCCTTTAAAATATTCAGCCATTTTTTTCTGTATCCTGCAAAATCTTCTACTATCTGGAAAAACAAATAAGAAAAGAGGCTCGCGTGCATGCAAGCATCCTTGATAACTGAAGGCTGAATGCATATCTTGGGCTCCAGCATCTCTGTGAATAGGAAGCTATCAGAGGTTGCATTCTATAAGATGGTATGTTACTATCCAAAGTTAATAGTATCAAGTAAGGATGGATATATAGGTAGATATTTATATTTGGATGATTAGGAAGTTCTGTTTGGGGCATTATTATGGGAGAATACTTAGAAATAAGGAATCTAAGATGTAAACAAAAAAAGGATCATGGGAGAATACTTAGAAATAAGGGACCTAAAATGTGAACAAGAAAAAAGGAGATACTGTTGCTTATCATGCTCCCAATAGGCAGAGATTAAAAAAAAGTTTTGTTTCTTAACATTGTATTATGGACTTTAGCTTTTCATGAGATAGTCTTGGTACAAATTGCAGACAGATGCATATAACCTTGGGCAGACAGGATAAAAAAAAAGCAAACTGGAGCAGGCAGAAGAAGCTCTAATGTAGAAGCACTATAATAGGAAGCAGGTAGCAGAGGTTCATTGCATACAGCAGCAGCAAATATAAGTGGTTAGATGATACGGCAATATCACCACCAGAGCAGGCAAAAAAGATAAAAACAGAATTTTATTGTTCTATTTCCTTTCTTTTTTTATTATGGGTCTTACACAAGATTATCCAAGTGTTTCCTCCCCTGGCAGTCAAACAGGAAGCAATTAGATGAAATTTTATGTGGCTATGTAAATTTGATGTGAAAATAAAATGAGATTTTCTTCTCCTGCAACATTTATAGCAGCAACTTATTCCAGCCAATTCAGTATTCAAAATGAGGAAGGAATATTGAGTATGGCTCAGCTGCACAGACTGCATGACTGAGTGTCTAAACTCAGTCCGCAGTTGTCTGCGGTGCTATAAAGTAACTTACATTTCCCTTCAAACTCCTCCCCTGGCCTCTCTATGCATACTAGAATATCCAGCATCTGATTGTTTCCATTAGCCGCTGGAAAATAATGTCACCCTAAATGCTTAAGCCATATATTGATTATCTGCTTTGCACATCTTTAGCAAAATATAATAGAAATTAAAGATAGAAAAGTCCTAGACAGTTTCTATTTTTAACCAAATGTTTATATTCCAGTGCTCTGCACTTTTAGAAAATGTTCTCTACTTGTCTTTACTACTTATACATTGTGTGATTGGGGGATCATAATTTTTTAATCAGCGTAGACCACAAAAAAACCCTCATTGTATCAAATAATCTTGGTTAAGCACTCAGGCTTTCAGAGTTTAATCAAGCTCAACTGATATAAGTTGTCCTCCTCCACAATGCCCATAACACTTCATCCAGCACTGTGGGAACATCTACACATTCATTAATGCGCAGTAGTTCCTGTGCATTTAGTTTAGTATTTGCTTAATGAAGTACTAACTAAATGTGCAGTAACTAGTTACTGTGCAGTAGCACCAGTGCCCAGTTTTTTAGTGACGCTTACTGTGCAGTAGCCTAACAGCATTGCGCAGTAGCGTATTAGCACGGTTTTTGACTAGCATGATACTGCACAGTATTATTAAGCTACTATGCAGTAAGCGTGTTGTGTACATGAGCCCTGTATCAGCTAACTTGGTTCTCTATTCTGGAATGTACAGCCATGCCCTCAGATACCATCACACCTGCTTGGAGGAAAATGCTCGCGACACCCACCTCACCAAACTAAAAATGGAATTTACCATTATAGTGCTTCTACTGTAGAATGTTTACCAACACTCTAGCAAAGAAATAGGCTGCACCTTTGCATGAGCCACCCAAATACTGCACACAAACCTCTTACAATACAGGATAAAAAAAATCACACTGACTTCATGGGGATCCTACTCGTGGTTGTCACAGAATGTAATATATCTCATACAATGCACCAACTGCCCTCATGGAAGCTGGGTGAAAGTAAACCACTCACTCCAGAATTAACTCTCAGAGAAAAACTATTTAAAAAAACCTAGAAACACCCAATCATTAGTATGAGAATACTTTTCATAGAACAGTGCTCCCATCTATGATGTTACAGTTCTTGTACTCAAGGGAAGCCTACACAATTGCTTCACAAGACAGTCCTTCAAACAAGACTTCTGAGACATACTGCATACTAAAAACTATGGAGTAAAAAGATAATGTCTTTATGATATTACCATTTACCTGTTCCCTCTGATAACCCCTCTGTACTCCACGGGTAAGAACATCCTTTTTTAAATGGTCTTATTCTTCCATACAATAGGAACTTCCATTTACTTGGTTTGTAGCTACTTCTGATAACCTCCCTAGTCCATAGGCTTGCTGCCCTCTTTCCATTATTTTTATTTACATAACAGAATTAAACAAAAGTCATTGTTTCACCTGGCATTCTTTTAGGGTGCATCAGCTTCTTCCCAGACCTAAGGAAAGTCATTTTATGCTCAAAAGCTTGTCTAACATCCCCCAAACTATATCCCATGGGTCGGCAACATTTTTGGGCAGAGTGCCAAAAACACCCACAACTTCGATTTGGAAGATGCTGGTGTGCCAGGGGCATACAGCAGGGGATCCATGCTTGTTTTAGTAGGCCCAAACTTTATTTTAGTAGAGAGGCCCAATCCTTGTTTTAGTAGTGAATCCCCTTCTCCACTGTCCGCCTCAAGGCATGCATGCACCCACTGCCAGCAGTAAGTTGGACCAGGGCTCCATGGACCCCAGTGCAGCTGCTTCCGGTCTCCCTGCCTTATGCTGCGAGCAGTCCAGGCTCCATGGCAGGCAGCAGGGGCCTCCCAGAGCCCAGGCCAGCTGTGCAAGCTGACCAGCGTTCCTGGTTTTCTCTGATAAAAAATCACAAATTCTCATAGTCCCCTTCCCTGACAGGAGGTGGCAGCTGCTGCAGGGGAGTGGATCCCAGCTTCCCCCACTCCCACTGCCTGCTGTGGGCTTGGGTGGGTGGGGAGGGCCAGCTCCTCACCACTGCACTCATGCCTGGGGGCCAAAAGGGACCTGTGCTGTCCAGATCTGTTTATGGGGTGAGGGCTGTGTGCTGCCTGCTGTGGACTTTGGCCATGCTGCCCTCCCCTGGGGCCTCCACAGCCCAGCAGGTGTGACCCAGTGCTGCAAAGAACAGCAGGGCCACATAGGCAAGCTGCTTGCTGCTGGGAGCTCAGCACTGCCCTGGTGACATGTCCCATGAGTGTGCAGCTGCAGTGAGGGCAGCAGCGCAGGGTTACACATAGGGGGCATGTCGCCATGGCAGTGTGGAGCTTGCAGTGGCAAGCAGCTTTCCTGCACAGTCCTGCTCCTCTTTGCAGTGCCAGGCTGCACCCACTGGGCTGCAGAGGCCCCAGAGGGCAGCAGGGCAGAAGCCCAAGTCTAAAGTGGGCAGCTCGCACCCATAGTTTCATAGATAGTTTCATAGTTTCATAGATTTAGGGTCGGAAGGGACCTAATAGATCTTCTAGCCCGACCCCCCGCCAGGGCGGGAGAACAACAAAACTCCAAAACAAAAACGGGACTCAAATGAGTCCAGCCAGGTAGGCATCCAGCCTCTTCTTAAAGACCCCCAGGGTAGGGGCCAGCACTACTTCCCTTGGAAGTTGGTTCCAGCTCCTAGCCGCCCTAACCGTGAAGTAGTTTTTGCGGATGTCCAATCTATACCTCC
>NW_017729031.1:20700819-20703986 GCF_001723915.1 Gavialis gangeticus
GCTAGCTCCCTCAACACCCTGGGGTGGAGAGCATCCGGACCCGCTGACTTGAACGCGTCCAGCCCCTCCAGAAGCTCTCTAACCCATGCTCGTGCTGCATGCAAAAATCTGGGGGTATTGTTCCCTCCTGCCCTGCCAAGAGTGCGCGGAGGGGCAGGGGCCAGTACCCCCCCAGCCAAGCCTGGAGCAGGCAGCCTGCCCTGCCCCAACCCCATACACAGATCCGGGGGGTACAGTTCCCCTCTTCCCCCTGGGAGTGCATGCAATAGCAGGGAGCTGGCCCCACCCACCTCCTTCCCCTGGATGAGCTGCCCACTGCCCCATCCTGCTTCCCACCAGGGCCCTGCGGATGCGCATTGAAGCCCCAGGCCCCAAGTCCCAAGCACTGCTTAGCCAGGCAGCAGCCCCATCCCCTGCCCAAATCCCTCCCTCCCTCCCTATGGCAGCCTAAATCCCCCCACACTTACCTGCGGGAGCTGCTTTCCAGGTTGCCTGACAGTCATGTGCATATACATGCACATGGCACCCCCTGCCTGACTGCCCTCCTCCTGCTCCCTCCCAGCCCCTTTCAGGCTGGAACTCTGCCACCTGCAGAAAGCGTGTTGCAAAACTGCAAAATCTGAGGGTTTCTCCGGTAAAATAAGACATCTACATTTGCCTCCAGTAAAAGGTAAAATCCATGGTTTTCTCCATTTTTCCATGGGAAACAGAAAACCCGGATCCCTGAAGATGACCCAGGCCTCACCGTCTGCCCTGAGGTGTGCATGCACCCACCACCAGCAATGAGCTGGGTCAGGACTCCACAGACCCCAGTGCAGCTGTTGCAGCCTTCCAGCTGCCTGCCACAGCCATCTTGGGCTCTGGGCAGGCCCCTGCTGCCTGCCATGAAGTCTGGGATCCTCACAGAAGGTGGCAGGAAGGCTACAAGCAGCTACATAGGAGTCTGTGGAGCCCAGGCCCAGCTCATTGCTGGCAGCAGTTGCACACACACCTAAAGGCAGATGGCAGGGAAGGGACCAGGTTACACTGTCACAACAAGGATTGGGTCATTCATGGCTCCCCTGCCATCTGCCCCAAGGTGTACATGTCAAGCAAAATGTCTTTGCATACCACATTCTGGCATGCGTGCCATGGGTCACCTATCCCTGCTATATACTATCTTTTCTCATATAGCATAGGGAAATAAGCACCTTTTCCCCAAAAAAACCAGATCCTGGATAGTGGAGTGCTCTTTATATGCAAGGAAATACAGTAAGAACCATCTCTGCCACTCACCAGGCAAAAGTAAAAGTAAATTATCCACAAAATCCATAGAGGCAGAAAAATGAGCAGGTTTAGCTTCACATACTACTAGTGCTTAACACTTACTTCTTTCTGTCTTCCAAAATAAAGTCTGTATCTTATTCTGAGGCATGCTGTATGCAAGGAAATATGTTAGTTGGTCCAATAAAAGTAATTACCAAGCAAACCTTGCTTCTAATTTATTTTCTACAAGAGTTGTCAACATGGTAAAATTGTGGCATGTAAAACAGCCAGCTGGCAGCCCAAGATAATTTTTTTACTGACAATCTGTAAACTTTTTACTAACAAGCAAACTTTTTAGTGACACGTTTTAACTAATATATGTTCTGTATAAAGTAAATACAGCTCTTTTACCAGACCCTGCCCTGCTTCCAGGTCCCAAATGAAAGGGTTAGCTTCAAATGAGGGTTTTTAATACCAAGAAAAGTGAGGGGGAAAGGGAAAAAGGGTTGGTTGTCAGTAAAAAGTTGGCAACCTTGCTTGACTGCAGAAATTGTTTTACACCAAGCTGCGCTCCCAGGGGTCACTTTCACACCCACATCCTGGCACCCCCAGCTGCACCCTGCAGACTCCAGAATGAGACACAGGAAGGGGGCTCGCTGCACCCTTCCCTTCATTCAGTCCCTGGTGACCAGGAGCCAAGCAGACAGAGCAGTAGGGCAAAGCTTACTGCCCACTTCTCAAACCAGGGAATCCAATGTGTGAAAAGCCAGTAGGGAACAGCTGGCAGCTGCTCCTCCCTCCCCTCCTGGTCTATGGAAGGGAAAGGAGCAGCCACTTCCCATGTCTTCTCCAAACCAGGATGATCCCAGGTTCAGAAAGGCATAGGAACCCTTCCTTGTAGCTGCACTCTCCCTGGACCTTGGGAAGAATTAAGTTATGGGAAAGTATGCAAACTTTCATTCACCTTGGAGGAAATCTCTCAGGAGTGACTTCTACCTGGTTGCAGTTAGTATGTTTTCTCTCAGAACAGCCATTTTTGCACCACAAGAAATAACTAGACTCTCTGTACACTCATTGTTTCATGGGACAGAAGGTCTGTACATGGCCCTAAACAGCTGGGAATATTCTTTCATGCAGCTTCACATCTCTACAATTTTCCCTTTCCTTACAAATTGCTCAACCACTTCCTCTTTTCCAATTATTCCTTCTGACTTTAGTGACAGTTTAACTTAAGCCCATCTCTGACTTCCCCTTAAGCAAAGCACTTTTCTATTCTCTCCTCCTTATAAGAACTAATATCTATTTTCTCATGATTTCTAAGAATGAACAATATTACTGCCTATGAAATTTTGTTGTGGCAACTGCTACAATTACATCTTATCAAAAATTATTCCAACAAACTTGTACTCTGCCATACAATACAATGGGCACGTCTACATGTGCAAATGCTCCTGAGTGGGTTTACTCTAGTCTAGAGTAAATTACTCTAGAGTAAACCCACCCTGGGCAGACATCTACACATGCAAAGAAGCAGGATGCTCATGGCAGCAGTATGCTTCTGCCCCCACTGGCCTTCCCCACTGGCCCCCTGCAGCAGCCAGAGGGAGCTCTAGTCTCCCCCTGGGTGCTAGCCCAGGGACTGGCAGGGAGCATGGGGCCAGAAGACACCTGCCCCCAGATTTGTTGCTCCTGGCACCTGCCCCCAGGAGCTGCAATTGTCTCCACCTGGACTCCAGTGGTGGAGCCCACCCTGGCAGCAGGCAGCTCCCAGGGGCAGGGAGCAATCTCCCACCCCCTGCTGCCCAGCTCAATCAGCCATCTACACATGCTGTACTGTGCAATAATTACTCCTGAGTAAATTTACCACTTGTATTTACAGACAGCAGATTTACTCGGGATTAGAGCAAAGTACCATGGTGCAG
>NW_017729031.1:20708986-20709314 GCF_001723915.1 Gavialis gangeticus
CTCAATCAGCCATCTACACATGCTGTACTGTGCAATAATTACTCCTGAGTAAATTTACCACTTGTATTTACAGACAGCAGATTTACTCGGGATTAGAGCAAAGTACCATGGTGCAGTGTCGGCATGTGTAGATGATGATGCTTACTGCACAGTAATTTACTCTAATCCCAAGTAAATTGTCTCATATAGACATGCCCAATATGTATAATTCTCTAGTGAATTTAAAATTTCAAACTTCAAATGCTTTGGGCCTAAGTGTTCCAAAGCAGTCTCAGAGCAGTACTTGCACATATTCATAGATTCATAGATTAAGGGTCGGAAGGGACCT
>NW_017729031.1:20709325-20718161 GCF_001723915.1 Gavialis gangeticus
GGTTTGAACTAGCTATTCTGAGGGCGAGTTCCTCCAGTTCATTCCCCATGCTACGAGCATTGGTGTACAGGCATTTAAAGCCTTGCATGACTTGCATATTAAAATAGTTTAAGTACTATTTTTTAAGTGACTGTGAAAACTGTATAGTCTTGGTCAACAGATGAGCTCTCTCATTTATATTCAACATAATATCTGCTGACTTTAGTCTCAAAATATATTTTTACTTGATTTAAGAATGGATACTGCTAAGGAAGAAGTGAGGTGATTATATTTTGACTCGTGCGAACAAATTTGTTTAATTGATTTACAGGTGCTCAAGCTCTTGAGGTATAAGAGTTGAATAAGAAATAATCAAGGAAATAATTTGGAGAATATCACTCAGAAGAGATTCAGAGTTGCCAATTTTTCTTACGAATGGTGTTAACCCCCTCAGCTTCCATTTCCTCACTACCCCCCAAAAAGGAAAAAAAAAAAAACAAAGCTTGAATTTCATTTACCCAACAGAACCTGCAGTACTTAAAAACATGGTCTTCTACTTATAAACTAATCATATTTCTTCTGCAATGTTTTAAACAACAAATTCTTCTGTTTCACAGTACAATTGCCTAATGGATGAATCCTACAAGGTCCTGAGAGCCCTCAACTTCCAGTAAAGTTTAAAGCATTGAGCACGTCACAAAAGGAACTAGCTTCACAACTTGCAACTGGAATGTTTAGATGCTATGCACACAGCTGTTGTTTGTACACACACACTAAAGTTTTTGCATGTACAAAAGGCTCAGTATGCAGATGGTTACATTCATAAATAGTTGCAGGTGCAAATTTGGAAGTCAGACAGCTTGAATATTTGTTCCTTTGTTAGATGATTTATTCACAAATTAGACCAGTACTTGAATTCTATCAACTCCATTAGAAAAATGTAGTGGATATAAAGTAAGAAACAACATTTGTTAGAGAGTTTGTTTAGAAGGATTTTTGCATAAAAAGCTGATCAGGTTTTTTTCTGTAGTCAGTCAGATGGTTTCTATATTACTCTATTGCATTCTATATAGCTGCAGCCTTCAACACTGATGTTTCTCACCATCTTCCAGGAGTGCAGTAAACAAGATAACTAACATCTGTCATATGCTATTTGTTCTCTCATCCATTCCCCAGGGGAAGAACTGTGTGCTCTTCTATTTTGATAGGACAGTTTATAGACAGGTAGGAAAGCTACATAAACAGCTACATTCATCATTATTTAAAACAAACTGTAACCATGAACATAAGTATTTGACAACAAATGCTTATTTGGGCAGTGTACCGTCTATGGGAAACACCCGGGTGAACTCCCAAGCCTCAAAAATCTTTTCAGGTTTTATAAGTTATATCCTCCACTGAAAGTATTTCAGACTAATTTGTTATGACAGAAAAAGCTGTGAGTATTGCCAAATACTGTCTGAAGGGTTTCTATAATAAGAGCACAACATCATCTATATTCCATATTATATTTGTTAATCATAACTTCTGTCATGTAAACACGATCAAGGAACATTTTGTTTTATTTTGGTTTGCTGAAAAGACCAGTAACATAATAACAATTATAATATCACCATCACCAAAACAAAATAGCCGTGTCTGGCAAGCAGCAGAAAAAGGTAATCAAAATAGAAAATAGTTACAGTTAATATGTTTTCTTTGGAAGTGCTTCTGGGTTTCATTTTCAAGATTCAGAGTTATCTGCTTTCATTTGATTAGGGACAATGCTACACAATCTGTCTCAACTGCTTTGATTCTCTTACCAAATAAAAGAAAACGTGTGTCACACATGTAAGTGGGAAAATATTCAGCTACAGGGAACACAAGAACAAAGAGAAAAAAGCCCCACAAAGTTACTTTGCACACATCTGTAAAAACAATTACACTCAGAGGTAGCAAATCATTGTGTATTAGGAATGCAATGAGACAAATTCTACCCTCAGACATGCTCACAAGGCATCTTTGAAGTCCATGGGAGTACCTTGAAATTACATCAAAAGTCATCATTTGGTTCCATTTACAATAAGTTATCTATATCTGTGGATCATTTATTTAATTTGGCAATTATTTTCAAAGGTTTCCTTTATTACAGTTTTCTACTGTGCAGGGATGTTTTCATCATTCCTCCATTGCTTGATTCCTCTACTAAATCCTTAGATGCTTTCTTACTTATCCTTTCCCTCTAGTTTCTGAGGATGTTCTTATGTTTGGGAAATAATAACGGCAGACAAACCAAACTAACTCTATAGGATCATAGTCTCATAGGAAAGTAGGGCTACAAGGGATCTCATGAGATTATAAATTCATAGATTCACAGACATTAGGGCTGGAAGGGGCCTTGAAAATCATCAAGTCCAGTCCCCTGCCCCAGGGGCAGGAAGTCAGCTAGGGTCAAGGGACCTCAGCAGGATAAGCATCCAAGTATTTCTTGAATGAGTCCAGAGTAGGTGCCTGCACCACTTCTGGAGGGAGTCTATTCCAGGTCTTGGGGGCTCGGATGGTAAATAATTTTTTTCTTATGTCCAACCTAAAATAGTCTTGGAGGAGTTTATGACCGTTGGTCCTTGTTATCCCTTGGGGCACTCTGGTGAACAGGCGTTCCCCCAGATCCTGATGCACACCCCTTATACACTTATAGGTAGCCACCAGGTTCCACCTGAGCCTGCACTTTTCCATGCTGAAGAGCCCCATGGCTCTCAGCCTCTCTTCATAAGGCCTATTCTCTTGCCTTCTGACCATGCGCGTGGCTCTCCTCTGGACTCTCTCAAGCCTCTCCACATCCTTCTTGAATTGTGGAGCCCAGAATTGGATGCAGTACTCCAGCTGCAGCCTCACCAAGGCCAAGTACAGTGGAAGAATGACATCCTGAGATTTTC
This sequence comes from Gavialis gangeticus, assembly GCF_001723915.1. NCBI lineage: Eukaryota > Metazoa > Chordata > Crocodylia > Gavialidae > Gavialis > Gavialis gangeticus. Next base: position 20,712,220 of record NW_017729031.1, read on the forward strand.
TTGAGAAGCATCTGTGGATGCAAGCAAGAGTCTGGTTTGCTTTGCCAGCTGCAACATCACATTGGTGGCTCATGTTCATCTTGTGGTCAATCATGACCCCCAAGTCTCTTTCAGTCGTGGTGCTAGCAAGCGTAGCACTGCCAAGCCTATAAACATGCTGGGGGGGAGGGCGGGGGCTCCCAAGGTGGAGTACCTTGCATTTATCGGTATTGAACATCATTAGGTTTGTATCCGCCCACTTACTAAGTATAACCAAATCAGCCTGGAACAGTAGCCTATCCTCAGGTGTGGACGCTATGCCCCAAAGTTTAGTGTCATTGGTGAACTTGGCCAGTGCACTTCTGACACCAATGACCACATCATTGATAAAGATGCTAAAGAGAACTGGTCCAAGGACAGAGCCTTTGGGGGACACCACTGGTCACGGAGCACCATAATGATTTGCTACCATCGACTACTACTCTCTTGGTCTGACCTCAAGGCCAATTTCCCAGCCATCAGATTGTGGTGTAGCCAAGGCCACAATTGGCCAATTTTTCCATGGGGAATTCATGGAACACCAGATCGAAGACTTTCTTAAAGTCCAGATATATGATATCAATCTCTTCCCCCTTGTCCAGGTGATATGTCACCTGGTCATAGAAGGAGAAGAGATTGGTCAGGCAAGACCTACCAGGGACAAACCCGTGCTAGCTGTCCCTCAGGATGTTGCCCTCAGCCAGCTTATGAAGAATGCTCTCTTTGATAATTTTCTCCAGAATCTTACCAGGGATTGAGGTCAAGCTGATTGGCCTGTAATTCCCAAGATCTACTTTTGGCCCTTTCTTGAAGATGGGTATCACATTGGCCTTCTTCCAGTCTTCAGGTACTTCACCTGAGCATCACAAGTTTTCAAATATTTTTGGCAATGGTCGGGCTATGACACCTGCCAGCTCCTTGAGTACTCTAGGGTGTAATCTGTCAGGACTAGCTGACTTGAAGGTATCCAACCTCTCAAGGTGTTTCTTTACAAGGTCTGCACTGATGCTGGGTATTAATATGCCCTCACCCTGGCCATCCCGCGTCATGCTATGCACGGTGGTCTCTTTGGGCTGATGAAAGACCGACACAAGGTACCCATTAAGCAGGTTGGCTTTTTCCTGGGTGTCGGTTATCAGCTGTCCCATTTGGTTCAGCAGGGGTCCAATGTTACCCTTGCTTTTTTTCCAACTCCCTACATATCTAAGTGATCTAGTCCAGCCCCTGCTCAAGGCAGGATCACCCCTGGCTAAACCATCCCAGCCAAGTGTCTTTCTAATCTGCTCCTGAAGATTTCAAAGGATGAAGATTCCACAATTTTTCTAGGTAACCTGTTCTAATGCTTGACCACCCTCATAGCCTAGAAGTTCCTCCTAATCTCCAACCTAAACTTCCCCTGCTGCAGCTTGAGGCCATTGCTCCTAGTCTTGTCCTCTGTAACTTAAAAATGGAAAACCAGCAGTACTTCCAAAGACCAAGGTCTACTCTCAGCTGTTGACAAGATCTTCCTCTATGAGGGAGCCCTTCAATCCAAAGATATTTAAGATAAAACTAAAACCTAGAACTGTATCCTGGTAACCCGTGGAGGGGTGGTGGGAGGATAATGTGTCACCTCCCAAATGGCCCACCCCTCCACAGCTCAGATTTACTCACACCTCTATGTGGAACCTGACTCTATGGAGAGTATTCTATAGGTTCCCAAGAAGGATAGGACAACGTTACAGAATCAGGCAACTTCCCAGAAATGAATGGGACAATGAAATCTTTGTGCAGAGGAAACCTATTGCAAACAGAACAGACAAACACAATTGGGTTCAAAGACAACATTTAAGAATTTGGCCAAATTGTAAGAAATCTGTGGAACAGCCCGTATCTTCTACACCGGAGTCAGCAATGTTTTTGGGCAGAGTGCCAAAAGCACCTACAACCTTGACTTGTAAGATGTTGGCATGCCAGGGGCAGATGGCAGGGAAGCTATGAGGGGCCTGTTCCTCCTTATGGCAGCATAGCCCCGTCCCTTTCCCCACCGTCAACCAAGGCACACATGCCAAGCAAAATGCCGTCATGTGCCATGCTCTGGCACCCTTGCCAGGGGTTGCCTACCCTTGCTCTACACTCTCATAAGGGCTATGAACCTTCAGCTATGTGCATCCATCATCCATTCCTGTTCTATCCCATACAAGGAGGCTCTGATGACTGAAGGGCTACTGCAGACCTGACTCGTCATTACTGAGCATGAAAGAAGCTATTGTCAGTCCATGGCCTTTAAGTGCTGATTCAGTCCTCAGACTGAGCAGAATTCCTCAGTATATAATTAGAATATCTGAATTAGGTGCTGAGTCAAACATGTGCCTCTTAGTATGAAACTAAAGATATGGCCCAAAATGCCAAGAGCTAACTACAATGAGAGTTTTACCTGTGTAAAGTTTACAAAATTTGACATAAAACGTATCATGCCAACAAGGGTTCTAAAATGTTAGTGATTTTAAGAAAACATGTTCAACTTCAGGGATAGAAGAAGAAAGAGTAAACAGACATTATCTTCGGTAAATCTCTTGTTACAACCTCAGTAGGCCACTGATGGGATCCGAAGTGAGCTCCATACTACCCTCTGTCTTGTAAGGTTCCTGTAATATGGGGACAGGAGGGAGAAGTCCTCAATTTGAAGACCAGAATGAATCATTAAGTACCACAAAAAGACACAGTTTAATATGAAACAGTGTTTAATTATCTAAACTTGTTATTCGCAAATACTTTTGAGCCAAAATAACCTCAGTTGAAAGTTACTATAATTGATTCCTATCTCATAAAATATTACTTACAGACCACATTATATATATATACCTATACAATTGACTTGGTGTTTTAAGCATTGTACTTTTACATTTCTATACGGTCACTTTATATAAAGACACAGCTGCCGTGTTGGGAAGGAAAGAGGATACAGCCTTTTACAGAGAGGACGTACCGTGCTCTTTCATGGAGGCTTTAAAAGATCTACTTTCTTATTCTGATGTTTATTATAATCCGTAATGAAACACATTAAGCATATGGTTGCTCTTAAGGGCCCTGAAAAACCCAAGTTGTTAACTTCATTTTCTTATCTCCCACATGAAAGACTGAACTTCATATGCTTGAATTGCATCCATCACACTATAAAGGCTTCTAATAGTTCAATACTTCAAACTCATTCCTTTACTAACAAAATGAGTCAGTGTTAACACGTTAATTCAAATATGTGTTTTCACAGGATTCTCAGTCCCTGATAAGCATTACTTCCTGCATTCATAATATAATCAGTGTGAGATGGCTAAGTTCTCACATATCAAACAAACATTCAGGACAGACTAGTTAAATGGTCTGCCAAAAGACAATCTGATATAGTACTATCAGTCTTCTAGGTTTTCTTGATTATCCATGTATTATTACTGGATAAATACAATTCAACACTAATATTACTGAATTCATGCTAAATTCAAATCTCCAGATTTGTACTGTAATATCTTTATTAAACTTTTAAAAAATTTAAATGATCCAAAATACTTCCTTTAGACTGTGTTTGCCAAATCTTAATGTGCTTCTCTACAACAACATATGGTATACTCATTACTTAAAGGCTGCTTCTCAGCAGCACACATCTTTCACTATAAACCAGTATGAGGATTGGAGCTGGGGACACATCTGCTCACATCTATTGACTTCTCAGCACAGTTTCAAACATTTGTTGAATTGCTGCCAGTCTCATTATTGTAAGATGTTTTTATAACATAGGTGAATAACAGGAACGTGATTTCACTTTATTCAAATTGATCTTAAATTGTTGTCAGAGAAAAGAATCAAAGGAATAAACAGCTGCAGTACTGAGTCATGTAAACACAGGGCTGTGTGATACAGGCTCCTTGTTACAGAGCCTTCCTATTTTTTTACTGAGGACGTGGTAGTCATAACAGCAGAAAAACACTTAAAGCATATATAAGAATGGGGAGGGGATCCCTTCTATTGGGGGAACTAAATATACAAATAAAAAGGGCTTGAGAAATTTTATTTTAATTAGCTTTCTCTGAGCATGTAGGCAGTAAAAAAAAAATCAGAAAGCTGCCCCATGTGGTGCCTCTTGGTAAAATAATCAGCTTTGATGTTACTCTTTTGATAACCCACAAGATTCTGGGTTGAGCAAGGGGCACCTCTTTAGGATTTACTCCCATTTGCCACGGCTGTGACAAACACATGTAGATTTTATCCCAAGCCAAACTTGAGAACATATTGTATTAAACAAGCTTCACAAGGCCGTCCAGATACTGATGTTCCCTAAGTGCCCATGCAGGTGAAGAGGAAAAGGGTAGGAGTCTGAAAGCAGGACAAAATCTGGGAAAAATATAAAACTATAAAAGAAAAGGAAAATTGAGTTAACTGGCTACTGTAGTCAGACTTGAGCAGATCCTCAGCTTGAGTAGCATGTCACAGCTCAAATCAATGACAGTATGGCAATTTACTCAAGTAAGGATCTGTACTAATGCAGAGAACAGTAAAATCAGTCTGGAAGGATCGGAAGCTTATTTCAAGAACCTTATGCAGGCAGAAGTGTTTATTTTGCAAAGCACACACCAATACATGATAACTGAAACAAAAATACTTATTGCCCTGACCAAAAATGTGACCCATTACCCTTCAGTTCAGAGGGACTTTTTATTGTTAATTCCTTACCAATAAAGGAAAAGAGTAGCAGGGGAAATGAGGCTTGTCAAAGTAGTCAAAATATATGAGGAATTGTGAAAGCCTGGAGGGGAACACCTTAGCATAAAATAATACCTTAGCACAAAGAAGTACATGAGCAATAATAAAAGCAGGAAAAATATAGAGCGCCTCCTGGCTATATGCTTTTTGTACATTTTCAGTCCTACATTTCTTTTCCCTTATATCCAGATTTCTTTTCAATAAAATGATTCTCTTGTCTACCATAGCTTTTCCCAGTAATGTAGTGTGGGCTCATCTGCATCCCTTCAGTGTTAGGCCCAGGAGCATATGCCCCAGTGCGGCTCCTGGCCTCTGTCTTGGATGTGCTCACTGGTGCTGACTTGGGGCCATTCTGAACTTCACACAGCAGGGGTGAGTGGTGAAATGTATGTGTTTCTCAGCCGCACTTCTGGGTTTGGCACAAAACCAGTATAGACAAACTACAATACCTATGTGACCCACTTATGCTAGAACAGAGCCTTGAAAGAATCTAAGGGCTTATCAGTACTTGTTTGTTCAGATTAAGGTACAGTTTGAATATAAGTGAATGGCTATTTGACCCATGGCTGGATACTCTTATTGTAGAATAAGACTATCTATACCTGGGGTAATTCAGGAATAATTATACTGAATAGATGTTTCAAAATAACACCATATGTTGACAAGCCCTAAAAGAAATGGGACAGTCCAACAATGGTACATGTTAGGGTAGCTTTCATAGTTTCATAGTTCGTAGGGTCGGAAAGGACCTCAGCAGATCATCAAGTCCGACCCCCTGCCATGGCAGGAAAGAGTACTGGGGTCAAACGACCCCAGCAAGGTGTTCATCCAGCCTCCTCTTAAAGACCCTCAAGGTAGGAGCCAGCACCACTTCGCTTGGAAGTTGGTTCCAAATCCTAGCCGCCCTGACAGTGAAATAGCGCCTCCTGATGATGTCTAGTCTGAATCTACCCTCTGCCAGCTTGTGACCATTATTTCTAGTCACTCCTGGTGGTGATCGGGGGAACAGGGACTCCCCCAATGCCTGCTGGTCCCCTCTGACTAGTTTGTAACAGGCCACTAGATCCCCCCTCAGCCTTCTCTTGTGGAGGCTGAACAGGTTCAGGTCCCGTAGCCTCTCTTCATAGGGCCTTCCCTGCTGTCCCCTGATCCTGTGAGTGGCCCTCCTGTGGACCCTATCCATGTTGTCC
>NW_017729031.1:20718663-20719079 GCF_001723915.1 Gavialis gangeticus
CTTGTTTCCCATACTGTGAGCGTTTGTGTAGAAGCATTTGAGGCCTCCTGAGGATGTGTGCACTGGCCCCCTAATCTCAGCATTGCCCTGGCTCTTGTTGCTTACCTGAGTATGTGTTCTGCTCATCGGTCTAGGCTGGGCTGTGTTTGTGGTTGCTGCTTAGTTTAGCAGTCCAAGGCTTCCTCCACTCTCGTCTTCCCCTTCCCCTGATAAGCCTAGTTTAAAGCCCACTGAAGGAGATCTGCCAACCTAGAAGAGAACACATGCTTACCTTTAGGGGAAAGGTGGAGCCCATCCCATCCGAGCATGTCTCTTGTCGTGATGTGCAGGTCATTTTCTAGGAAGCTGAAGCCCGCCTCAAGACACCATTCCCGAAGCTGCCAGTTGGTCTCTGTGATGCAGGTCTCATGTCGTCT
>NW_017729031.1:20724079-20724389 GCF_001723915.1 Gavialis gangeticus
GTCCCTGCTCAGGAAAATGGAGGCAAAGAAGTCATTAAATAGGTTAGCTTTGTCATCTGGTGTGACAACCAAATTTCCTAGCATGTCTTGCAGGGGCCCCACATTACCCGGAACCTTCTTCTTGCCCCCTATGTATTTAAAGAAGACTTCCTGTTGTCCTTGATCCGGAAAACTAGTCTCAGTTCCATCTCCTCCTTGGCCTTCCTGACTGCCCCCCTGCATCTCCGAGCAACCACAGTATAGTCCTCCCTCGTGATGGCCCCTCCCTTCCACTGGGTGTGCACTTACCTTTTGGCAAGGAGACATTCTT
>NW_017729031.1:20726013-20726240 GCF_001723915.1 Gavialis gangeticus
AGTCCACCATCAGGTGATCAGGGTTTCTCCTGGCCGCATCATTAGTACCCACATGGATTAGGACCATGGGGTAGTAATCAGTGGGCTGGATCATGGCCTGGATCATCTCCATCATGTCCTGAATCTTTGCTCTGGACAGGCAGTACACCTCGCGTATCAAGGGGTCCAGGTGACAGATGGGGCCCTCTGTACCTCTCAGGATGGACCTATGACGATCACTCGATGCT
>NW_017729031.1:20731240-20731501 GCF_001723915.1 Gavialis gangeticus
CTCCCCTCTGGGACCTCAGTGCTTCCCCGACTATTCTCCTTAGCTCATTGAAGTCCACCCTCCTGAAATCAAAGGCTGCTGCCTTGCTGTAGGCCTTTGCCACCTCGCGCTGGATGGTGAATTCCAGCAGATGATGATCGCTGTCGCCCAGGTGGTTGAGCACCTGCAGCCCCCTCATGAGGTTGTTGCCCTTGGCCAGCACCAGGTCCAACAAGTCATCTCCCCTGGTGGGGCTGTGCACCTCCTGGGTTAGATGGAGGT
>NW_017729031.1:20732537-20753641 GCF_001723915.1 Gavialis gangeticus
AGGGCCCTAAGGTGGGCGCCTGCAGGACAGGTGTGGGGGCCCCCAATCCCTGCCCCTCCCCGGCCTTGCTGAGCATCCACCGCAGGCCAGGGGGTGGAGGGACACCAGCTCCCCCATGGGCTCTGTCTGGGTGGAGGCCTTTAAAGACAGGTCTCTGGAATCTGTATAAGTTATGACACATCCCTGGGGCTTCCCTGATCTGGGCAGTACAGAAAGCTCCAGGCCTGCCTCAACACATACAGAAGCCCCAGGTAACCCATGATAATGCTAGGTATGGTAGGGGAAGTCCTTGGAGGCGAGCTTTATTCTCACGTATCCTGATGAAGGGCTTTTAGAGCCCCTTTATGCTCTTCCACCTTTCATCCAGTCCTACTGTATGTAAGCCTGATGAGTTTATGGAAAACATACTTTGATATACCGGTATTTTGCTACTCATTCACAATTTTCTAAATTTTAAGTAATGAAAAGACTGTGAAATGCACTGTTTGCCATCTCACAGAGAGTTCTTATTAAAAATATATGGTGATCCTGAGCTAAAAAGGAATTTTACAGAAGTAGCTTACCTTACCAAGCTTTCCATAACACATTTCCTTTTTTCATTGTTTACTACAGTGACATCAAACTTATAGAATATGGCACATGTGAAAATATGTCATCTCCTCAAAAATAAGGAAGAGGAAAGAGAAACATATAACAGGAAAATACATACCAGTTGGCAAAGGTGGAGATACAGTGAGCAACAGCAAGCTGCAAAATGGTTGCTTGAGGACCATATGTCTTTGCTGTATTTAAAGAACGAGGTCTCACACAGACTTTCAGTAGAAAAATTCCCATAAGAGAATGGATCCTAGTTAGTAGGGATCAGGCAGGATAAAATAAAGTGTATTGATGTATCAGTTTTAGTAAAACCATCACCATAACCAGAACCTTGTTGGCAGCATCAAAAGAATAAGGAAGACCACAGATGCATGAAAACTGAGTTGTCCTTTCAACCTTAATATCTGAAGTTAGCATCAAGACAAACTGGCTGGCCATAGAGAGACTGACTTACTAATTTCAATTTCATAACTCTTATGTAAATAAAATAAATAATTCTGTCTCTAGAATTATCAGACTAGTTGGCACCTTAAATAAACATAGAATGCTAAAATTACTGCTTTTTTCTGCATGTTGTTCTTCATGTCTAGCAAAGGGCTCCTTAAACATAGCTGCTTCCAGATATGAAAAAAAAATGTTTTACTTTATTGAGTGGGGATGCTATACGGCCATGGTCTCTGACAGCCTAAAGCCTTGCTGGGATGAGCTGTGAGGACATCAGGAGTATTCTATGATTACCCAGCCTGAGATGCCTGTCTTATACCTGCCACATTTTGATGTTGCTTAATGTTTATCAGGAGGTGGATGAAAACTGAGCAATGACCCTCCTCACCCACCCAGGCAAAATCCTTCTTTGTGGGGCTCCTCCTACCATTACACCCCATCCTTACCACGCTCTGTCTTCAATAAAGCCAATAAATTGTTGGTTGCTTTTGCTATGTTGAATAGCACTTAATTTAAATTAATCCAAATAAAGTCAAAATAAGGATGGCCACAAAATCAACTTTATGATCAGGAATTTCTTAATCAATTTAAGTCAATTCATTCGGGGTCTCAACTGAAATTAAACTCAAATAAATTTGCCTTTTTGCTTGGGCACAAGTTCAAAACCAAACAATCCTAAATCACTTCATTCCACAATGTGTCAATCGGACTGTTCACAGCCATCTATTTTGTACAGTCCTGTGGATCCCCAGTCTCCTACCTTCAAGTTGCAGCTGCAGTTCTGGGCCCAGACCCCTGGTTAGGACCAATGCCTCCCCTGGGGCAAACTTTACTTCTTTAACAGCCCCACACTAGAGCATACCAGCTACATTCCTTCTCTCCTTTTTTTTTTTCTTTTTTCCTTCTTTTCAGCAACACAGCTAAGGAAGAGGAAAAAAAACCTAAACCAAGAGAAAAGAATATCCCAAACTGGGCTCAAAAGGGCAGGGCCCCTTTAAGATTCATGGTCCCAAGCCAAATAGCCACTTCTCCCTTTGCAGTCTCTTCACCGCCTTCAGCCTCAGTTTGGTCCCCAGCAGGCTACCTCCTTCCCACAGCTAGGGTTCTCCCAGCTACTTTTGTCCAGGAGTTCGGTCCCCTTTCCCCCGTCTTCTGCAAGAGATTGGCACCTCTGGCCACTTCCAGTTCCAGTTACTCTCATCTGTCACCGCTCCTCTCCTTTTCACCCTTCTCCAGGCCCTGAAATGTTAACACTAACAGTCCTTCCGCCAATCTGGAAAGAGCATGTGCTCCTAAACCTTTGGGGCTGGTCCTTCTCACCAGGGCAGCTTCCCCCTGTTCCAAAGGTAAGTATTTCATGCTCCCATCCCTCTGGGCTCATCTCAGGCCCTCCTTGCCTCCCTTCACATACTTTAAATTCAATGCACTTCTGCACGGAGCCCAGCATATGTCCAGAAGAGGCAGCATGTTACTTTGACCTGGCTCTGCAGCATCTGTATAGATTGGGCACTTTAGTGGGGCTTTTTTGGCACTTGTATCTAATAGCTGATTGAATCAGCCATTAGATAAAAACACCAAAAAGCCCTGTTGATAGATGCTACATAGCCGGGTCAAAGTAACACTGCTTCTTCTTGTAAAGCATGTTTTTTTTTATTTTCACGTCTGCAAACAGCCATAAGTTACAAGAATGTCCTTTAAGCTTGTTTCAATATATTTAGCAATTTATACCCTGTATAAGCAATACAACAGAATATATAATAAACCTTTGAATCCCTTTCTTGCTTCATTGAAGTCTCGTCTTGTTTCTCTTGTATGCATAAAAACATGCAAAGCCCAAATAATCTCTGAAGAATCATAATGGGGTACCAGGAATGAATCGACTCTGTTACTTCACACATGATTGAGTTAATGTCCATACATTTATGCCCATAACCAGAGAGTTTAAGAGAGGTTTTCGACCTTTTTTGGTCAGGGTACCCCCAGCGGCCAGTGGAGAAGTGGGGAGTCCCCCAGCAGTCAGTCATCGAGCAGTGAGGGGGGGAGGGGTCCCCCAGCAGCTGGTCAAAACTGAAAGTGCCACGGGCTTCTCCATGCCACTGCTGTGTACCTCCTGGGGCCTTCCAAAGTACCCCTGTTTGAAAACCCCTGGTTTAACACCAAGTCAAAACCTCCTTTTGTAGCTTGTTTTGAATTCCAGTAGTATACTGCAGAATTCCAGCAGTAACCACGGTAGGCTCTTGAACCCTTTGGTACTAGTAGCCTTCTTTTGAGATGCTTTGGAGAAGGTGCGGACAACTGAGGCAGGTGAGCATGGTCTCTCTGATACTATTCAGGTTCCTTTGTGACCTGGTCACTTGAAGAAAGTGCAGACTATTTGCAACAGATCAGCCCTTTTGAGTCCATCTGGTCACTGTGCTATAGCCCTTGCTGCACTTTGTATGGCTCATGCCCTTCATTTGACACATTTAAAGAATGTTAATTTTATTATTAGTTCATTATATTTTACTATTATCATAAATTCAATTATTAGTAGGCAATATTTCCTCCATTTTTAAATTCTGTCTTTTCAATAGTAAATACCAAGGGAGGATCTTTGTTCAGTATGGCCTCTTATATTTGTGACAAGACTTCTTCATTTATTTCAAATAGTGAGATTTTCTAAGAAAGCAGTATCAGATGAGATTCTGGTTTGCATAGAGATATAGCAATATTACAACGTCCTAAGCCAGGGGTGTCAAACTCACCCCATGTCCTGAACTGGATCTGGACTACAGGGCCCCTTTGCTGGGAGTGGCACGGACACCAGCAAGACCAACATGGATGGCAGTGGGGATGGTGGCAGTAGGGCAGATGGTAGTGGGATCACCAGCCAAAGGGTAAGTGAGACTGTGTCAGCGCAGCTTTTGCTCACCCTCCTGCCACTGAGAGCAGGTCATGCCCCCCCACTTACAGCATCCCATTGATAGGTTGGAGGAAGCAACCCTGTGGACCAGATCTAGTTTGTTGGCTGTATGTTTGATACCTCTGCCTATCAGGCAATTGTTAACAATGGTCACTGAAAGTCTTCAAGAATGATACTATGCCCAGATGCAGTAAGCAGACTCAATAACCTAGTGTTAAAGAAAAATAATAGCAGTGAAAGTCTAGAAAGTCAAGTCAAAATTAAACAGATTTATGTCAGAAACATTATGCTGTCCAGATGAAATTAAATACATGTGTTTGGATATTCATGCCTGGCCTAAATTAAATTAGGTCAATGTGAGTCAGCAAAAACAGAACTACTATATCACAGTGGCAACTGTAAATTACCCTAGGGGCACAACTTTCACTATTTAGGTTAATATTTATATTAGATTGGGACTTAAGCAGTTAAAATAGATATTAGGGTACTTGGAGCATCTTCCCAAGAGTGTCAATATGTAGGATTTCAGAACTGAACAAAGGCTTTTAGGTTTGAAAACTAGTCTCTACTAACTATTTCTCTCTGAAAGGCAAAAGAAAAAAGCATCAAAGTACAAAAGTGTAGGTGAAGCTGCTACTGCAACTTTAATTCATCCCCATTGTGTTTTGGTATTAGAAAGTTACTGCCAACCACTGAGTAATCATTTTGCATATCACTTTGAAAGTATGTACAATTACTTAGTCTATAATTCATGCAATGACATCACAGAATATTGGTACAAATTATAGAGTCCCTACAGGGCCTCTCAGCCCCTGACCCTGATAATTTGATAACACTCAGCCCTACTTAGTTAAAGGAATATTTGAGAATTTCCTTCCTTTGTGAATATATGTCCCCCTAACCTTACCATATTTTAATGTTTGTGTATGTGTTCATTGTATTATAGGACATGGCAATCCTGATAAGAGAAAGCAAAGGTCAAGCCCAGATTGGGAAGGTAAAAAAAGTTTCCTTTCATATCAGAATGGCTGAGATACCACATATCCTGGAAAAGCTGCGAATTTCTGGCAGACATGATCATACTTTCTAACACAGAATGGACAGATAGCCTCTTGTGTTATAGCACATTCCCTGCAGTCCTATAGATTCAAACACAATGGGTGCTGACAGATGTGCAGGCTCCCACTCTAACTTATGAAACTTTACATAAAGAGCTATGAGTTAAAAAACCTCCCCACAAACCAACAGGTATTCATTCACCTGTTGGTGAGGGGGAGGAGGGGGGAGGAGGGAGGAAGAAATCAAGCCTGCCTGCAAGTGAGCAGCCAGCGGAGGAGCAGCCCCTCTCCTCAGCCCTGCCCCCTTCCCCTCCCAACTCCATGGCTGTCAGCAGGAAGGGAGGGGGGAAGCCAGCAACAGCAAGCTGCTAGCTGGAGTTTGCCTGGCTTGAACTGGAAGCGGGGAAAGCTGGAGGGTTCCAGTCCAACCACCCCCTCCAGCTCAGGCCAGACAAACCCCAACTGGCGGCTCAATTATGCTGGCTTCCCCCTCCCCTCTCCCCTCCTGTTGACAGCCCTGGGGGCGAGGCTAGACTGAATCAGTCCAGCCCCAATCACGTGAAAAACAAACCCTAGGGAACACAAGTTCCCTAAGGCACTCTAAAGTAGAGCACCTTCATCTGATACTTCATTTAAGGTCAATTTTTCACATGATCAGCCACTTCAAAAGCACTCTGCAGCCATGCACATGTCATGGCAGAGCTATAGAGTACTTTCAGGGGGCCAATCACACAAAAAATATAACTTCCATCTGTGCCCAATAGGTTTCAGATGTATTTCTGCTCTGATAGACAACCAGCATGGCTCATTTCCTGGGCATCAGAAGAAAAACAAGTTTCCTGCACAAACCAGTGAACGAAAAGAACTGGTGTGAAGGTAGACGCCTTCTTGGCATCCTCCACTCCCAGCACTGTCTTTCTCACTCACCCAACATGCTTTCTTAGGAGAGATAACAAAATTAAAGAGATTGACAGTAGATGGTATGGTGCTAGAGGACATATGTTCTGGGCTTCACCACAGGGCTCCCTCTCCCCTACACCCTGTCCTGACCCCACCTGGAGCAGATCGACGTCAATTCAACTCGTTGGGTTTTTATTCCTTCAGTGTTAAGGCCGCTGACCATGCTCACTTTACCCATAGGCCCCTTCTCAGAGTTATGCACCAATCAATATTTTCTCTGGTCTAGATTCCACTTACTCCCCTCCTCAATCAGTAAGAAAGAATCCTATAATGTCCCCTTCTAGTTTAGTCATTTCATCCTTAGGCATGAGCTCATCAGCAGCAACCCCTGGGAAACCTGGTCCCCTTTTAGCCACAGACCTTAAAGAGGCTGCCTAAACCTCAGGCCCTCTCCCCTTCTGTCCACGATTGTCTCAGCCTTTTTACAGTATCTGTAGTCACCGGATGCAGAAGCAGTGAGATGGGTCTGCCCCAAGTAAGTACTTTTCCACTGTCTTTTAATCCTTGGAACAAGGGCTGTAAGCGGACACCTGTTACAAATGGAATGATATGTTTGATGAGAGCAGTAACATAGCACCTAAAAATTATCCAGAAACCCTCTACTTTTGGATAAAACTATGAATGTCATAGATTATGCAGAACATTTGATCCAAAAGGGTTTGCTTCTCTTAGTTCCTCTACAAGTCACAGCTGTGACTGCCACATTATTTGAGTAGTTAATTTCCCCCAATCATTTTAAGCTTGTTCTCTGGGGGGAACAGGAAGAGGAAATAATACACAAGTTATAAAACCAAACCCAATATGCAAGGCACTTTTAAGTAATTTTCTAAAGAGAACAATTGCCTTATTCATTTAGGTTTTGCTACCCTTTCTGTCTTAACTGTCCACTGTGTGAGCTGATAACATTGCTGTTAGTATATAGAACTGAATTAATCAAGAACAATGGAGGGAAGATTGTTATTGCTTGTTTGAATTTTTATCTCTCAAGGGAGAATTTCCTCTAACCCCCTTGTCTCCATCCCAAATCCTGCAATAGATCAACTGTCCCCAAGGCTTAGAAAAGCTGGAGGCTGCTCCCAGCTGAGCCACTCTGTACCACTTCTGAAATGACAAAAGAAGCAGATCAGCATCTTTCCTTCCGACAGGAGACTTTGACAGTTCCCTCTACAGAACTCCCAGACCTCAACAGAGTAAGAAACAATCCTCAAATTTCCATATGCTGCACAATGCATCAATAGGCAGTCTTTGTTTGCCTCTTAATTTTAATTAAAAAGGGTATTAATAAATTTGCTACTGGATTCTTACAGGCAGGGCAAAACCAGAATAGGTAAAACTATTTGACAGTAAGCAACCCAAATGGAAGGATGCGTCATAATAGAGGTGCACCAATACATCGGTCCAACATCAGATTGACACCGATATAAAGAAAATTGATTGTATTGGAAACCAGTTGTATGTGGCCAATAATTTGGCTGATAAATGCCTGCACATGCGCACAGCCAGCGTAGCATGCAGGCAGCGAGGAGCATATCCCGGCAGCTTGGAGAGCTGTGTACGGCTGGTCTGTCGTGGTGAAAGGGGAGTGGGGAGGGAAGAGGCATGGAGGGGTAGATCAACGCCCCCCATGGGGAGGGAGTGGAGCTGGGACAAGCGCTGCCTGGCCCCAGCAAGGCGAGGCACAGGACACAGCTGAAGCTCGTTCAGGGAGTGCGGGGTGAGGGGGGTATCTCCTGCTACTGCATGCACCCCAGGAGGGCATGGGGAGGTGCCCCCGATCTGCAGGGGGGCAGGTGGGGACGCAGTTGCGGGCTCGGGTCAGGCCACACCAGGCTCTTCCCGGCACATGGGGAGGAAGGGGGGTTGGGTCGGGGCTACGCTTGGGGCAGGCAGCAGCAGCACTGGGAGAGGGCTACAGGAGGGCTATGGTGAAATTTGGGGTGACTGCAGTCCCCCACCATAACCCCTCTCCCAGTGCTACCACCCGCCAGGAAGAGCCTGGTGCAGCCCTGGCCCCAGCCCACAGCTGCAGCCTGCCCTGTCCATGCCCCATGCAGATCCAGGGGCATACACCTCCCCATGCCCTCCCGGGGTGTGCGCAGTGACGGGAGCCACTTTCCACCCTGTGCCCCATCCCACTTCACCCTGGCTGGGAAGCACCTACCCCAAGCCCCAGCCCCAGCCCCACTCCCCTCCTCACCACAGGGGCTTTGATCTGCCCCCCTCCACACCCTTTCCCTCCCCTTCCACCACAACACACTTACCAGCTGCACGCAGCTGTATCAGAAATCAAGTTGGTATTGGCCAACATGCTTCCTTAAAAATCGACTATCAGTATCAGCCCTCAAAATCTCTATCGGTGCACCTCTACACCATAGTAATTCTGCAGTAGTTCACAGATTTTTAAATAGGTTAATTTATTTGGTTATAAATAAAAAGCATCTAAAATTGCATTTCCTGGGATATTTTTAATGCTTATGTATAAGGGTGCAGTCCAATCCACAGTAGAATTGGTTATGAAGAAGCTGCCCCTATGGCTAGGTTTGTACAGGATGATTCACAATGGGATTTACTGCACTAGTCTCTCGTACTGATCAAAGACAGGACACTGGACTGAGCATAAGGATCATTAACCTGATCTGATATAATATTTACAACAGGGGTGCTAAACCTACTATAGCCTGCAGAGCCTTGGAATCCAGCCCATAGGGCTCCCCATTGGTTGAGAAATTTGGCAGCAGGAAAGCAGTGGCAGTACTGCCACCCCTTCCTACTGCCAAATCTCAAGTCCTGCAGGGCAGGTCAAAACTGGGCCATGTCCATCCCCCAGGCCAGACTGGAGTCAAGCCATGCCCCTTCCCTCCAGACTGCTGAGTTGGGGCTGAGCTGCACCCCTTTCTCCTTGCAATGCCAGGACACACCCCCTCCCCCTGAATGGCTGATTTGGGGCTGGGCCACACCTCCTTTCCCCCATCCCCACCTGTGAAGCTGGTCCATACGCCCCTCCCTCAGCCCAATCAGGTTGAGGCTGGACCATGTTCCTTTCCTCCCATGGAGCTGGGCCATGCACCCCACCATGGGGCTAGTTCAGGGCCAAGCCATGCCCCTCCCCCCACAGAGCTAGATCAGGGCCATGTCATAGTGCCCCCCCCTCCCCTCCACATGGGGCCTGGTTTGGGCCAGCCCAAGCCCACTTCCACCACACAGCTGGATCATGTCTGGGCTGCACCCCCCACCCCATAGCTGAGTGGCACTCCATTGGATCCAGCCTGTGGAAGGATCAGGTATTGCCCATCCAGCCCACTGGCCAAAAAGATTGAACACCACTAATTCAGAGTAATGGAATTTTTGCTATGTCCAACATTTTCAGCAGAATTTAAGCTTTACAAGTTATATACCAGCATTCCAGCCTCTATGACTGAGGTGGCGGGAAGATACTGAAGATACGTCCTGGAACCTCACTTCTAGGAGTGGTGAGAAATACCTCTATTCATCTCAGTGAGCTGCTAATTCTAAAAATAGTAAATCAACATTAGCAACTATTGATTTGAGGATCATTGCAGAAGTAACATTCAGTGGTTTATCTGGTGTGACAGATAAGGCAGTTCAGTAAAAGCAAAGCCTAAAAGTTTTAAAGATGCAAATGGCTGAATGCTCTGTCAAATATTTTCTGCGCTTAAACATTAATACTTTATAGGCACAAAATGGGAGTTATACAATAAGTAATAGATTTATGCTTCACAAATCCCAGGGGCTTAGCATCCATGTATCACTAAATTTCTCCAGGAGGAATTAATTAGAAACTAAAGAAAACCAAACACTCAGCTACTAGCCTGTTTGAAAATTGCAACCTAAGCAATAATTAACTAATATCTATATTCCTGAAAAATTGTCACTCAGCACAATGATGCTATTACTATTTAATTGTTGATCACTAAAGTAGGGACATCCAATCTTAAGGACACAATTTCATGAAGCTATACTAAGAGCTCATCCACCTTGTTGGCTGTTACCAGCTGAGTTGATTGACCTGCACTGCTGAAAGCATGTCTCATTCTCAGCCTCATGTGACAGGAGGGAATTGGTTGCCTGTTTGAGAAGGTCTTTGTTATCTAGCTGAAAAGCTTTGGTGAAGTGTGCCTCTATTAATTTTTCACACCCAGCTTAAGATTTTTGGAAGATGGTCTACATTTGCACAGTAATGATTTCTGTGGATCAGATCCTCTTTTCATTATTAATAAGGTCAATGCAGTTACATCCGTGTGCAATCCATGTGGGAAGAGTCAGATCCCAGGGTCTGTAGGACAATTTTTCCTTACCACGCTGTAATTTTTCCTGTTTTCCTTCTTTCTCAGAGTCCCCGCTCAGCTGCCAGAAATTTCTAAATTGGTGAGCTCACTCTCTCTCCCCTTCTCTTTCCTTCCCCTTTTCTCTCCCTTTCTCTTTGCCCCTCTGTCCATTTCAATGGGCTCCTGCAGTTACTCAGGCGGACAGCATTCCGTTGCCAAGCAACTCTCTGAAAAGAAGCACATGCTGCTGCTGCACAGACAGAGCGTGCCCGTCTGCTCCAGTGATGCTGTGGCCTAATTTCTGCCTCCCTTGTATGAAGTACAAAAGGGAACATCTCCAATGTGGCAGGCAAGGGAGTCTTGAATTATCTGCGCTATTTTTTTTTTTTTTTGTTTTTCCCCCGCTCTCCCGATTGGGTGCCTCCCCTTCCAACCCAGGGCCCCAAGAAGTCACGCACACCTAATCTGCTCATATGCATTTGGGTTTGTTCCCTCTGCTTTGCAGATTACTGCCAATTTTCTGTTAGCTTTTGGCTGAAGGAATAGTACTTATGGAGATCGGTCAAGCTTTCCCTTAGCTCTCAGTTCAAGACAATTTTGCATGTAAATTCTCAAGCCCATTCATCTATAATCTTTTCCTACCTGCCTGTTTCTCTGCTGTTTTTATTACAAGGAAGCCTTTTAGGCATGCAAGTGTGGTCGCCCTTATTCTCGCTCCTTTGACTGTGTCTTCCTCAAAACAAAGAACTGCCTACTGAGAAATTCCTTAGGTTTTTTCCCAGCCCCTTGAAAGGTCATCATTTTATCCGCTGAGTAAAGAAGTCTGCCAAAACTTTTCAATGTTCAGGATGCTTCGATCCAAGTTTTCTCGTTTCAACTCATGTCTAATCTGTGGTTTATAATCCCTCACTTGCTAGAAATGATAGGCATACCATCAAAAAGACTAACATTAAGCAGCCAGTTCAGCAGTGGTTCCTCACATTCTTTTATTGGTGTGATTTTAATCTGAGGACTGCTTAGAGGAATTGATGTAATCCAAGCCTCCATCACTTCCAGGATAGATTGCAGTTTATTTCTGCCTAGGAGTGAAAGTGAACAGAAGGTTCACTTGTAGGTTCTGCAATCAGAAGCAGTCTGCTACTGCTGTATGCGCTGACTTTCACTAACTCCTCAATTTAGTGACTTCTTTCAGTTGGACTGTAAAGTCCCAAATCTAATCTACAAATCCCTAAATTAGGTTTTTGCACCCCTGACTCTAAGACAATCACGATCCACAGAGAAAATGCGGCAAGGATAGGCCCTGTCTCTACATGAATATAAAAAGATCCCACAGTACTTTACAGTAAAGATCACAGCGCAAACTTTCTACCTCTCTTTTTCATGATTATGGGAGAAGATTCAGAGTGTTTCAGTGTGTATACTGCAAAGAGTAGGACAGTGTGTTTGTGCACCATTGACTTCTCCTGGAGAGGTTCAGAACTGCTTTTACATTGATAACAAATTAGCTTGAGTGTCTAGGTCCTGTCCTTTGGGAACAGAAGGATGGAATTTCTATTCCTTCAATCTATGCAAAGAGCCATGAAACCAGGGAGACCAGTACAATGACAATTGTGAAGTAATCATATAGCTCAGGGGTGGCCAACTTGTGGCATAGGCAGCCTCTTTATGTGACCCATGGTAGACTAGGGAGGGGACAGGGAGCACAGCAGCAGATATGGCAGGGAGCAGAAAGCAGAGCATCAGACTGTAACAATTTGCAGGTTCCTGCATGTTGGAACACAGGTTGTAGTGGGGAGGATTTGGAGGGTGACACCACGAAGTGCCATATGCTTGGAGAATTTTGCAGTAGTTCTGAGCACACAATTTCATGACTACAAGCAGCAGCACTGAGCACATGGCACATCAAATAAAGATCTAATTTGCTGCAGTCCAAATACAGTCCCTTTGTGTGCTGACAGATTTGCAGCTTCCCAATCTAACTCATGGCACTTCACAGAACGAGCCATGCATTGACCAACCCTCCCAAACCAACAAATGTTCGTTGTTGGATTGAGCTCCACTTTAGAGCCAAACCAGCAAGAGAGGCTGCATGTCTACAGCCTCTTCCCCTATTCCCTCCTGTCCCTCCCCCAGCTGCAGTGCTGTCCCAGGATGGGAAGGGGAGATGGAAGGGGAAGAAGGTCCATTCTGAGGTTTGCCCAGGCTGTACTAAAGTGGAAGGGAGGGGGCAGTGGTTTGGAGCCCCCCACCTTGGGAGGGCTTCAATCCACCCACCCCACCCTCCAGTGCAGGCTGGGCAAACCCCAGCCGGAACTCCCTTCCCCGCCTCCCATCCTGACCACAGCACTGGGAGCAGGGCTGCTGCTCAGCCCAGCTCTGCTCCCAGTGTGCCCTGACAGAAGTTAATGAAGGTGCTGCGCTTTAGAGCGCCTTCATCTGAACCCTCACATAATGAGGGTTCTTTTGTCATGTGATTGGGCACTTTTTTAAGCGCTCTTTAAGCGCTGACAGGTGCACAGCTGTACAGAGCCTTCAGTGGCTGATTGTGCAATAAAATGTCATTTCTGTCAGCATCCTTTATTATTGCACAAATCACCATGCCTGAAACAGATCAGGAAGATAACACTGTGCAGGAAGGAGAAAACAGAGTAGCAGACTGGGCAGGGGAAGGAGATCAGTGTAGCACTTAGGGAGGGTGGAGGGCTAATTGCCCTGGCCACCAAAAAGACAGGCCATCACTGATAAAGTTTATGAAATGTTTAGAAATATTCTGGAAGGAAAGATATATAAATACAAAATATGATTAGTCTGGTATACATCACACACTATAACATTTGGCATTTCACACACTTAGATACGTATGTGTGTCTATGTATACATGCGTATACACACACACACATATATATTACACAATTTAATACTGAGTGATACAGAAGTCAAAGCAGCCTGATAGTACTAAAAGAACAACAAAATAAACAATTGATTTTTGCAATAGAGAACAAACTTTCTCACCTCTGCAGTCAACTTAAGACGGACAGAGAACCCCCAGAGTTGCTGCTGGTAATTCCAGCGAATACAATTACTCATCTTTTCTATCAAACAGATTTTTGGGAGTAGAATTCATAGCAGTAATTTAAAAAATCCAGAACATGTGAGTCAAACTCATGGAGCACCGGCTGGATGCATCCTGCTGTATGTATTCCGCTAGCCCCTGCATGAGTCTATGATGACATTGTATTTTGGCCCACTGCCAACAAAACAGTAAGTAAAATAAAGCTCCATTTCTTTACGCTGGGAACACACAGCTGGCTTCAAAGGGAAATGGACTAACCCTAGTTCATTTCCCTTCTTACATGTTTAAACAGCTTCTGCACTCAGAGGAAAACTGACTAGGATTCATTAGTTTCCTTCTATATTACACTCATTGCTGCTGGAAGCGGAAATAGATCAGAACCCTGGTCAATTTCCTCCTGCAGTATGCTTCAGGCCAAATTTTTCTCTTAGCTACACCTGATTACCTCCACTGACCTCACTGAGATTGCTTATGTATAAATCCACAACTTCTTCAAGTCCTTGAATGATGCTGTTGTTCTTTATTCAGGGAAGGACCAATTAGGGAAATTAACTAGAATAATGCTACTCAGTTTTTTCCATGGAGTCTAGCATTTTTGATGAACTGCAGAGGCCAAGCATTGAGGGAGATGCAAAAACAGAAAACCAGCCAGTGGAACTTCTGGAACAGAGAGAAAAGGGAGAGGAGAGAATAGCAGAGCCATAAAAATACAAGCTAAGTTGAGACCAAATGGAGAAAAAGAAAGAAAGTGGGCAATGCACACAAAATCCATGGGAAAAAAAGAGAGTTTAATGAAAATAAAATACTGGCTCCCTAGAGAGGCAGCAGTCCTGAGGGTGCTGCAGGAGCCCGCTCAGGGCAAAAAAGGGAGGACTGTCCACTTGAAGGGCTGCCGGCAAGATGGCTGCCACCCCTAGCCCCACCCTTGCTGCCGAACGGCTGCAAGGGCTGCCTGCCATGTGGCGCCGTCCTTCTTCAGCCAATCGGTGGTAAAGGGTGGGGCCATACGATAGGCAGCCTTTGCAGCCAATCGGCAACAAGGGGCAGGCCTCGGACAATCAGAGGCATAGTGGGGTTGCTGCGCTCCACCCACGAAATGGCTGACTTGCTCCCCGTGCTGCCTGCAAAAAGATCCCTACACATTGTACAAACAGTTTATTTCACTGAGGTCACTTGGATTTAGACTAGAAGCCCCCCCAGCATCAGGGCCATGTCCATAGAAAAGTGAAAAGTACTTGGGTTTTTGGCTAGTTTTATTCTCTTACATTCTGGAGGAGGTGCCTGAGAAGCTGTGGCACACCGCTTACCGCATAGAATCATATCCTAATTAGCTGGTGAAAGACAGCTTTCATCCTGTCATTTTCCTCTATATCAAGGGATTTGCATCATGGGACAGTAGGAGACTGTGACCAGGAAAATGGTTACAGTTCCCTGATTCAATTTTAGGGTAGCCAGAAAGTGATAGAGCAACACAGGAGCACATTTCTGTTCAATCTCAGTGGTGGTTTATAGCCTTAATTTTGATCGCTACACCTTAAAACTTAACTCAGCCTTCACCGGAAAAAGTGTCTGACACCTCTCATTTGCCATAAAGACTGGTAGCTTGATACATGCACTCATAATCCCATAGATGGTCAAAACAAAACAGTGGCCAATTTGTGCCTTTTGCCTTCATGATTTACTTTCTGACTCCAAAGTCAAAAAGACTGAATGCCCCATCCATGCCTTCTGTTGTAACGAAAGGGTGGTCCACAGGAAGAAATCAGTCAACCCTTCAAGATAGTATCAAAAAACAAATAAGTACATGAAACAAAGGGATTTTACAGTACAGGCTTTCAAACTGAGACTAAGTGTATTTCCCTTTTTGTTGTAAAAGTACTTTGAATTAGCTTCTAAGCATAGTACAACAGAAGAGCTAAGCACGACAGAACAGAAGCTATAGAGACAATTCTTAATTGTCCACTTCAGCGAGGATAACTAATGCTATTTTCTTAACCCCTTCCTCGCTTGCTTCATATCTTTGCCTTTTCAGTTGCTTTCTGGTTTTGCATCCTTCCCTGCTCTTTAATATTGCTAGAGTCTTTTACAGAAAATCATTTTCTTCACTTCCCGTTAGGCATTTAGTCTACCTCACTTGCTATTAGCTCAGCCCTACCAGAATTTATGCTTGCTTTTAGCATCATATAATTTACTGTGGTGGGTAAACTAAACAAAAATACACCCTTGTTTCATCAAAGCATTTAGGTGGGGCTTAGATTATTTTTTAATGTCTTAACTCAGGCAGGAGGTTGGACTAGACCTCTGGAGGTCCCTCCCAGCCCTACTTCACTACGATGCTATGAACACTGGATAAAATTTCTAGATAGCAACTCTATTAGCCTAGCTACATAAGCTAGGCTACGTAAGTAGCAGCTTGTCGCATCATCAGGAACAACATCCTGGCAAAATCTCCCCGTCCAGTCTCCAATTTGAAGAGCCAGGAGATGTTTTCTTGAGAAGGACAATGAATGTACGATGTAAGATGTAGTCCACGGATTTAAAACGTATGGACCAATTCATAGGGGTGATTTCTCTGTAACATAAAAGTAATTTCTACTGATGGAAGCTGAGGCCTCCAAATCTTTAAGTAAAACAAAATGTTGCCTTCATTTACTTCAACGATGTTTCACAGAGTTGAGAAAAAAGCATGAGACTAGATATTATAGTAACAGGTGCCTTAAAAATACCTAGTGTGTATATTTAGACATGGCTATGGATATGGGCTAGCCTGTATATCTCAACCATGTCAATCTTGTTCTGGTATCCTTTCAGATATTACAAGTTAAGAACTGGTGAGCTGAATTAGACCACTATATACGCACACAGGTTTAATCTAATTTAAAGCTTTCACAGACTTTATTTAAACAACACTTGTTGTATGATCTACTTTTGGTTCTCTAGTTCAGTCAGCCAATGGTAGAAAACAAGGAACTTTGGTAATATTGCTTAATTAATGCAGTATCAATACTAAACATATGCAGTGCAGCAGGCAAGACAATGTTTAAATGATCTATTGTAGTAAATTATACGCTAGAAAGAAAAACTGATCTGGGAACTGTAACAGTTTCAAGTTAGACATAACTGCAAAAAGTACTGCCTATCCTTTAAACTTCCATGCTGCTAAGCTGAGTGAAATGGCTGTAGTCCTCTTTTATGGAAATCCCTAAAGTTAAATATTCTCTCACTGAAAAGATACATTCAAAGGTTCCTTTCACCTTCAACCTTTGACTAAACAGTTTCTGAAAAACAACAATCCAGGCAGCAGGGATTCTGGAAGACAAGCAAACAGAATCCAACATAACCAATTATT
Organism: Gavialis gangeticus; assembly: GCF_001723915.1. Classification (NCBI taxonomy): domain Eukaryota; kingdom Metazoa; phylum Chordata; order Crocodylia; family Gavialidae; genus Gavialis; species Gavialis gangeticus. The sequence continues at coordinate 20,749,207 of NW_017729031.1, forward strand.
ACACAGTCTTTAAATAAAGCAATAGTTGCTCTAGCAGGACTACACAAGTAATCTGTGGGTGCATCTACATGTGTGATTAATTCAAAGCAATAAACTCCATCACTTATTGTGCTGGAGTTTATTGCTCCTAGGTGTGCTGTTTGAACATGCACCTGGGACTGCAGCACATTGAACCAGATCAGAGCAGCCCTGGCTGGCAGGGGACCCAGGGGTTCAGCCTGCCAGCTCTGAGCTGCTCCCCCTGGCTCAACATGCTGAGAGGGACTGGCTGGGACATGAGGGTGCTCCAGCACAGGGCTAGCGAGCAGGCAGGCCCCACACTGATGCACCCTCGTGCCCCAGACAGCTGGGTCAGTGTCTATACTTGTGCTGCTATGCACGAAAAAACTCCACAGGAGAGCAAATTAATTTCCTGCAGCCTAATAGGACCACATGTGTAGATGCAAGATGTTTACTCCAGAACTAATACGTCTACTCCACAGTAAATGTGTCATGCAGACGTGCCCTGTACCTCTTAACCAGTAGTGTACAATTTAAAGTTCTAGATATTTTCCTCTCTGTACTTAAAGCTGCAAACAGCTTGCTTTAATAAGTTCAGCCTTTTTGTAACTCAGTTTGGAAAACCTCTAAGTGGACAGAAAGTAACTACGTTTACTTAGAATACCAAGAAAAGTGTGGAATAAAATGGATCAGCTCCCTTTTCAGCTACAGGTCATTAAAATTAGCCTGATTTTTAGTTTCAATTTTTGCTTCACATTCCCATGTCTCTAGCAGTGGCTCAAAAATGGCCTGTTGCAAACCCTTCAAACTTTCCACATAGTTGAATCTCATTAAAAACTAAAGCACCAGTTGTGTTTTTAGCATATACTGGTAATTAATAATCAATCACATTTATCATTTTCATTGTGGAGAATTTGGGAGCCAATCCAGTTCCCCTTAATTTCAATGAAATTGGTTTGTTTGGGTTTTTTGCCTCTGGCTTCACTGGTAGACTATCATAAAACTAAATGAAGTTATTGGAAGATTGACTGTATAGGTCCCTAGCCCTATATTTACGTGAGCATGTGGTTGACTGTAACTTAAAAAGAAGTTTAGAAAGAAATTATCATATATCAAGGATAACTAACAAAGCTTTCATTTTAGTTTACCTGGTAGAGAGACTTGGGTGTGTGAAGCTATACTTTGTGTTCCTCAGGTTTACAATTTATTATGAAAAGGTAGACGTTTCCATAATTACATCCTCACAGCATCTCAAAATAAAAGAGAAAAAAATCCTTGTGCTTTTGTGTTTGTTAGATTGTCTGTGCATTTTTAACTACAAGTCCTTAAATACTCCTTCCTTAATCTCATATACACTTGGTTTCTCCTCTGTCAAAAATAGAAGGCAGGGAAGGGTGGTACTTTTAGAGACTGATTTGTTTCAGCCTCTGGCAGATGCTAAAATAATGGCATAATTTGGAACTGAGGAAATTTATGCCCCATCTCAAGCACTGTGCGTCTCGCTATATGAAACACCTCAGGAAGAGACAGTTCCAGATCCAGTGATTATTATATACAGTTCAATATCACATTCACTGTGTTTTTGTCTGTACTTAGTTTTATCCTTTTTTTGAAAAAAAAATTAAAAATATGTCTTTCCATCAAATGCTGATATTGCAGATGTAATATCACTGTCACATTGCAACTTTGAATGATATTTTAAACAAAGATTTGGTTTGCGATAGGTATTAGCAGTGATTCCAGACATTACAAAAGTATTTAAACAGAAAACTGTCTCAACTCATTGCAACAAATCATGCCCAACACTGAATCAGATCCATAATATCCGTAGGGCTGCAAATTAAAAGAGGACTAAACCACAGAAGATGGCAGATAACTGCCCATCGAGCGTCACTTTTTAGTTCATCTCTCATCCTAGTCATGGCTTTTTAGAGTCAGACTGATCTAAAGGTCACTCTTTCTAAAAAGAACGCTGTGTCTTGAATCTCTTGCAAGGACTACTGAAATGATTAGCTGAAAAGCTCACCCTTAATGGCCTTTTGTCAAGGCTTGTGGTTTTGAAAAACAGGACTAGTAACAGCTCACACAAAATCAATGATGTACTGTATCATGTTTTCCCTTAATTCTAGACTGTGTATAACTTTTGTCTTCATGGTCAGGAAAGTTTGTAGTCACTGTGGACGCTGCATACTAGTGAGCAGATTTCAAGAAAAAAATACATTCTGTCAGCCTAGAGAATGGTTGATTGCCATTTCGCCACTCCAAAATAAAACAACGTGATACATATTACCAACAGAAAAAAAAGGAAGAGCTTTATTTATTGTGCAGCAGTTACAGTCACCAATAATTAGAGGCCTTTTCTGGCACAAAGATGCCACAGGATTTTAAACCACTATACCGAGAGAAGCAACATCTAGCAGTCTGTGGGCGCGTCTACACATGTGCTTTAAGGCACAGTAGCCTATTTTACTGCGCATTAAAGTGTCACATAAAAAGTGCAATTACGCTAATGTGCAGTAAAATAGGCTATTGCACATTAAGCATCACTTAAAAACTGTGCACATTCGTTACTGTGCAGTTAGGCAGCCTAATGAGCAATTCTTTAGTACCTCAAGGTACTAAATTTAATCCGCATTAGAAAAAGCACCTTAACGCATGTGCAGATGCATCCAGAGAGAGCAATCAGGAGCTAGGAGAGTGAAATCCTATTCCTGCTTATGTCAAGGACTTGCTGTGGAGCACTGAGCAAGTTACAACCTCATTGTACTTCAGATTTCATGCTCCTATGCAATTAATTGATTGCTTATTTTATTTACTTTGACTTACTTGGATACGATCTTTTTATTTCGCATCATTGTAGGTTAAAATACAATGATACAGGACAGAAAACAAAAAGCCCTTCTTCACCTCTGAACCTGGAAAACAGGCAGCCAAAATTTAAACTCAAACCCGGTTTTTAAAATGGGCTAGCTTCAGACTAGCTCAGAATATGATATATCCAATGCCACAAGTATGTCCGACACATCCAAGCAAGACAGCCAGAGCTCTCCACAAACTTGACCTTCTTTGACTACAGCTTGGCCTCGACCAGTACCCACATGTATATACCACCCTTCTGTTCTTTCCTGCCACATCTTGGTATTCTTGATTAAGCTGAAGGCTTCTGATGGTTCTGGGGCTACACATGTGAGACAGTAGGCCCCCTTCCCAGGGCTCCTGCCTTCCCTTACTCCGTCCATGGACCAACCAGATGCTCCTGAGAGACAAAACAAAATGGAAATGAAGAAAGAAAGAAACAAGTCCTCTGCTACCTGACAAGCAGTCAGGTCCACCTGAAGGTCCCAGACAGGTACTTATAGAAAATAATTCCACCATTAATAGTCCAATAAGATCAATAACAAAACAATAATTAAGGACTAAAAGGGGGGCATACAACCAGAGGAAGGGAGGAGGTATCACCAAGGAGGAGTACTCCTCCTTGGCCCGTGAGTGTAGGAGGGCTATTAGGAAGGCCAAGGCAGAGATGGAACTCGGGCTAGCGTCCAGGATTAAGGACAACAAAAAGTCCTTTTTCAAGTACATTGGGAGCAGGAAGAGGGCACCAGGCAATGTAGGCCCCCTGCAAGACACAAACGATAATTTTGTGGCTATGCCAGACAAGCTACCTGATGTTTTTAATGGTTTCTTTGCCTCTGTTTTCTTGAACAGGGACCGGGACATCCCACCTACCAGAGGCAGGGACAATCTCGGGGATAGCTCTGTCAGGCCTTCAGTCAGCGCAGATGTAGTTAGGGATCTTCTGGAAGGGCTCAACATTTTTAAATCTTCAGGCCCAGATGCCCTCCACCCAACGGTGTTGAGGGAGTTGGCAGGGGTCATCGCGGAGCCCTTGGTCCGGCTGTATGACCATTTGTGGTCATCTGGCCAGGTGCCAAGGATTGGAAACTGGCTAATGTGTTCCCAATTTTCAAGAAAGGGAGGAGGGAGGACCCAGGTAACAATAGGCCTGTAAGCCTCACCTCGGTGCTTGGGAAGATCCTGGAAAGAATCATCAAGGAGCACATCTGTGTGGGGTCAGCAGGGGAGATCATGCTCAGGGGCAATCAGCATGGGTTCATCAAAAGCAGGTCCTGCCTGACCAACCTAGTGGCCTATTATGACCAGGTGACTAAATCCTTGGATGATGGTGTCACCGTGGACGTAGTCTTTCTAGACTTCAAGGTGGCCTTTGACACTGTCTCTCACCCCATCCTCATCAATAAATTAAGCGACTGTGGCATTGATGCCTACACAGTTGGATGGGTAAAAAATTGGCTGATGGGGCGCACCCAGAGAGTAGTGGTGGACAGGTTGTATTCAACCTAGCGAGATGTGAGCAGTGGGGTCCCCCAGGGCTCAGTCCTTGGGCCCGCACTGTTTAACATCTTCATCAGTG
>NW_017729031.1:20758641-20758871 GCF_001723915.1 Gavialis gangeticus
GAGGTGGACACACTTGAAGGGAGAGAGAGGCTGCAACTAGATTTAGACAGACTACAGAAGTGGGCAGATGAGAATAGGATGAGGTTCAATGTAGACAAATGCAGGGCGCTGCACCTTGGGAAAAGGAATCCACAGCATGCATACAGGCTGGGGAGTTCTCCTCTTGAAAGGACAGGGACAGAACGGGATCCAGGAGTCATTATTGACTCCAAGATGAACATGAGCCGCCA
>NW_017729031.1:20759738-20766917 GCF_001723915.1 Gavialis gangeticus
AAAAGGGATGTGGCCAGCCTGGAGAGGGCTCAGAGGATGGCCACCCACCCGGTGAGAGGGCAGCAGGACAGGCCCTATAAGGAGAGACTGAGGGACCTAAACCTGTTCAGCCTCAGCAAGAGGAGGCTGAGGGGGGACCTGGTGGCTGCCTACAAACTCATCAGGGGAGATCAACAGCAAATAGATAAAGCCCTTTTCTCCCCAGCACCACGTGGGCTGATGAGGAACAATGGTAATAAGCTGATGGAGAATAGGTTTAGGTTAGAGATCAGAAGGCAATATTTTACACTTAGGGTGGCCAAAATCTGGAACCAACTTCCCAGGGAAGTGGTTCTCGCCCCTACCTAGGGCAAATTCAAAAGGAGGTTAGATGATCACCTGTCTGGGGTCTGTGAACCCAGCATTCATTCCTGCCTGTGGCAGGGGGTCAGGCTAGATGATCTGTTCAGGTCCCTCCTGACCCTAGCTACTATGAAACTATGAAACCTAAAGTACTTGGAACCTCTGTGTTCCTTAACTCATGGTTTGGGTCTCTCAGGCCCTGTAGTATCGGCCTGCATCTTGAGGTCTGCCTCCTTTTCTGCCACTCCTGTCACGGTAGGTCTCTGTCTGTGGCACCCACTCCTGGGCACCTGCTGCCAGACACTCCTCAGAGCGCCCAGACTTCCAGTGTTCTCCCCCTCCAGTGTGGGGAATATTCATAGGACGCAGGGCTTGTGTGCTCTCTTTGGGCCTGTTCCTCCTGTCAGCCATCTCTTCTCTGTGTCGGCTCTCCCCACTGTGCCGGCTCTCCTCACTCTGCTGACTCTCACCACCGTGTCAGCTCTCCCCCCGTGCCAGCTCTCTCCTCCAGCCAGCACATGGCTTCTGGTTACACTGGAAGCTGCGGCATGCCTGCCTATGTGCACTGAGCACATGCTTCTAAAGCTGGCTGAGGCTGCATCAGGTGTATTTGCCACTCCTCTGCCACCACCTGTGCTCCTACGAGGGGGTAAGAGACACAACTGGCTCTTCCTGGGCCATCCACTTCTCCCCTGGGGCACTTCCCTGTCCCACGCTCTTTGGGATGCTGGAAGCCAGGTTCCCACACATGACTATGCAGCAAACGTATTGTCCCCAGCCATAATGCCCTCAGATGGGCTCTGTGTTCCAGACAGGCTACCTCCTAAACTGGAATTGGTGTAGCCACAGAAACTCAGTGAAGTTATTTAGCTTGGGGATTTGCTACTTGGCCATGTTATTCAGCAGTGTTAATTATCCAACCAGAATGATGGATAAACTGTTTCTAGTTTAGAAGGCAGCCTTCCTGGAGTAATGCAGGGTGCTTGAGGGCAGTCCAATGAAGGATGGTAGGTTTACTGTGTAGAAAAGTGATTCTCACCCAGGGTGATGCAAGAACTTTTAAGGGTGACACAATATTAGCACTATTAGCTGTTCTAGCACCTGCACGTGATTCACCAAGAGATTTCAAAATCCAGACCATCAAAAATATTCTGACCTCCTCTGGTCCACGTTCTTTGCAAAGAATTGCTCTATTATTTTTGCATAGTAAAAAAAGGAACAAAACCAAAAATAATGTATTTTCCAAGGGTGCTTCGAGTCTAACAGGGGATGCCTTGAGACTAAAACAAATTGAGAACCACTGGTGTAGACTCTCTGTAGTACTGATTAATCCATCCACAGCACTGTGCAAATACAGTTACACCACTTCTGGTTATGAAATCAGTCTGCACGGAGCAGCATGCTTGTGGGTGATGCCTACAATGACAAGTTTGTGATGAAAACTTGTACTGATTGCATCTGCTAATGCAACTGCAACAGTATGGCACTGGAGGAGAAGCAGTTTCCTATACAGACAGATCTCAAACTAAAAATCAAAAACTGCACTTCATGTTCCATGTAGTAGATACCAAAAGACAGTCACCACACAGAGCAGTTTTCTGGGCTGCTGGTGACATATACAACTTAACAGGTGAGAGCTGCTGCATCCGGCACAAACTACAGTTCCTGGGTGGGTTCAATGAAGACTATGAAGAATATGTAGAATACATTGCTGTAGTATAAAGTATAAAAATCATAGACTGAAGTGGCAAATTTCCTTTGTTAAATGTACAACATAATTATATTGTCTGCAGAAAAAAACTCTCTTTTTTTATACAGTAGAGCCTCCTTAAAGAGGGACTTTCACATAGAAGAAATTATTCAGTACTTTTACTTAAAATTTAGGTCCACAAACCTTTCATTCTTTCATTGTTAATAATTTTCAAACTTCACACATCTGTAATGATACTTTTGAAAAGTACCACAGCTTATTGCTAATGCCATTTAAGTCAGTGGGACTGTATACAGGAACAAAGTATGTAGGAACAGGCTGCCAGTGCATAAACTTGCATTGAATATATTCTTTATAAGTTACAGCAAATGTTCCATGGAATACTACAAAGCGGATACAATACAGCACATCTTTTAAATCTTCGAACTCAAATGCTGTTGTAACTCATTCAAAACACAGGAATTCAGGACAATATAAGTCCTTCCTCTAAACAAAAACAAAGAAAAAAAACAATTTTCCCCTTCTGGACAGCATTGTAATACAATTGTTGGACAATGTTGTGTTTAATACTAACCAGTCTGGCCAACTTCTGTGCTTTCTTAATGCTTTCGCAGCTTCCTTGTGTTGTTTTTAAGGGATTTCTTTGACTAAGCCTGTTTATAGCACTAAAAGAGGAAGAAACAAAGCAATTGTAAAGCTTGTTTAGTAGTAGTTCATATGCTATTAAGGGTGACCTTGCCACTTCCAATTCTATTTATTATACTTCCTTTCCAAAGGGGGGCAACTCTTGCCATGTAAAATGTGAACATTTACGAGCAGAGATGGAAATGAACTCAAAGCCCTATGTCAAGTTTTGGGAAGTTCAAATACTATTTCAAACATAGTGGTATAGACTCATTTCATAGCAGGTTGAAAAATAAGACACCACACTGCAAACTCATAGTGCCAGACAGTAGTGCCCTCAAACATGTCATACTGTTCCTAAACTGGAAGTGCTGTAGCCACACTTGTGGGGTGATCTGCCCAGGCTGCTTAGCCCACCCACATTACTGTACAATTCCCAGTGCAGAAGGTAGCATGTTTGAAGGTGCTGCTGCTTGACACAGTAACTTTGTGGCTGCGATCATGAATGAGCTTGCTGCACATACATCTGAACAACAGCATTAATGTAGGCCGCTGACAGATGTGGAAAAAAAATGGCACTTTACTCTCAGCTTGGTGCACCCTTGTGCTGGGCATAGTATATGCCCAAAAGAGCCCAGTTTGACCTGGCTCACCCAATGTCTGTATAGGTCGCACACTTTAGCAGGGCTTTTTAGCACTTTTATCTAATAGCTGATTGAATCTATTGAATTAAATTGAAATCATCTGAGACTGTCTCAGTCTATAACACCTCCACAGTCAGTGGTGTGATATCCAGAGTAAATTTATCTTGTTCTCATTATGAGATTCAGACCAAGTCATTTCCCAATTACTTTTACATTCTAGGTAGGTGGTTAGGTGTATTAATCTGAAGTTAGACAGGAGATAAGGCAGGGTAGCACCTCAGAGACTAACTGGTTCAAAGAGGGCATACGCTTTCATAGACAACAACCTACTTTGTCTGACAGAATATCTGATGAAGTAGTTAGTTTTTAAGTTGCCACCCTGCCCTACCTTTTACATTCCAGTTTATTAAAATCTTTCTCTTTAAGCCTAATTGACAGACATCCAGTCTCACTTGGCCTTTACATACCATGGTGACAGACACTCTATAGCACAAACTGTTTTGAAACGTGATTTATCTTTCCTGTTTGCTGGGCATTTCACACCTCTTGGCAGGTATACTTTCTCCAGGACTAGCTGACTTGCTTTATTGACAGAGCTTCACTTCTATTGTAGAATGGTGAACTACTGCCCATTAATGTAGTATTTGGAACATCTTCTATGTTAAACAGATTCATAATAGCAAAAAGTGAGTATAGCAAATGTTCTCTGGTAATGGTGAGAAAAATTGTGTAACATTTCCTAAAGGGGCTCGGACAAAGTTCCTTCCGCAGCTGCACTCCCTCCAGAGAAAGACAACTGATGATTTGGCTTAGTTAGTTTAGAACTGGTGACAATGCTAAACCGAGAGGACAGGAGAAAGGCATCCACTCTTCAGCGAGTGATTGGGTACAGGATAGGGAATGGCAGTACAAGTGTCTCCATGTTACCTCACTAATGTGCCTTGCTCCTGCACTGAGCAGACTACACCATATCTGACAGAGAGAGTAGCCTGCTCTGTGTGCCAATTCAGTCCATGCCTTCTCTGCTGAGACTGCCAATTCTGATGGTATTTTTTGCTATGTGGTAGTTTCACTAAACAAATAAGTTATGTGATTTTTTTAAATCTTAAGTGCAATTGTTCAGTTTCAGGAAGAGGTGCTTACTGTTTGCTCTTGGCATTTTCAGTTCTAGTTTCATAATAAAAAGCCAAAACCTGGAGATTGATCTGCACTCTCACACCTAGAAGTGTCACTTTCAGATCCAGATTGATTTATATTGGTAAGACAGAGGGTGGGAAGGGCTTGGACAGAACTGACAACCTGGCAGCTTTCACAAGTATTCATCTTGTACTAAAAAGAAAAATGAAAAGCACTAAGGGCCAGATCTAAAGGCCACTGAAGTCAAGAGATCTCTTTCTATTAATTTTCATGGACTTTATTATCAGGCCCCTGTTACTGCCAGAAGTAACAACATCTTATGGCAAAATGTCATTAACATATGCTGGGCTCTGTATTTACATTGTGAAAACCAAGCCTCTCATGAATCAGTTGTCATGTTCACTAACAAACATTTATGCAACTCTGCAGAATGCAAATTAGCAGCTGACTGCATAAAAATAGATTAATTAAAACATTTCTGTTAGACAAGGAAACAAAGGATTTTAAATTCAATGACAAAATACTTCCCTAACTTGCACTTTCTACAAAGGCCTGAAAAAGAGAAATCTTAAATATACACTTTAAATAGTGTACAGTCTTTAAGCATCTTAAAGATGTAGAGAATGAGACTTTATTCACATCCTCTTTGCAGCTAGAGTGTTCAAGTCTATTGAACATACAAAGTGTGAAATGTAACAATAAGAACAGATTTAACAAAGAAATATTCACCAGCTGATTTACTATTTCACAGTTTCTCCTATTAAATCAGACACAGCAAACAATCAGACTGAATTAGTTCTCTACAAACCAAAGAATGAGTGATCTATAAAAAGACATAATTGTGAAGTGAATACATGCTTTTACAAGCACTACTGTGGTCAGATAAAGACTATAGTCCATCTGAAGGAAAAACAACAGAAAAAACAGTAGGGTTTCATTTATCTCATTCTATTTGTGCAAAAGAAATTATCCTTACCATTTTTTAGCATGAAAATAGGAGCAGAGTGTGTTGAAAATAGGAGGTGGGAGTGTATACAATCCACATCTGCAAAAACTTCAGAGGCTCAAGGGCCTGTGGATACTGCCCTCCAATAATAAGACTCAGTGTTAGGAAGACGGCATTCTCTGTGGCATACACATCTTGAAACAAATTCCCCTATATCAGTAGTGCTCAACCTTTTTTTTCACAAGTGGGCCAAAACCTTAAAATCAGATACAAACCAGAGGCAATATGCAGTGAGCACAAAGTCAACCATACTGTCTCCAGGGAAGGTCACAGAAGAGATACAATATGGTGGAGTGGAATGTTTTAGCAAAGGGCCACAGAGCAAACTCCTACTCTAGGAAAATGCTACAGAATGTGTATGGTTTGCAGATGTTCCTTGTTTTCTAAACTAAAAATACTTCCAGTAGAATGAAACCCCTAAAAAAGACATGTAGAAAGAACTGTCCTGTCATTTGCAGTTTCTTTCACAGCACATCAGATTCAAGATTTAAGGACAAAATCCATCTCACACTGCTTGTATGGTAAGTGGGTAACACTCAGTTTGCAATGCTTTGACTAAGACACTTCACATTTTGTCACCACTTCCTTATTTACCAAAATTAGGAAATCTTAAATTTAGATTGTCCTCTAAGTCTCTGTACTGTCCTAGTCATATTATTTACTATCCACTGTATGGTATATAAACCTATTACTTAATCTTTCTGCTCTCCTGATCTGATACTGTAAATGGCAACGCTGTCTTTTTTGCTCCTTCCAAATGATATCATCAAAATATCTAAGACTATTGCATACAAAATACTATATGAAAATTATGTTAAAGGTTACAAACTGAAGCTTACAAAGATCAAGAAGTGCCTACCATAGAGTATACTCTACAATGGTTTGCTTAACCTTATGCACTATGAGTAGTCACATCACACTTGAAAGTCAGTAGACGTTTTCTAAGCAACTTAGATGCTTTCAAAAGTCCCATCTAAATTCTTGTCCATCATTATAAGAACACTATCTTAGTAAAATTTCAAATTTATAATATGTACTGCTGAGACATGGGAACTGTTCAAAGAAAAGTCACTAGCACACAAATTTAAATTGTCAAGTCCAGTCCCCACAACTCTGCTTAAAAACAACTAGTACACATTCTAAAAAGCCACACTTAAAGAGCAAACTGAATAAAGTGAGAAGAAAAACACAGAATTTCACCCCAAAAATAAACATTTAACAAAAGGTTATAAGGATTTTCCTAAATATTATTTTCCTATTCTCTAAATATGATCTTCTCTGATGATGGGGAGGATTAAGGGCCAAATTCATCTATGTTTTAAGCAAAACTATTCTATGGAAGTTAACAGTATTACTTCTGTTTGACAGATGAATTTGGCCGGGGGGGGGGGGGGGGTGTTGCCTGACCAATTATACAGAAAGGCTACAAATGTATTAACAGAGAAATAACAGAATGACCTATATTACCTATCAGCTAAGCACTACTTCCTACAAGTGCTAGTAGTTATCTTCACTATATAGTAATGATAATTTTTCTCAGACACAAAAGATTATGGTTTTTATCAATGATTCATGCCAAATCCAAGCCCTTAAAAGAAATCAGCCTATAGCAGGTGCACAGAGCTGTCAGACCTTGAAATTTGTTTTGAAACCAACCACCTGTTAGTGTAATTGTGTAGCTGTTTTTCCTGGCTTATGGGATTTTAGTTCAGCTG
>NW_017729031.1:20771917-20779054 GCF_001723915.1 Gavialis gangeticus
GACACAAAAGATTATGGTTTTTATCAATGATTCATGCCAAATCCAAGCCCTTAAAAGAAATCAGCCTATAGCAGGTGCACAGAGCTGTCAGACCTTGAAATTTGTTTTGAAACCAACCACCTGTTAGTGTAATTGTGTAGCTGTTTTTCCTGGCTTATGGGATTTTAGTTCAGCTGTTGTTCTCATGCTAACGTTTATTTCCTCTAGGAATCACTCAGTCCACTTCCACTAACCTATACATTTCTGTGACTGTCCTCGCAGAGTGTGATTCAGCATGTACATGTAAAAAGATCTGTTGTAGCTTAATCAATAGCAGAGGGGAGGTCTTAGGATTTGTGTACAAAAAACATATGAAAAACTGCATTTTCCATCCTCTGTGCTACATAAAATCATTTATACAACTGTTATATGTTCCTTGTTTTTCTAGACAAGGACAAAGAACACTTACTCTAAATGGATGAGCTCAAGGATCAGATTTAGTGTTGGTTTCTGACTCACAGTTTATCAGATAAAGTAGCAGTGTTCCTGCAATTGAAACAAAGGTTGAGTCAGCACTTCCATTACAATCTTTTAGTTTCAGAGATTTGTAACTTCAGTAAAAGTTTACTTCAGGTTAAAACCTAGCAGACAAGATCTGAACACAGAAGCACATTTAGTCTAGAAAATTTTAAAGAAAACATCTGCCTATATTTAAATTAAACGCATAAGAACATAATACACAGAAAGTGGCTACAGATGCTTTTTCTAACTCAAAAATAACATTTTGTAAATGCAACTGTGCTTGCAATACAGGGCCAGCCACAGTTGCAGTCCCTTTGTTTTCCAAACAGCTCTTTGTCAGCACTCCTTTGGCCATAAGCCACCCCAAAATAGAAGGTGGAGCCATGGGGCGTAGCAGTGCTCATGCTGTTCCTGGAACACTCTGGGGCACAATGCCTCCCAGTCTTCTTGCCAGGGTTGCACAGCTCCAGGCTACCATCAGCAGAGGACTGGGTCTAGAAGTCACAATAGCCCCCAGTTTACCTGTGTGAATACATGATTCACTGGGACTAAATATCTAAAATCAAAGAGAACTGTACTGTAGATTTTCAAATGAATATTTCCATAAAAGAGCTCATGACATAAAAACAATGGTAAATTAATGACTGAGATAACATATCTGTGCAGATCACTACACTCTCCAAGTTCCATTTTCAAGCACCTTTATGATGGTAGTAATAATAGACCACGTTTCAGAAACATACAAAGTGTTGGAGCCCTGGGGGCTACCATTTTTTCACTTGTATAAGCAATGATTACTAGGTTTAACCATCCATCATGAAATTTGAGTTGTTTCCAGCAATTTAAAATCACCTTGGGACCCATTATAACTAAAGTGTCAACAAGATTTTTTCCTCCCATTTAAATGTATGATCCATAAGAGATAACGGAGTGTGCTGTCTTATTCTTCCAGAACTCATTGAGAAAACCAATTATCAGCACTGTCTTTTAAAACAGGCTGTCTTTGTATGAAGTTCTACTTTAAAAGAATTACCTCTTTCTTATTGTCATAAACACGTACTTCCCCAAAGTTCCTGTTTTTTAGAAGTTGTATTAATTGCAAATGTTGTTTTCTAGAGGAAAGCCATGACTGAAGCTGTAAAACAAAAGGAATAGTTGTAAATTTAATTATTTCAATGAGGCTTTGTTTCTTATTGACTAAAAACTTCCTAAAGGAAGTAAAGCTGGGAAAATCCAGTAAGGAATTAGATTTGCCAAATCCAGTTCCTACTTGGATTTGGATGCAAAGTTTTTGATATTCACTTGAAAGAAATATGAGCAAGAAAACCCCAAAACTAATAAAGTATCAAATATATACATGCCACCAGTTAAAAGTTATAAATAACCTAGCTTCCTCTCTCATATACCCACAAAATGTATGCAATTTTTAAAATCAGTAGCTTCCTGATGTTTTACAGGGGCTGCACCAAAAATTTATTTTTTGTATTTGTTTTTAACTAAGCGAACTGCATTCAAACATTGGCCTAGGGATCCAGATAAATTAATTTGGTGAGAAAAGTACTGATGAAGCATTTAATCCATTGAAACACAGTGTGCAGCATGCAAAATAGGGAACAGTTTTTAAATCTTTTACTATGACAATGACTAATTGTGTACTAAACAGTACAGTAGTTTGGTAATAAAACTTATTTTCCTGGTGGCCTTTCAGACACACACACACTTTAACTTTGTACAGATCAAAAGTACCAAGATTTGACAAGCCAAAAGTGCCCTTAGAACCTAAATAAACATTTACTGCTGTTCTGCAAATCACAGAATATTCTGATTTCTCATCCTAAAATAATTTAGAAGGAAACTCCTAGCTCCCTCCAAATATTGCCTTTTATATTTATCTCTCTTCCTGGTTAATTAAAGTGCATATTGGAAGATTAAAAGATTTGTTATAGGTTGCTTAGTTCCTTTAATCCAGCTTGATTTCAGTGGAAGAAATTGCTCAGAATCTTGCATGATCCTGCTCTTAGCAGAACCAGTTCTGTGTTCTAATTTAAAAGAAAAGGTCAAAGGTCCATCCCAAACTAGGTGGCTCATTAATCAGTGTGGTTAAGGCACACCAGTTGCTGTGGCATGCAAGGAGCAATGTGGCTGGCATTATATCTGGCTACTTTTAACTCCCTAGACTGAATGTTGAAGTACCCATTTATAGGTGGCTCATCTGGTAACAGCCTTTGGCACAATATGGAACAAATCCTGAACTTGCATCTCTGGAGCTGTAGCAAGATGTCTTTAACAGCTCTACCATTTCAATTCTGTATTTCAAAAAACTTCATTTTATGGTTAAACATATGGCCAATTTTAACCTCAGTCCAGCTTTAAATGATGTGGATGCAAACAAATCCACAAAACTTAACCACAGATACCTAAATGCGCCAACTTGCGTTTAGAGATTACGGGTGCTTGCAAAATTGAATTTTAAAAAGTAGCCCTGGGTCTGTGTAGTCTATGAGTAGAGATATATGGAAGTATAAATAAAGGAACGACTTTCAGCACCCACTGGTTGGAGGGCCGCATTGCCTGACCTTCAGGTGCCTGTGGGCTGCACCCCAAACTCATTTAAGCAGCCCACTGTTACTGCAGGTTGAAGCTCCACCACCATGGTCAGAGCCCCAGGGCCACAGTCATGTGGCTTCGTGAGACAGCAACCTGCACCCTGATGAGAGCCAGACACCGGTAGCTGCAGCAATACTGGGGTCAGAAGATTTGCAACCACAGCCAGAGCCCACAATCTGGCCACAGTGCTGGTGCTCCTGCCTGCAGTGATGCTGGATCTACCCACACCCTAACTCGCATCAGGGTGAAGGTTGCCACCATAAGAAGCTCCAGCCCACAGACAACGTGTTTGACACCCCTAAACCACTGTACCTTGATGCAACCGCACAAGCAAGCTCAACCTAAATTTGAAGGCACATGGCCTGAATTCTGTGGTATTTGGGTGCAAAAGCTCAAAAATTCCTTACCAGATTCTAATACATTAAAAAAGAAATACAATAATAAAAAATATTTCAGTAAGATACAATTTTAAAGATTAAATGTTTAGCCAAAAACCATCCTGTGTTGGCTAAAATAAGTGCTTCACATTTCTACATTGCACTTCTAAACACAGCATTTGCCAGCTGTTTTTAAGATAAAAAAGGTAATTTTAATTTACACCATAAATTGCTAGCCAGGCCTCAGCTTGGCTTTGCAGTTCACTATATGTCTGAGGCATAAATTATTTAGCATTAACACATGGTCTGTCATGTCCTGTTACTTAAGTGTAATATGGCTTTCATCCATGTATACCCAAGGGAGCCATCTGATTGGCTGCTGGTGATGTCACTCCCATTTGGTAATCCTTGGTAAATCCACAGGGATTAGACCACTCTGGGCAAAGCTCCTGGTGCTGCTGCTTCAGGTCTGTCTCTAGTAGCAGATTGGCTCCTACTCATCACTCTTTGGTTCACTGCAGGTAGTGACCCCAAGTAAATGGTGTTCCATAAAAATGCAATCAAACAGAATAGCAGCAGATGAGCTATGGTCTCTGTATGTAACATCTCATGTACCCCAAATATTGGGGGATTCTGTGGTACTTTGGTTTGAAAGCTCAGAAATCAATGCCACAGTCAAATAAATTAAAAAAGGGGTAGTTGTAAAACATGAAAGAAAATAATTTAGTCAATAATTTTTGTATGCTATTGAGCATATCCTCTTATTTTCGTTCTGCTACAAAATTTTTGTTTATTTATAAGTGTTAGTATAAGGGGGAGAGAAGATTTTCAGCATCTGATAAGAGGTAGGAGCATCTCAGACCCAGAGGTGTGACATGTGGCTTGGACTGTAGAAAAAGTATACCAGATACATACTTCCGCTAAATTGATCAGCAATTAAATAGCTAGAGGAGCTGCTTATTTTCATTAGTTTTCAGTTACATTCCACTTAGATTAACAAGACAGTTCACCTAGAGCTACTGCTTCAGGCTGTTTGTTTGCAGCCTTAGTCAAGTATCACTGCTCCAGGTTGGACTCAATGCATATGCGGAAGGGTCTCAGAACAAATTAAAGACAACAGCCTTATTTATTTTTTAAATGAGGTCTTAGATTTTGCAGCAGCATCATTAATGGTGGAATGCCAGAGAGCACAAAACACCTGATCCAACAGGAAGGCAATTTTTGTTTGCATTTCATCATGGCAGTAGAAGCTACTTTGCTTCTTGCTCTTTCTGACCATGAGGCATCTGAATAGGCTTTCCACACCAGCTGAGATTAAGGGTATATGAGTTTGCTGCGATGCATACAGAGGTGGGTCTTTTCTGCCCATCAGATGCTCTGCTGTAACGGCCTGTGTGGATGCTCCTTAGCCTTGGCAACTAACGTAAACCTACAGCAACAAAAGATGCAAGTTACCGCAGTTTGACTTCCACTTACCACAAGCTAAACCTCTGTATGTGAGCAGATACCACAGAGAGTCTGAGCTGCAGTGAAACCGCACCTCCTTTTAACCCGTGTCAGGTTGTTCAAAAATGTCCCACGTTCAAAAATGTTTGGGGCTGTTTCTATGGAAATGCACCATGGTTGTCTCTGTGGTCTCTGGCTTCCTGAACTTACTCTCTTCTTTCAGGTAGGAAGATAACGTGCAGACTCTGGGGCCAGACTCTAGGTCTCCTTCCCACTGTTCTCTGCTTGGTCTTTCTGGTAAGGACAAGTCCCCATGCCCCACGCCGACACCACGTGCCAAAACCCACGTGCCACACGCCAACTCGTGGAGACCCTGTCATGACTCGCTGATGGATGGAGCGGGCAGAACTCCTCCAGCAACGTCTGGCTGGCAGCAGTGGGGACCAGATGAGAACGAAAGCGAGGACAACTAAGGGGTCCGGCGAGGCAGGGGCTGACCTCCACACTCCAATGGTGACTGAAAGGGGCAATGATGCGCCAACTACTGCCTGCACTCCCAGGAGGCCAAGTGCAAAGCACAGCAGCCATGGGCCCAAAAACGGGGTCAAAACCAGGGATCCTCATGTTCTCTGACTGAAAAAAAAAAAAAAAATTGGGGTTAAAATAAAAGCAGCCCCAAATCCACATTTTTCTGTGATTTAAATGAAATACTACTAATATATATACAAAAAATTGAGGTTTCATTGTAATTGTGGGAAAATGTGGATTTGGGGTTATTTTTATTTAAACACAAATTTAAATCAGAGAAAACCACGATTCCTGGTCAAAACCTCGATTTTAAGGCCTTTGCAGCAGCTGCCCAGCCCCGCCGGGGGAGGCCCAGGGCCGGGCCCTAGGGGCCAAAGGGCCGCAGGTATCACGCGAGTTTCTCACGTCTCGCGAGAACTCCGCCGCCGCGACACCCAGCGCAACCTGCGGGACGGGGGGGAGGGGGAGGGGTGGCTCTCGCGGTACTTGGAGCCGCTCTCGCGAGCGTTCGCACCCGGAAGCAGTGTGGCCACGCGGACCGTGGTGTCGGCTCTGTGGGGTGAGGAGGGGGTTGTCGAGTCCTGCAATAGTCGCGGAGGGACAGAAGCCACAGCAAGAGCCGGACATGCCCAGCGCCGCCGGCAAGGGCCAGGAGCGCGGCCGGGACAGCATGGAGCCGCCGCCGGCTGATGTGGGTGTGCGGGTTGGCGCGGGGGGGTGAAGGCAGGGCTGCGGGGACCCCATGGAACCTGGCTCACGTCGGCCTCGGCGTCACGTCTCGCCTTTACCTCACCTGGGTGACGTCATAGGCGGGGGTCTGTCGTCACAGCAGCCCCTTTGCTGGGGAGGGTGGTTTCCCTGCGGATCTAGAGCAGGCCCCTGCGGTGCTCTCAAAGATTCAGTGTGTGGCGTCATGCCTGTAGCGATGTCGCTGCCCAGGTGGGACACATGGCGCTGGCGCGGGGCGTGATGTCACTGCCTAGGTGGGATGCTGGCGCGGGGCGTAATGTCACTGCTTAGGTGGGATGCTGGCGCGGCGCGTGATGTCGCTGCCCAGGTGGGACACATGGCGCTGGCGCGGGGCGTGATGTCACTGCCTAGGTGGGATGCTGGCGCGGGGCGTGATGTCGCTGCCCAGGTGGGACGAATGGCGCTGGCGCGGGGCGTGATGTTGCTGCCCAGGTGGGACGCATGGCGCTGGCGCGGGGCAAGCTGGAGGATTGCTGCTGACACTGCGCTTCTTCCCTGGGCGCTGCCACGGGATCCTTCCAGGGGTACCACACACTAGTTCCTATGTCATGTCAGCGCGACTCACTGGATAAGCTCAGAAATTATGAGCTGGGGTGGTCTGCTGTGGGCTGCCTGCGGTCGTGGCCGTGGGAAAGAGCTTCTGTGTTTATCTTTTTATAGTAAAAACATGAGCAAAAGCCAGCAGTTTTGGTGGGGGTCTCCTGGCCTGGCAAGGGGGAAGACCACTGTGCCAAAGGAGCTTTCCATGCAGGTTACATTGATTCCTGTCCACTGAAAGGTTTTTCCTCCCACAGAAGTTTGAAACACGAACTTAGCTTGAACATTATTACTTTTGATTTCAGTCACCCTAAGGCGGCTGATCTTGTAACAATCCCTCCCTCCCCGTTTTTGTGTGCAGTTCTTTGACATGCCTCATTTTTGTTTGGTT
>NW_017729031.1:20784054-20787226 GCF_001723915.1 Gavialis gangeticus
TGTAACAATCCCTCCCTCCCCGTTTTTGTGTGCAGTTCTTTGACATGCCTCATTTTTGTTTGGTTTTTCATCCCCCTTTTAGGATCATGCTAAGGAAAGATATGGCATGTCCTCAATGATACAGTCCCAAGAGAAACCAGGTCAGTCACACAAATAAAATGTTGCTTTATATTTAAAAAATAATGTTTTGTTGGTTATTCAGGGTTCTTGCTTTGAACTAAACCTTTTCTTTGCTGTACTGCTTCTCAGTCACCATCTGTCTCCCTATCCGTGCCCTTTTATCTAGTGAATCAGCAAAGTTAGAATCGTAATAAAAAAAGAAACCTTTCCAGTCACTGCCCTCTGTGCTGTTACTTCAATGTGTTAAGAGATTTGGAAAAAAATGTTAGCAGTTTTTCAAAGGCACGTTGGATCGCTGATCAATAAATACAGATGCTGCATGTTTTGTTAAAGTAATAATTGTTTAATGGGGCAAGGTCGTAGTTTCATAGTTGGTAGGGTCAGAAGGGACCTGAGCAGATCATCAAGTCCCTGCCCCTGCCATGGGCAGGAAAGGGTACTGGGGTCAAACGACCCCAGCAAGATGTTCATCCAGCCTCCTCTTAAAGACCCCCAGGGTAGGAGCCAGCACCACTTCTCTTGGAAGTTGGTTCCAGATTCTAGCCACCCTGACAGTGAAGTAGCGCCTTCTGATGCCTAGCCTGAATCTACCCTCTGCCAGCTTGTGACCGTTATTTCTTGTCACTTCTGGTAGCGCTCGGGGGAACAGGGACTCCCCCAATGCCTGCTGGTCCCCCCTGTCTAGTTTGTAAACTGCCACTAGATCCCCCCTCAGCCTTCTCTTGTGGAGGCTGAACAGGTTCAGGTCCCGTAGCCTCTCCTTGTAGGACCTGCCCTGCTGCCCCCTGATCATGTGAGTGGCCCTCCTCTGGACCCTCTCCATGTTGTCCACATCCCTCTTGAAGTGCGGCACCAAGAACTGGACGCAGTACTCCAGCTGCGGCCTGACTGGTGCCACATAGAGGGGGAGTATCATGCCACATAGAGGGGAAGTATCACCTCCCTGGACCTGCTTGAGATGCATCTGTGGATGCATGACAAGGTATGGATAGCCTTCCTGACTGCATCCCCACACTGTCGGGCCATGTTCATTTTGGCATCAATAATGACTCCAAGGTCCTTTTTCTGCCTCTGCACTGACGAGAAGGGAGTTCCCCAGCCTGTAGGTATGCTGCTGGTTCTTCCCCCACAAGTGCAGTACCTTGCACTTGTCAGTGTTGAAACCCATCCTGTTCTCATCCGCCCACCCCTGTAACCTGTCTAGGTCTGATTGCAGCCTATTCCTCCCTTCTAGCGTGCCCACTTCCCCCCACATCTTAGTGTCATCAGCAAATTTGAACAGGGTGCTTTTTACCCCCTTGTCCAAATCGCTGATGAAGATGTTGAGCAGTGCAGGCCCGAGGACCGAGCCCTGCAGAACCCCACTGCCCACATCCCTCCAGGTCGAATAAGACCCGTCCACCACCGCTCTCTGCCTGCGGCCCTCCAGCCAGTTGGTGACCCACCTGACTGTGTAGGTGTCGACACCACAATCCCCTAGTTTTTTAATGAGAATGGGGTGAGGTCCTTAGATTTTGCATCATGTGCCTGCATCATCAGCTGCTCACACTAATAAAAGTAGAAATATACCTCTGCCACTGCAGCAGCCTTCCTTCTCTGTCATGTATGGGTCAGTTTCGTTTTTTGCTCTCTATCTTAAACTTAAACTTTCCTCTGGATTTACAGGGTTGCTGTTGTAAAAATGAGTTAACCAGAGCTTAGTTAGTTCTAGAAATCCTAGGACTTGAAATCACATTTATTCCATTGCTTTGGAACAAGTTCTGTCATGAGACCTGCAAGAGCTGTCTGTTTAGATACTGTATTTGGGTTCTTACTTGATCTTCTTCACTGTTATGCATGAGCCCCAGTAAATGTTAATGGAACTTATCCTCAGCATGGTGATGGAGGGATATATCATTTATATCTTACAGTTGGTGAACCAAGAGATGCTAAGCCAAGACATTTGGCCAAGATCTCCATACCACTCCAGCACTCTAACACAGGGGTGACCCACAGAGCCATTGCATCTGGTCTGCAGGACTCCCCACGGGTCAGGAAATTTGGTGCGGGAGCAGTGGCCATTAATACAGACACCCTCCCACCTGCCAAATTCCGAAGCCCCATGTGGACCAGCCACAATCCCTTCCCCGTTGGGGTTGGCCTGCAACCCCTTTGCCCCCTGCAGGGCCCAGACTGGGGCCAGACCATGCTCCCTTTCCCCTCTGCAGGGTGGAGCCACATACCCTTCCTCCTGCAGAGCCAAATCAAACCCCCTTCCTCAAGGAGGGCGGTGGTGCTGGATTGCCTCCCACTCTCCTCCGCGCAACTGCACAGTGCCCACTGCTTCTGCCGCAGGCACTGGATTGGCTGCTGACCAACTGAACGCTGCCCATCTGGTCCCCTGGGAAAAATGTAGAGTTACTGCTGCTCTAACCAGTTGACTGGTCTCTTCTCGTAGCCTCCAGAACTAGGAACTTTGGCAGAAACAAAGAAAATATAGGAAAAATCTGTCTCATGTAGGTTTCCTTCGTGCTGAAATGTGGGGGAGTGATCTGTGAAAGGCAATTTTTGTGGGTGATATCTTTTTAATGGACCAGCTGCAAGCTTGGGATACACTTAGACAAGCTTTCAAATGTGAAATATTCTTCATCGGGTGGTCAGAGAGAGGTGTCTCTTTTACAGTCATGTCATAATAAAAAGCCATTGCTTCACCCTGTATGGGGTTGCATAGCTCATCCTTGCTCAGAGAAATGTGAGGGAGAGGAAGACTTGACAAGCAAAAAGTAGCAGCAGGCAGTGACTGGCTAAAATGAATCAATGTATAAAAAGTGTACCAAAGAAAAAATTCAGTCTCTGGAAAGACGTTAGATCCACAGCTGCTATTGCCAGTTGTGATTCTTCAGGACCTCTAGCCTGGACTATGCAAGGAGAAGGAACTGAGAGAAGACCAGAAGTAATAACAAGAAAAAGATGGTATGTCTCTTCGGCCCGTATGTGACCATCTGGCCTTGCTCTCCACTCTCCAAGGATGGCCTGTTTTGTTTTGTTTTCTTCTTCTTCTCTCTCTCTCCCC
>NW_017729031.1:20787409-20788569 GCF_001723915.1 Gavialis gangeticus
CCCCCCCCCCCCCCCCCCCCCCCATGGGAATATCACTACCCCAACAAAGAAGCTTAGTGTTCTACACTTCCTCAATGCTGGAGAGCTGTGCGCCCCTCTTACCAGTTTTATAACTTCCATCCCTTTCTTTAAATTGTTTCAAATGAGCCTTATCTTTCCCTTTCCACATGAAGTACTGTGTGGGCCCTGGCCACTTCCTGTGATATCTCCTCTCAAGGTGAGGTGTTATCTTTTGTTTCTGACCCAATGTTAAGTTTCCATTACAGAATGTTTTAAAGTCTGAAATTGTTCATCTGGCTACAAAATCCTTCTTTAGTCTTTGATTATTTTTAACTTGGGCTTTTACTTTACTCTGTGGACTGTCAGATTTACTCTTCTTTCCCACATTCTGGTTTCTAAATTTACGTATCGGTGTCTAACAATGCAAGAATGTAGCAGCATAGGGAGACAAACGGGCACCCAGGGCACAGGGGCAGCTGCAGTTTCAGGTTACTGCTGCAGCTGCACTCATGCAGCTGCTGGCACCAGCCACTTTTTTTCCCCTTTCCCGCACCCCAAGTCAGCACTTGAGGTGGCTGCCTCATTCACCCTGCCCTACTTACCCCACCAGCAGAATATACCCATTCATTTTAACTTTACTAAAATTCTTATTTGTGCCTCAGCCACTTCCTAAATTGTCGCCTGAAATGCCTTTTTCCTGTGTTGTTTCCAAGTAATTAGCTCCTACATTTTCAAAATTGACTCATGGTTTTGGTTGCCTCAGTTTTTAGGGGTTTATGTTATGAGTTGTCTTAGTGGGGCACCTAAAAATCAATAATATTTGGACTTTGAGTCCAAAATGATCTATCCAATTTGTTTCACTCCAATAAATAGTTATTTTCGTTCTGTTGAACTCAGATACTGCTAATTCATCTCCAGTCCAAGTAAAGAATTTTCTTCTAGTTAACAAAAAACATAGGTGTTCCACCCTCCTACACTTACCTCATACCCACGTGTTCCTTTTGTCTCGCCCTGCTTAGAATTCTGTAAGTTCAGAATTTCTTCTGCAAATGTTGGCTGCCCTTCGTATCTGGTGTTCTCTCCTCCTGTTATGTCATGTCTTTTAACATTGTTTCTGTCTGCATCAGACTGTAATTGCTTATTAAAAAAAAAAAAAAAAA
>NW_017729031.1:20788686-20794419 GCF_001723915.1 Gavialis gangeticus
AAAAAAAAAAAAAAAAACAACCCCCATTTGTCTTTTCATTTTTCTCCCTTCAGCCCCATTACTGCAGTCCTTTGTCTCCCTTCACTCTAACTGGTAGTTTAATTTTTTACTGCTTTTGAATATAAGGGCTCTTTATTTAACCTTTGTAAGTTATCTTTCACCTTCTGTTTTATTTATTTATCCAGCACCATAGTGATTTGCTATTTCACAAGGATATCAGAAGCATAGACCCTGTGTGTAAGAATCTATAGTCTAAACTAGATAAATAGTGATACCATAACAAAAAGCAAAGGTTGAACTTGGGAATAGGAAGAACTGAAGGGTTAGGGTGTTTCAAGTGCTGAAAAGACATGGCTGTCCTGGCCCTAGGATGCACGTGGAAAGAAGGCAAAGGGTATGTCTACTTGTGTCCAGGCACAGCTGATCCACTTCATTGAGTGAAACACACGTTGCCCTTTGTCCTGACCATTGATCTGAAGGATAGCGGGTGACGTGTTCCCTGCTTCCAAAGATGTACCCTGGAGACTGCTGGGAGCATGTCTTTGGAAGTGAGGAAAGCTGAGCAGGCACTCCAGGGGCAGCTGCAGAGTGGCAGCTCTGGGGTGTGCTCACTCTTCTGCCATAAAGCAAATAAACATCAACTGTAATAAGGCAGCACAAATTTACTACCTTTGTCGTAGCCACCAATTTGGTATTTGTGGTATAACGAAGGCTACGGACATCTTTTTGCTTTGTGCTGCCATAAAAATTTCAATGGTAGCACAAAAATAATGAAAAGCGACATCTGTTTCCACCCTAAAATGCATAATTAACTTGTTAAATTAGCAGTCAAGACAAGGTAATGTCATCTTTATCTGTGATTGGCAGCTCATGTTCAAACTATAGGGGAACCTGGGATTGTTTTTTTGTTTTTGTTTTGTTTTTTGTTTGTTTTTTAAAGCCATTAATCCTCATTAAAACCCAGTTTACCTTGTCTGCTATTTTAACTCAGATAAAAATGTACAAGGTAAGAAGAGTTGAGCACAACTTGAGTTGCGAGAGGATGAATAATTGAAAACGTGTTGAAATATAGGCAGGAGCAAAGTTGTGTAGTATATTTAAGGTGAGAACAAGAATGCTTGATCTTAATCTGGAGAGAATTCAAAATCCATTGAAGGACTTATGAAAGGAATGAAATGTTTGGTGTGGCATGAAGGGAAGATTTTTTTTTTTTATTATTATTTTTTTTTAGCTGCAGGATGTTAAATGGATGGAGAAGTGATGAAAGGGAGATTGTGAAGGATTAGTGACAGTCATTCAAGGAAGAACAACCTATGGCAGAAGCTACCAGCTTGTTAGCAGGAAGAAGAAAGAAGGGTTAAAGGGAGAAGCAGCAAAACATTAACTTTTTTTTCCAGAAGTAGACACAAGAATCTTTTCTTTATTATGCCTGTCTTTGGAGGTTGCTTTATTCTTTTTATGTAAGGTAAAATATGTTTAAATAATTCATACTCTATCCATTTTTTTTTTTTATTAAAATGTGTCCCAGTTGGTCTTGCTTAAAGCCAGATCATTATATGTCCAGTACATTTTTAAAAATGTTAATACAATGCAGATGGTGAGCAATACACTAGGGGCTTATCAAAGGGGTGACATCTCATTCAGTCTTTGTATTAGTGCCTGGAAAATGTTATCGCTTTGAAATAATACAGTTTTAAATTCAGGTAATTCTAACTTTCTGATACCAGTATTTTGGATTGCTAGGAACTAGAGATTTCAAAGTTTTGCATCTGTGGTGCTGAAATTTGCGGCCCTGAAGTTGCCAGTTTGGTCACAATACTTCACTCCCACTCTTTTTTCCCCCCACCACTTTCCTCTGTTGATAAGCATTTCGGTAGATTTTCTGTCACTTCACTCTGCACTTTCATTCTGTTGCTTTACTTGGTTTCTATTTATCTGTCTACAGAGGAGAGGTGCTAACCAGAGATCAGTATGTTCCTAATAGAATTTTAAGCAAGAATAAGATTATAGTTCCATGTAACACCAATGTTTTAATGTCACATCACCCTACAGAAAAATTAAAATGAGTTTTCAAATCCAAAAACTTAATTCCCAGAAATTGAATCCCATCCCAGTGCAGAATAATACAATTGTGGGGCAAGCTGTGAAAAGTCTTCAGAGACAGAGGGAAAGAGTCCAGAATAGCAGATGGTAACCTGGAGTGGGCAAACTATGGGGGAGTTTTTTTAATGGGAAGAGCAGCCCAGGGTAGATATGGTGGCGTGTCTAATTAGGGAAATTAAACTTGGTATTTGGAAATAGATAAGCTTCTAATCAACACGGGAGGTTAGATTGCTTGTATTATTGATTCTTTCTGAAGACTATCCCCCTAAATGAGCGATGTTGTTTTTTACTATGAATAATTGAATGATGCTATAGAACTGAGTTCTAAAATGTATTACTTATGCTGCAGTTGTACTTCAGAAATTGTAAAAATAGAAGTGAGTGTTTAAGATCATGCAAAACAGTTGTAGTCAAAAATTGAAGAAAAAGTGCAATTGAAAGGGCACTACTGAAGAAATGAGGAGCCTACTCAGGTGAGATCAGCCTATTAATTGTTCATTGCAGCATGACGTGGTATTGGCTTAAAAGCGGTAATCGTTGCTTCAACAGATGTCCTTTCAAACTCTCTAACACAAATAGTGCCAAACATGCAACTTGATCCTACAGATCCTTAACACCAAAGCTACTGCTTGGTACCATAAATAGCCCCACTAAAATCAGTGCAGTTAACCACAATCAACAGTCAGTACCGCGATCAGTGGTATTACAGATGTATTGAGCTTTGTGCTCGGGATTATTTGTAGGAAAAGGTACATGGTTTCTAAGAATCAGTTACTTGTAAATCTGTAATTACAACCATATGCACTATAAAATACTAGGTACAAAAGTGTAATTTTGGTGCTTTTGGAAGAAAAAGCTTTTTTTTTAATAAAGAGTCCTTGTCCCATTTCCCCCTAGAAAATTCAGAGTCTGACCAGTTGTACCCAGTTGTCCCATTAACTCAAGCTTGTAATAAACACCCACCAAATAACAGTGCTTCCAAAAATGTGAATTGCATCTCCACCCTTTTCATTTCCAAGAAGTGTTTTACTGGAAGGAAAATCTGTTTGCCTCTTTTCAGCACTTGATGTTCCTGCTAGCTTGCCTGACCTGTTCACTTCTCCCATTAGAGCTTATTTGTGGCCACTTCAGATCCCAATGCAGTTAAGAATTGCAGTTTAAAAAGAAAAAAAAAACAATTGAAGAGACGTTTGCACTATTGTTTGGAGAAATACTCTTGATCTTAGTCTTGTCTAGGCTGGGATTTAAAGGTGTATTGTTAGACTGTGAAAGTGTTCACTAACTTGGTTCTCTCTCAGAAAGTCCACTAGACTGTTAGGCTAGGTTCACTAACATTTGAACAGTGCACCTCTAACTCCTAATCTAGCCACAGCCTGAGTTTTCAGCCTGACTTACTGTTTTCCAGTTTCATTCCTTGCCTTCTTGGGAATTTTTAATTCTCAGCCTCTGTCTTTTGACCTAGTACCCAAACAATAGCAAAAGGTAGACCCAACATATTTTTAAAGATATTGGGGTGCCTGTGCTAATGCATCCTAGGCATTTTTTAAAAATCTCACTGGATATGGAATTCCATTGATTAGGAGGAATTAGGGAGGATGGACAAATGTACACTTGGAGCACCTTCAAAAGGGGAGAGGTAGCTGCTACTCAGATTGTGCACAAGCTGTTTTGCTGTAGCTGTTACCTATGTATGACCTTGTAGCAATACAGATGTAGCAGACATTAACCATCTAATTCAGGGCCAGAATTGGGATGATTTAGTTAACTTGTATTGGTAACATGCACAGGTAAAAGTTAAAGCACAAAAGCTACTGGGCTATCCCAAAGGGAGCAGCAGCTATCCTTTCCCTTTCAAAGCTTCTCTAAGTGTACATTTCTTTGTACCGTGATGGGCCTAGGCATATCTAACTCAGTAGCTATCTACACTCTTGGTTATCTAAATATCTTGAAAATCTAGCCCAGGGTGTTGTGGAAGAACAAGGTCTGTACCTTCCAAATATGTAAAAGCTAATTTCTTACAGGTCCGGGAAATGAAAACTGAGATTTGGAGTTTCTGTGTTGTACTTCATTTCTGCCCTAAGTTGTCCAAGTTTAGGCTTGCCCATTATACAGACATGTGTTTATGGATCCATTGCTCCAGCATTTCCTGTTTGTGTTTTATTTTGCAGTACCCACAAAATAATTTCAGTCTTACAGGGGTTTACTTCTGCAATGGCTGTATATATACTAATTCATTTGAATTTACAAAAGACTGTCTGAGGTGCTGTCCCTAACCCACATTAAAACCAGAACTTTCTAAACATAATTTGATCCTGTCCCAGGTAACTATTCTAAGTCAAATTGTATGCTTGCCTGAACCATTTTAAAATTATTAAAGTTGATCAAACACCATCCATACTTGATGTCAGTAGGATCACTGATGTTTTAAGCACTTACAACACATTATGCTGTAAATAATATAATGTTTAGGATTGGTCATATACGTATAAGCAGTTGTCTTTGAAAACTGTGGTATTTGGAGTGCAAAGAGGAATAATTTTCACTAAGCTGAACATAACAAAATAACTTCCATTTCTTTGTTACAGAACGAGTTTTGGTGAAAATAAAGGACTTGACAACAGAGAAAGCTGATGAAGTGATTTGGGTTCGTGGCAGGATTCACACAAGCAGAGCTAAAGGTGAGCTACATTTATTTTGGTAGTGTACTAAACTGAATATTTACCTCTTCCTTATGTGTCTTTCAACAAAAAGAAGCCAAGACTGTCATGGTTTTGACAGTCATGTCCAACAAGAAGACACAGAAAATTTCAAAACTTTTTTTTTTTCTCCAAATGCTGTTATGTAAAAAGAAATTTAGAATATGGTAGGTGCCATCCTCCTGCCCAAAGTAACGGTTTGGGACAGTTTTAGTCTTGATTTCTCTCTGAAAGATTCAAAGGCACAGAGAATGAAGAACTTTGAGTTTTTGTTTTTTTGTTTTTTAGGTAAGCTGCATTCTTTATTAAAATAATACGTATTGCTATAAGTGGCCTTTCTTAGTTTTCTTCATAAAAATGGTTTAAATGGGCAGACAGTGTAAGACATTCTGTGTTCTTTGGACCTCATGGGTTTATGGTGAAAACACATTTAAGGCTACTCAGACATTTACATTGCTAAGCAAAATGGAATCATCTTCTGGGTGTCAGTCACTGGACAAAGATGGACCAAAATTATTTTGTGCAGGCTGAGTAATTAACATCTGGGGGGTTTTTTGTTTTGTTGCATCTTGCGTAGGAAACAAAAATAATTATGGTACAATTTCAGCCTCAAATACCAAACTCTGAGCATCTCAACTTCAAATATGGAGGTTGGGCTGGGGGGAAACACCTCTTCACTGTTAAGAGAGAAATCCCTTGGCGATCCTGAGTACTGTGCTGTCAAAATAGCTGAATGACAGCTATTTTTCTTCTCTGGAACTTGAATTTCCCTCTGGAGATCAGTTTGCAATGTGCACGCTTAAATAAGCTTTCACCTTTTCAGGTGACGTGAGACACAGACAATGAGTGTTGATTTCAACTGTATTTATCTACTGTGTTGTGAGACATGAGTATACCAAGAACATGAAGAAAATGATACTTAGAAATTGTCTCT
>NW_017729031.1:20799419-20805437 GCF_001723915.1 Gavialis gangeticus
TATTTGACATTTATCATTTTAAGATTTCATAGACATTAGGGCTGGAAGGGGCCTCAGAAGATCATTGAGTCCAGCCCCCTGCCGCAGGGGCAGGAAGTCAGCTAGGGTCAAAGGATCCCAGCAAGATAAGCATCCAAATGTTTCTGAAAGCTCAAACTGGGAGAAACACAGAAGGTGGAAGGAAAACATAGGTCTCTACACAAGCAATTGGGGTAGTTGATTTCTCTTAGTTAATAGTTCCTTGATTATGCCAAGATGTAATGTAGTCCTTTTTTCGTTTCAGTAAAAAAAAACCAACCCAACAAAACCCTCTTCCTTTTTTATGATCTTGGGTCTGGTTCACAAAGATAAGGTCAAATGTATATAGGCAACACACTTGGTTTAGATATAAATACACAAAAAATGTTTATTTTTAAAAGTTTAGGGAAATCAGTATGAACTCTGCCTTGCTCTGCCACACCTCTTGTGCAAAAGTAATTCATTTTTTTTTCAGTGTGGAAGATTTGTCTCTCTCTCAAAAAACAAGCAAAAAACCCCACTTTTGTGGCTCAGCTCATTTTTTTCAAAAGCCACTTGGAAGTACTGGTACAGAAGGTATTATATATGTAATTGTTGCTATGTATGTATTAAGATGGTATCCATGCAATAGATGTATATAATCAGTGACTTTGCATTGGAGGGAAAATACAGATTGCTGCTAGAATTATCAGCATGAAGCTCCAGAGCACTAACGTGTAGGGAGCTACCAAATCTGTAGGGGCTGAGAGGAAAGAGTGACATTAGGCTGGCCCAGTTGCATTGTGCTGGACCACTCTGGAAGATCTGGCAGAAAAGTAGTTTACCTTTTCCTCTGAAGCCTGTAGTTAACAGCACCACAATAAGTGGCAGGTCCTTTCTTTAGTCATGTTTAGTTGTTCGGGGAGCAATTTTAGAACCCACCTGCTCACATAGTAAGCCACCCATGTGACTTGCTGGAAATAAGACGATATGCAAAGGTGCATGAACAGTAATGTTGCCGGGAGTCTAAAAGTAAAGGACTCTAGGGTCAGGCATGTCAAGCGTTGAGCCCCCAGACCTGTGTCATCTGGCCCATGGGGCACCTAGGAAGGCGGGGAATTGCAGGGTGGGCAGTGAATGGAGGCTACCGAATTCGGGAGTACACAGCCCCGTCAGGGACATGTTTCCTTTGTGGCAGGGAGAACAACTGCTGCATTAACTCCCACAGCATCTTGAGCCAACGCAGCTCCACCTGCACTTGGCTCCTCTCTGAAGGTGGTTCCAGATCTGGCCCAAGGTGCCAAGCAACTTTGATAGCCCTGCCCTTGGTAACATTGAGGTTATTTCAGCTTCACCTTAAATCCAACCTAGAGCTTTTAAGAGCAACTAGTGGCACAGAATGCTCTAGAAATAAAAGTAGTATCTATAGTCCTGAGTCCCTAATGCCAAGATACAAAATATATAGATTTTTTTTTCTCACTCTTTTTTTTCATTTGTCCACAATAAATGTGATGTTCTATTTGGACCTGGTTGAATTTTTATTATCAATTTTGAACTGCATATCAAATTTTTGTATTTTCCACTATCTGAAAATTTTTCTGTGAAACTGAATGAAAAATTTCAGGTTTCAGTTCTTTGGGCTCCCTTTTTTTCTGCCTTTTCCATTGAGATTATGAAGGAGGGAGCATTCAACAACAGTAATTAAAACAAAAAAGAAAGTCATATTTTAAACATGGTAAAATCCTCATGTGGACAAGGCCATATTTTAAAACAGATCTCTTTTTTTCCCCTACCTTGTGTAGTGATGACTTAAAAATACTGTTTAAAGGTGTATACTGTTTCTGTTGAAAACTATAACCACATGTGAATGGTTATCTTTGTGATTCTAGTCTCAAATTCTTATGTTTTTCCAGTGGAAAAAAAAGTGTGAATAGTTAAAGATGATAATATTCTATATGGGTGAGCTTAGTCTGTTTTAATGCTGTTAAAACCACAGCACTGTACTTGGGGAGCATTGCTTACAGTGCTGTCAGCTTGTGGACAGAAACCTTGAAAATATGGGCATTAGCTGGTATTAATCTTTAAATCTGATACTAATCACATTTGCATTGTGTGGAGTTCTGTCTGTGGAAATCCACCTGGGCTTTTCACAGCACCTAAGGCATGAAGTTCTGCGTGGAAAACTTTTAATGCATTCACATCCAAAGCCCTTTCATAGTGGCAGAACGCTCTACTCTGCCAGTAAAGAGAAATGCTCCATTTCTGCCAGGTGTACTGAGTTTTGTGTGTCTTCCCAGTAGACAGTCAAAGACAAATGTGGCTATTTTTGAGCCTTCAACAAGTGTCATGGTCCATTTAGCAGCCAGCAGTCTCCCAGAGCTAACTTTATGCTCTGGCAGATAGGTGCTGCATGACGGTGTCAGAAGCAACTGCTGTTTAGTGCCAGAACTTCTGGTGGGAGAAGCAGGTGAGCTTAAGGCTTGATATGCAATATGTTGTTCTGTCTTCTGTTGATAATCGGTTTGCAGAGATTTTTTTTTTTTTTAAGTATCTGTATAATGCTTGTCTGATCTTGTAATTTTACAAAAAAAAATACACAGAGCAAAAATGTGAAATAAAGCATTACGATTCCCTTTGCCCCATTAAAAACATCTCTATAATTAAATGTTTATTGTTATGACCTAAAATTACTCTGGGAATTCTTCCTCTAAATCAGCAGTTGGCAAGGTTTTTGCGGTAGTAGGCCAGAATGACCTGCTTGGAGTCTCAAGTGGACTGACACTTGAGGCTGCTACCACTGCTGCTGCTACTTGTGTTCTGGTTGCAGTATGGGGGAAGCTTTTCACCACGTGGCCATATCACGGCATGAGCAGAGCTAAACACTGCCAAAGACCACCTAGCTCCATGGGATGGACCCAATGGCTCTGCAGGCCATAGGTTGCCAACTCTTCCTCTACACTGGGGTGGGCAATTATTTTGGGTGGAAGGCTGTTTAATGCATTTTGGTCAGCTGTCAAGGGCCGCATGGGTATGCCTTCCCCTCGACAGTTGCCCCACCCCCTTGTTGCCATCTTGGGACTGGAAGTCCCACCCCTAACCCCTGACCTTTGCCACTGGAGGTCCCTCCCCTTGCCTCCCTGAAATACTGCTTTTGCGAGTGGGAGCTGCCATCTTAAGAGTCAGAAGAAAACTAAATCTTACACTAAAAGTCAAACGCCTACTATGACACATTTTAATTCTATTACAAAAATTATTCTTGTCATGAGTTCTGTTTGCACAGTGTATATAGAGGCGATTGCATAATAACTCAAAAATAAATTCTTAGTCTTGTGTGTTGTGAGGTGTCGGTGTGTATGGTGGCATGGGGGGGGTTGTGATGGGATGTAGCTGTGGGGGGAGCATAGGGTATGTTGGGGGTTGTGTATATGTGGGGGGTGTGGGGACCCCCCCCAACACACTCCCTCCCATGGTGCAGCAGCAGCTGGCTGGGCGCTCGGGGCACGGGCACACAGTGAGGCATGGTTTTGGCCAGCACTGCGTGTTGCAGTGAGGAATACAGCCGTCTATATTGCTGGTGCTCCCTGGCACTCGTGCGCAGCCGCCACATTCGCCAGTCATGGGAGGGAAGCCCCGCATGCTGAAGCCAACTGCCTGCCTCGCCAGGTGCTGGCTCCAGCTAATAAGGCTGCTGTCTGGTGCTGCGCAGCCCCAGCAAAGAAGGCAGCCAGTTCCAGCCCACAGTTTTCCTCTTCTGCCTGGTGAGTACAGGAGCAGTGGGTGAGTGGCAGGAAGCACTGGCAATACAGACTGCCTGGTGGAGGCTACCCCTGCTGTGTAGCACTGGCTGGAGCCACACCCCGCCAGGCGCCTGCACCCCAAGCGCTCCTGCCTCCTGCTGCTGCCACCACCTGCCAGGGCTGCGCACTGGGGGAAGCTGAGTGCTGGCTGGGCTGGGCGGGGCACAATTTGTTGGTGGGTGCCATGGGCCAGATGAAAGTGCTTGATGGCCAGATGTGGCCCACAGGCCGTATTTTGTCCGCCCCTGCTCTACATCCTTTTCTTACACAAGACTTTGTGTTGTCTGTTACTTCCAACCATGAATGGGTATATATTCCGATTCGTGGCATTCAGAGCTAGAAAAAGTCAAAAGGCACATGTTCTCTCACTTTGTCCAGGAATCAAAGCCAAACTTCTTTCATTGGGCTTAACCCATATCTTTTCATTGCGATATTGTCTTGGTATACAGGCCGTCCTCGACTTACAACGTTTTGCCTTGCGTTTCTCACTTACAACGTTTATAAACTGACACCCTGTTTCAACTTTATGACATCAATTTCGACTTTACAACGCTTGATCCAGTGCCATGCTATGCCAGTGAACAAGTTTGCTGCATTGCTCATCTCCCTGGCGAACATCTGTCCAAACTTCCTTGGACACTTTCTTTAAGAAAGCAGACGAGACTCCAGAAGAATCTGCAGCCAAGACTCCTGAGAAGACTCCAGCCAAGAACCCTTCAACAAGTCCAACCAAGAGCCCTTCAAAACATCCAGCAAAGTCACCTCAAAGAAGTCCTTCCAAATAAATATGATTGCTATTTACAATATATACACATTAATGTAGCTGTTACTCATCTATAATTGATCGAGTACAAAATTCTGGGGTATTTGTAGTGAAAATAGGGTATTGGGCCTTGGTTCAGGAACCAATCCCCCATTTATAACATTGTTTCTTATGAGAAAATTGGTTTCGAGTTGCAACGTTTCAACTTAAGACGTGATTTTCAGGAACCAATTGTGTCATAAGTCTGAGGACTGCCTGTACCAATTTCTGGTATGAACAACCGATGCTTGTATTACCAAGTGTAAGATATCTATTGTTATTGAATCTAGACTCTTGAATGCCTTGAACCTTAAGGTTTTAATCGTACAAAGAAGTTTTGGAACATGAAAGGACAGCCTTGTATATAATTTCATCCTTATGTTTTCCTTGCCTCATCTAAAAAGGCATATAATCTTGAATAAGATTTGATCACAGTCCTCTCTTTATATTTTGTTTTACAGTTCAATCGTCCTTGGAAAAAGTTGTTTTTGCTTCTACTTTTTCTCAACTGTGCTGTTTCAATTGTCCTTGATAGCGAAGTTTCTTTTCATCATTTACCTTTCGTTTGGTTAGAAATATTGGTTATGTTCCACAAGATTCCCTTTTTTCCTGATTAAAACAAACTAACATTACTCAGGGCAAAAATATTGAGTCCTTTTGTAAGGACTGGCACTGCGGGGATTTCCTTGCTGTTGTGAGCTCCATACTGCCTTGGCGAGGCATCTCCTCCATGCATGGCAGCAGCAAGGGGCACAACCCCATGCCGCTGTCCCTGCTGCTGCTGCTGCACGCACAGGGGACGTCTCGCCAGGGCAGCACCAGTAAGGCCAGGGCCTGTGGGAGTAGGGGTGGAGTGAGGGGCAACAGCAGGGCTTGTGCGGGGGGGGGGGCCTTTTCTTTTAATCATGAATTTTGGGGGGGTTATCAGAGAATTTGCAAATTTTTTTTATCAGGGAAAACCAGGATCCCTGATCACTGTTCTTGAAGAGTAGTTCTCAGTGGCTTAGGATCTAGTTGGAAGGAGCAAGTGGGGTTCCGTAGGGGTCTGTCCTGGGTCCAGCATTGTTTAATATCTTCATTAATGATTTGGATGATGGGCCAAGGGCCCACTTAGCAAATCTGAGGACAGCATGAAGTTTGGTGGAGTTGCAGATACTCCAGAGAGTAGGGCAAGGATCTGGAATTACCTGAATAGCCTGGAGAAATGGTCTGCAATCAGCCAGATAAGATTCAGCGAAGACAAGTACAAAGCCCTGCACTTGGGGACAGAATAATTGCATACACAAATACAGACTGGGGAATGACTGGCTAGGCTGCAGTACTGCAGAGAAGAACCTAGGGCTTACAATGGATAAGAAGATGAATATAAGCCAGCTGTGTGCTCTTGCTGCAAAAATGTCAATGGCATACTGGGTTGCATTA
>NW_017729031.1:20810437-20822076 GCF_001723915.1 Gavialis gangeticus
CAGCTGTGTGCTCTTGCTGCAAAAATGTCAATGGCATACTGGGTTGCACTAACAGGAGTGTTAAATCAAGGGAAACGATTCTTCTGCTCTACTTACTCCAGGGGAAGTCTCACCAGGGCTATTGTGTCCAATTTTGGCCCCACACTTCAAGAAGAATGTAGATGGTTTGGAAAGAGCCCAGCACAGTGCAACAAAAAGTATTAGGCCTGGGAGGCAAGACTTTTGAGGCAAGGCTGAAAGACTAGGGTTATTTAGTTTGGAGAAGAAGACTGAGGGGGGATTTGCTATCAGTTTTCATATACCTGAAGGGTGATTTGTAGGGAAGATGGAGATGGGCTTTTCTCTGTGCCCATTGGGGTCAGGATTAGAAGCAATGGCCTCAAGCCCCAGCAGGAGAATTTGAGGCTGAAGATTCGGAGGTACTTTCAGACTGAGGATGGACAAGCATTGGAACGGACTATCTAGAGAAACTGCGGAATCCCCATCAATTGGAAGTTGTCAAAAGCAAGTTAGAAAGACACTTGGCTGGGATGACTTTAGTCGGGTAATCCTGCCTGAAGCAGGGGGCTGGACTAAATGACTGTAGGAGATCACTTAGGGAATGGAAAAAGGGGATAACTCATCCATACAGGACTATCTTTTTTTATACATTGTTGAAAAGGAATAGATTTGTCTTGTAGTTGGTTGATTTGTAAGGGCATACTTTATAAACATAAGTATTACATCTATTGATGCAATGTTCTATATAATTTTAAAGCTGTGAAGATGCTTCTTTACTTCTCTCTTAAATTCCTTGTCTGTTACAAATGTATAAGCTCATTTCCCACATGCTTACTTGCTTCTTTGCTGTAAGGTTGAGATCTCTGAAGTATGGTGGGTTTTTTTGTAAATTGTGTATGAAAACAATTCATTTACTTTAGATTAAGGCTTCCAAGATCAAGATGAAGTGCAAAGCTTTTCATAACCGAATCACTTGTAACATTAACTTTTTTTTAAGTCAACTTAGTGCTTTTATTGCATATTTGCATTGCTGGCTTTGAACTTTTTTCAAGCAAACCTTGTGTGAAATGCTCTCCATTTACCTTTTGGTGCTAGAATGTATGGGGCTTGCAGCTGTGTTGCAGAAGTTGCAGTCTACATCATTGCAAAAGAAAGCTTCCGTTCTCATTTTAAACGTGTTTAGTGTGTAGCTTTGTGAACTGAGACTATATGTACATGCAGTGTAAATTTAAAATCTTAAAATTATGCTTTTAATTAACTGTTAGATTTGGGTCTGGAGGAGTAGTAATCGTAATTTTGTTATAGGATCCATGGTGTGTACATATAAATTGGTTTAGTATTTTATAGCATGCATAGGCAACTACAGGAAAATGACCATTTATAGTGAAGTATCTGGCACTTAGCAGACGTCCTGTCTCCAATTTAATGGAAATATTGTTGTTATGGTACAAGTCAGAACAGAGTGTTAAAAGGATAATGATATGAGCTGTCAGTGGTTATGAATAACTATTAAATATATATTGTTAATGCACCATGTCGGAAGAAAATGCGGTTAAAATCACAATCTCTTGATAACTCTATAACAAGTGTGAAAAGAAATGTGGAATTGTTGCAACTGTTAAATTTATACAGCTATGACTGGGCTTAATCTCACTGAATTAGATGCATTTAAGTATCAACAAACTGCATTGCTAACTCTTTGAAACTACCACGATACTATATTTATTCAGATCTGAGACAAAGGGCAGGGGGTTTATCCCCATTTAACATGAGGGGAGCTCATCTTAGATTCAAGTACAAGGTAGTGTGGGGAAGGCAAACTGTTCTGCCTCTGGCTCCGACCCCAGGTTGGGGATGGAGCCACAGCTGCTGTCTGCACCTCCACCCCCTGCTGCTTTTGCCTTCTCTGCCAGGCCCCCCACATGCAGCCTCAAGCTCCCTGCAGCCCTTTCTCCTGTCTCCTTCCCTGCCCCCACTGCTTACCCTTTACCCCACTCCATCCCAGGGCACTGAGCATGGGTCCCAGTCCAGCTTGGTAGCAGAGGTGGCAGTGTGGCAGCTCTGGCCCCAGCTGCAAGGCCCAGCCAGAGCTACCACACCGCCGCAAGGGTAAATGATAGTCATGTGAGTGGGGCTGGCAAGGAGGTAGAAGCTCTGTGGGGAGGTGGGGAGGTAGAGGTTGTGGGGGACACAAAGGCAGTTTGGGGGCAGGCAAGTAGTGGGGATGACTGCCAGCAAGGGGCAAGGTATGGCAGGACAAGTGTCAGGTTGCTTGACCTCCCACCCCCCAGTGCCTCCTTACCACCTGCCCCCCCACACACACACACTTTCTGCCCCCTGCCACTGCTTTCTGTGCTGCAACAGTGGTGGGGATGAATTTAAAATAACCCTCTAATAATTAGATTCTGTACATGGAAAATCATAAACTTATACTTTTTCCATGTATAGAATCTAATTACTGGGGCGGGGGGTTGTCTTAAATTCAGAGTCATCATGGACTTGGGTACATATGGTATAGTACATCTTACTTTCTATTCCTTAAATTCCTGCAAAGACCAACATATTTCTCTGGATTTCTCCATTAGATTTTTAGTTGTTCTTTCTAGGTTTCTGTTTTTTTCTGAATCAGTAGTCTTTGCTATTTAAATCCCATTTAAATCATGTGCTTATACTATATTGTGGAATGTCTGTTTCTCATTACTCTACTCCTACCAGAGATGTCAACTGAAGAATGGCTCATAGCCACCCTTAGTAGCTAAGCCAAGTGATGGATGTTATTTAAATTTTGGAAGTTAGTGAATACACTTATGATGTCGGGGGATAGAGTGAGCCTGCTTAATTGACTTTAGAGTAAGTCATGCAGTCTTGGGCCAGGCATCTGATTTACCTTGTAGTTCAAAGTAAAGTACAACTTCAGGATAACGTTAGGTGAAACAATATTATGAAATTGATTAAATGCAGCCAACACTGAGTGTGACTATAGAACACATGGCCTATATTGGGCAAACATGCTGATGGAACCTTTTTTTTCAAAGGCCCCACAAAAAACAGGTAGTTGCTTCACCAGGGAGAGAGTGAGCACTGGGCCTGGAGGCACTGCAACACCAGGCCAGGACTTAGCAAGCCTGGAGCAAGCTCCAACACTTTCCCCCGGTGCCAAAAACACTGATGGGAACATACAGCAAGGAAAGGTTAGTGCAGCCCATCTGAATAAGATGTATGGTAGTACTCATTAAGCACAGTCCCACTTGGTGCTGACTCTCTCTTTCAAGTCATGGTGAGCTACTACACTGACCACATTTTTTACTTTATCTTCACTCCCAGAGTGAAGCTGTGCTTTTCTTTTCCGTTTCCAATGATTCCTGTTTCTTCATAAGCCTTAAATGTTTGGGAAACATCACCAAATGGGGACCCAAACAATTCACCCAGAATCCCTGTCGCATTTGCTCTTGGCCTATCGCACATGATTAGTGTGGCCCCTTCCCACATGAGGTGGAACTGGACCAGGTATCCCTGCACCTTATCTGCGTATACATTTTTGGAGGCTCCCAGGACTCATGGTAAGAAGACTTGGTTCCTGTCATGAGTGGGGCTAATTAACATGTTGATCCTTTGTGGGGTATATCCGGAGTACACATGCATAATGAGCAATGTTGAGCTGTGGTGTCACCATGGCTTGAAATGCTGTTGATTTTGAGTGGTGCCCAGCCCAGTGAGCTCTAGGGTGAATCATTAGCTTCTTGATTTTGCACTAAGACCATGTATAGCTTGTGCTGTTTACAAGTAGGTTAAAAGTGTGTTTCTGGAGCACCTGTGCTAAAACTTGCAGCAGTTTCAAAAAAAGGTACAATGCATCAATTCTGGATACACTAAGTATATGGGTACTATATGCAAATTACTAAAGGTAAGTTTTCAGATCGGTATTTTCATATTAGATCCTCATTTTTATGTGCTATGGGGAAAGGGTGTAACAGTAAGGAGGGGGTAAGGTGCAGACAGAAGAAGTTGGTGGGGCAGAGGGAGGAGACAAATCTAATTATTAGATTTATATCTGGAAATTATAACAAACGTATACTTTTACATTCTGTATGCAGAAAATGTATTGGGGGGTCATCTTTATAGTCAGGGTTGTTTTCTATTCAAGTAAATAGGTATAACTACATCTCTTGCATTTAAAAATTTAGAGAATTTAGAAGCAGTCTCAATACACAACTTGCAGCAGTAACAGTTGGACTTCTTATAAAGAACAAACTTTTAAAATGTCAGAACATTACAAAATTGTACTTTTATCAAAAATCAGTCCATACCAGTTATCTTGGTCATCTTGTTTTAGAAGCAGATTTTTTTTTTTTAAACATCAAAAGCACCTGTTTACGCCTTGGAGAAGATCATTCTGGCTTATAATTGCAGTGTTGGATGAACGTGCATATAAATGTACTTTGTGTTGTTTGTGTGTTAAACTTAGGCTTAATTTTAAAGTAGTAAAACATTTTTCTCATTCACAAAGATTCTGAGTAACTTGTCCTTAATACACCTGCATTGTTTCTCTCTTTGTTCAGGGAAGCAGTGTTTCTTAGTCCTACGTCAGCAGCAGTTTAATGTCCAGGCTCTTGTGGCTGTGGGAGACCATGCAAGCAAGCAGATGGTAAAGTTTGCTGCCAAGTAAGTAAGCAATTATATCCTGTTGTCAAAGTAAACAATGGTGGGAACCAAGACTCCTAGGGGTTGGGACCATTTTCACACATTAACATCAATGCTTCGTTTGTTTTAAAATGTAGTTATTTAAATTGTCAGTTCACTATTGCCTTGAATAGATTACACTTACAAAAGATAAAATAGAACACAGGCTTGAAATTCGTTCTCAACTGCTGAAGCAGCATTCTCTCTCCACAGACAACCTACATTTACTTTCAAGCCAACTAACAAAAAGCCTGGGAGGCTTAGCATTTTATTTTGTGTCTGTGTGTGCATGCACACATGCTGGCTTTTTTTTCTTCCTTAAGCTTCGTTGTAGTAATATGTTTACTAACTGGATATGAGGGCTGAACTACATTTTGTTTGGAAGAAATTCTGTGTTGCAAGTTTAATTTTTTCAATTCAAAGTCGGTGCCACGATCCTAATTGGTCTGTTTCGCTCTAATATTGGTTTTGAAGTTTGCTTTCTTTTTAAAGTTGCTGTGTTAAATATTTTGGGGGGGAGGGCAACAGTTAGACTTGCCAGTTGATAAAAAGGTTACAGGTATTTATGTTTGGCTAACTTTGTTTGTGGTATTCTTAAGGCTGAAGAGTTACCTTTCCCTTGCCCTTCTTTTTTATGTTTGATGGAACTTTCAGGCTTTTGATCATCTAATACTGTATCTATCTGCATGGCATGGTGATTTTATAGAACTTTTTACACTTCTGAAGCTTTTAACTGGCTGTCCACAGATTACGATACGGAACCAATCACTGTAATAATGTTTAACATGTGGCACTTAAGCTGTTGCTGCTCGATGTTTGGCACAGTTTGGGGCTGGGAAGGAAGCCCCCAGTAATTAGCTGCAAAAGTGCTAACCCTTTCATATGTTAGGGAAAGGAGGTAGGTGTTCATTATAGCGTGGGCTCCCAGAAGCAGAGTTAAGACGGTTAGAACAGTGCTGCTGCTTAGATTCAAGGCAATGGGGGGTGCGAAATCAGCAGTGCCTGTTGTTTAGCAGTACTTATGTGGTTGGCACTGCCAGCAAGAGATACGACACTTACAGATGTTTAGTAGATAAAATGAAGTAGACAGTTTCAGTAGCTTGTACTTAGTCCTGTCAGGCCCTTAAAAGATATCTTAAAAGGGGTTCTGTGTCTTACAACTCTAGAAAACCACCTCCTCTCCCATTTCCCATCAAGTCCTGAATTGGATTGTCTTGGCTAGAAGAGTCAGTCTAGTAGCTTCGGTCTTCTCAGATTGGATGTCCTGCTGTTATTTCGCACGTGTTTCATAGTTGTATTTTCCTAATGTCTTAATTTCCTCCTAACTTCTTTTTTTCCTCTCTCTCCTGTGGCCTTTGACCCAGATCTGCTGTTCATCCATTGTCCCCACTTCAAACAATTTCCCATATTTTGATTTGTTACCATTCTCCTTCCACTGTGTGCAGTCTCATGCCAAGTCCTTGTGCTGCTTCCCTTATTAGTCACAGACATCTACCTTTTGTGTTGTAGTCCTACTTCAGAAGCTGTCTCCCTACACCTTGGTTGTCATATTTTAAACAATGTGACTTTTTCTCTTGGCTGTCCTCTCATTTTTATTTCTTTAACCCCTCCTGGTCATCTTATTGCTTATTGCTGTCCAGCTTCCAAGCCTCAGGGGCCATGCACTCCATGGTCCACCCCAGTGGCAGCTGCACACAGCGCAGGCCACACCAAGGCAAGCCACATGCCCTCACGGGCACCCACTGCCCACCCTTCCGTCCCCCACTGCACTGCACTTCCCAGGCTCACCCTCAGCTCCCCATGCTGTTGCATTGCCCCACCTCCTGGAGCAGGAGGGAAGGGGAGCCCAGAGACTCTGGCTGATTTCAGAGGAGCAGCAGTAGGGCAGGAATCTGAGGGATGCAGTTAAACCCATGGCAAGCCACTAGTTGGACAGCCCTGGTTCGTTGCATCAAATTCAAGCACCTGTTCTCATCTTTCAAGGCCATACATTATATCACCCCTCCATCATTTTATTAATTTCTGCTTATACTCTGTCTGCTCATCATTCCTATTCCTTTTTCTTTTATTTCCTCTTTGCCTAAGGCCTTCAAACAGATTGCCTCCTTTGCTTTAGAGACTCCCCCATCTCTCTACTAAGTACTGTACGGCGCCGCAACCTAATAAACCCTGCTGACCTCATTCTGGACTCTTTCATACTTTGTTCTGCTTCCAGTAATCCCTTTTTAATTTCCATTACTTGAAATACTACCCCATATCTTGCCTTCACAGTCTTGTGTTTGTTAGATTGATGTTCTCTGAGACTGTGACATATATTCTTTTTTTTGTAGATTTAAGGCTATTTATAAATGATGATTAATAACCTCATTGCTTTCCTCTTTTTCTTTTTAATTTTTGGTGTCCTCCCCCCCCAACTTGTTTCTTGTTCTCCAAACGCAAGCTGAAGAAATAACCGAAGAAAAAATTAAACTTTAACTTGACCTTTTCCCCTGTGGCATCTTAGAGACCTTAAATGTGATGCCACTTGATATCACTAATGTATTATTTTTACATGCATCAGAGAATGCCTGAGACGCTTGAATTGCGCTCAGTGTTTGAAACTTTGTCCAAGAGCTGCAGTGACATGATCAATCTCTGGCTTACAAAAAGGATATAAAATAATCAAAGATCTGACTGATATATATGAGATTTTTTTTGCACATAGTCTTGCAACCAGTAAACAAACTAATTCCTCTTTTTGGTATTGGCACACAAAAAATGAGAACTTTCATAATCTCCTGCAGTCAAACAGCATTGGCATACACTTAGTGAATAATATACTGAATACTTCAGCTTTCTTGCAAACTTATCTGCATTTAGTGAAAGATTGTCATTTCTTGTGTGCTTTAAAAAGTATAGAAGAAATAGTACATGGAATTATTAGAAGTTTTTACATTGAGAGAGAGAGAATTGCTAACATGAATTTGGTGCCCATAAAAGATATTGTATTAATAATCAGGCATTTCAAATACTGTCTATCCAGAAGACTCATAGTGGAAGTGTCATTGAAAGCCAGTGATACTGTCACTTAAAGCTTCCCCTGCTTTCCCCACCTTGAAACCTTAGCTCTGTTTCATTTGAACTTTTTGTAGAGGTAATGAAGTAATTATCTCTTTGCCCTGTTACAGGCCTCTGCCAAGACTACTAGTAAGAGTGTTCACCTGTGTTCACTAAAGTCCATAACCAAAATATTTTGCAAGTTGTTTTTCCCAGAAAGTACTGGGCATGGGCAGTGCAAGTTTTTGTTTTGTTTTGATCAACTATTGGGCCTTTCCCTGGTACAGCTTGTACCACAGGAGGAGGAAAACTCTGTATTCTGATTTCAGTTAATGACCTAGGGTGACCTTGGTCAAGCATAACTTGACCTCCCTTTGTTTCAGTCTTTCCTTGGAAAAATGGGTCAGAAAAGGTTCTAGCTTGTGGAAAAACTTGCTTAAATAACCAATTTTAAATTTATTTTTCCATTTGTCCTCTTATTTTTTTTTTTTAAAGCAAGGTTATACCAAACAATAAGAATGTGCCATCAGACATGTAAATGGGCAGCCAAATGGAGCTTTTTTTTTTTTTTTTTTTTTTTGTCATCTGTGTTGGGTACCTATCACTATATATATTTATTTAAACAATTATAGATTCATATTTTCAGATCCTTATATTTTTAGCATGTTAAGAAACCGTGAATGATATACTGCTTGTTTACTAGATAATTGCATTTTTGCTCATGTTTTGTTAGGCAACTGGATTAAGTTGGTGCCTGGCAGTTACACACACAAAATAGCAGATACAACTTTTGATTAAGAAAGACAACCCTAAACATTTTGGTTATTTCATTCAGGTTTTTAAAACCAGTGG
The DNA here is from genome assembly GCF_001723915.1 of Gavialis gangeticus. Taxonomy (NCBI): domain Eukaryota; kingdom Metazoa; phylum Chordata; order Crocodylia; family Gavialidae; genus Gavialis; species Gavialis gangeticus. The sequence goes on from NW_017729031.1 coordinate 20,819,006, forward strand.
AATCATCCCCTAATTTTTAGTTTTCATCCTTGATGAATTTCCTTATGCTGAATTCAGCACATTCCTTTTTTATTTTTTTAATTTAAATAAAAGTGCTGCAAATCAAGTGAGGCTGCTCAGGGGAGTTTATCTGAGTCAATAATTATATGTGTGCAGTATTGAATTGGAATAATCTTGCATCATTTATTATAAACTAATGTAAGCCCACCTTATAGGCAGAAGGTCTCCATTAGCTTTGCTCCTACATCCATCATGCTGAAAGGGGTGCATACCTTGCCACTCTTAAAATGAGTTAATGAGTGTAAAGATGTTGTCCAGGGCTACTTTTTCACTCCTGAGTACACCAGCACAGTTAAGGTTGTCAAGTACTGTCATCATAAGTGGTATCAATTTAGGGTTCTTTATCAGGCTTACTGTTGCTGACTTAAAGGTAGCAAGCAAGGTATTGACTCCAATTCTAAGGAAGTTGGTTAGGTCTGAGTATTGTAAAATTGTACTTTGGTACTATAGCCAGGGCCATCAGGAACCAGTATAGTTAAATTATGGTTTCCATTCAGACACTGATTAGTCATTTATCGCTACTGAAACTTTCCAGTATGGTTTGCCTTGTAATGTTCCCTCCCCCCACACACATACCCATCACCACCAAATATAAGCAATAGCAATGCAGCTTTTTTAAATATGATTAATGTGGGAAGGAAATACTTCTTAGAAAAATTCTCACAACCTCTTTTGAACACCTATAGCACCAAAGTGGCTGGAAACAGGCAGTTAAAATGAAGCATGGAATGACTCCTCACTGAATAGCATGTTTGTACACTTCACAGAAAACTGACCTTGATCACTACAGATCTTAATTTCCATTAAAACCATTGAAAAGATTTGTCCACTTCAGTAAGGTTTAGGTTGGGCTCTAATATTTTTATATACAGTCTTTGAAAAGTGTATTTCTGCAGGTGTGTAGTTATATAAAAGACAGAATTCACAAAAGTCAACTATGTGGATACCACCCAAAAGTTCAGTCTTTAAACACACTGCATATATAATATATAGGGATCTCAGTACATTGTGCTGGAAGTGCCCCCTGCAGCAGCTCCTTCAATATTGTTCATTTTATCTCTTGCCCCTCCAGCCTCTGATTTAATAGAGGGGCACCGCCAGCCAGGTCATTTGCTGCTGATCTCCAGGGAAGCAAAAACCACAGTTTTAAATAAGCCACAGTTTTCGCTTCCCTGGTTATCAGTGGCCTGGCTGGCAGGGCCCCACCACCAAGTGGGCCTGTGCAAAGTGGCAGGTGTTTGACTTTTGATTCAGCTGATTCGGAGGGACAGTGATTCGAGTCACTGTCCCGATTCGATTCAGCCGATTTGGATTCAGACATTTGGTGCAGATTCAGAGATTCAGCCATAGACTATAATGGGTAATCAAATACCTATAACTTCCTATAACTTAGTCATTTTCTTGCAGATGAAAACAGCAGGGATGGTAGCCCCTTCTAAGGCCATGAAGCCTGCCAAGTTTCAAAGCGATAGGTGCAGGGGTTTCTGTGAAAGTGCCCATCAGACTGTTAAAAGCATAACTCGTATCACTTGTGTGTGTTAAGGGATATAGGTTGTAGCTGTGTTTGTCTAAGGACATAGGCAGACAGTGTTCTTTGGGTAAATCTGATATCTTTTATTAGACTAACTGAATAATTGGAGAAATGTATCTTGGCAAGCTTTCAGGTTTAAAAACTCAGGCTGAGGGAAGCATCTGCAGTTGATGTGTGCGCTCTTCCTGGATGGAATGAATAGTAAAGAAGCCAGAGGCTGGCATGCATGCAAGAAAGCCAGTCGGTGTAGATGTAAATTGAGGCATCAGGGTGAGAGACAAGCTGCAGGGTGGGGGATGTAGCAGGTAAAGGTGAAGAGGTACCTGGGGAGTCAGATGTCAGGCAGGTTATAGTGTCATAAATCCAGTGTCTATATTGAATCCACGAGTTTTTATATCTACGAGGTGGATGAAGTGAAGTTCATAGGCCCTTCTGTGAAAAGTGGTTTATAAATTCAAACAAGCACCAAACCTCGTTAACCTCATCACAGTAGCAAACTTTCTACAGCCCCAAATGCACCAAATGAATCCAGACTGTGCCATAACAAGAAATGCAAAACCTGCCAAGATATTTCCAGTACCCCCACAATTACTACTCCCCACAACAGAACCGTCACCCTTCCTGGATCTTACAGCTGCACCTCCAGAAACTTTTTATATATCTCATCCAGTGTACCAAATGCCCTGATGAAAAATACGTAGGAGAGACCAAGCAGTAACTGCACACCGAATGAATGTATAATGGAAATCTATTAAAGACAAGAACACTCAATTACCGGGGGGGTACATTTCTCACAAGAAAATCACTCTCCAACCTCTCAGTTCTAATCATTAAAGGGAATTTACAAAACACATTTCACAGACAAGCCTATGAACTTCGCTTCAACCTCCTAGATACAAAAACTAATGGACTTATTTACTATTCATTCCATCCAAGAAGAGCACACATACCAACTGCAGATGGTTCCTCACCCTGACAAAGGTTTTTTAAACGCAGAAGCTTGCTAACAGATATTTCTCCAACAATTTAGTTGGTCTAATAAAAGATACCAGATTGACCCAAAGAACCTTGTTTGCCTGTGTGTGCTAAGGCAGAGCGGGATGAATGCAGCAGGGATGGTAGCCTGTAACAGGGGGCCTTCCCAGTGCCGGTTAGATCTCAGCCTGCCCACCTGTTTCTGGGCCAACCACCTACCCCTCTTTCATCTGCCACATCTTGATGGAAGACTGATTCAAATGTTACCCAGGCGGGAGTTCTGCCCATTTAAGTCCCTGATGTCTAGGGGTGACACCCATTCTGCAGCTCCATACCTTCTCTACACTGCAGTCCATGCCTTGCAGGTTGCATCCTTCACCCCATCCAGCTCTGGTCCCCTCTCTGGGATTTTTGGCTCCTGCTTAGGCCCTGGCCCTGCCTTCAGGCTAGTCAGAATTCTGAGCCTCTTGCTCTGGACATTCCTTGCAGTGGGCCCCTGGGAAGC
>NW_017729031.1:20827076-20833337 GCF_001723915.1 Gavialis gangeticus
CAGCCTATTCCTCCCTTCTAGCGTGCCCACATCCCCCCCCTTTGGGTCCCAGCCCCAGCACAAACTAGTTGAGGGTACCTCAGGTCAGATCTAAGCTGCCTGCATGTTCTCACCCTCACAACTCCACTGCAACCAGTAAGCCTCAGGCCTCTCAGAGATCTTACAGGTCTGGGCTTTCCCCAGCCAGGACTGCATGTGTGCGGTGGCTGGAGGTTATAAGGTGTCCCCTGTCTGCCTTTCACCAGGGAGGTTTGTGATCCTGTCATTTCCTGGGGCTGCTGTGCCATTTGCAGTCCCACCATGCCTCCCTATCCTGACAGTGTGCAATTTTAGGTCATGCCCAGAACCTTGGGCCTCTTCCTTCCCTGTAGCCCGAACCCATACCTCCAAGTGCTTCCTGGCATGGGAGCTCAGCAGGGAGATGTTCTTCCCCTGCTGGCTGGTGATAAACTAAACTGCCACCTCCAGCTCTGACAGCGGGCCATTAAATGGTTTGGAAAGCAAATTAAAAAAGCAAATAGGTGGTGTGGAGGGAGGAAGGTGGAACTCATTCTGTCTGCACATGGAGCTTGGGGAACCTCAGCAACAGGAGGTTCACCTTCAGGAACACCAGCTGCTCCACCAAACCAGGATCCAAGGAGGTGCAGTGGGGTGTCACAGCATCCTCAGGACAGGTGTTCCCAGGACAGGACAGGTGTTCCTGGGCAGCTGTGGCCAGATCCTGCCACACCTGGCTTCCGGTTGCCCAATAGGGCAAGGGGTCGTATTGCAGCGGCTCCATGTCCTTGGCGAGATTGGTAGTCACTAAGGCCTGTGCGCTACCTGCCGGGTGGTGGGGTCTGGTGTATCTGGACCCCAACACTGAAGCCATGCCCTTGGCCCACATTGGCAGCGGCTGTGGTGGAAGAGACTGGCTGGTGGTTGGAGTGGTGGCACAGGAAAGTGCATCCCCCTCTTCCACGTCCCTCCACCTGTGACCTTCTGCCTCCCTAACTGTTCACCAGCACCTCCATCTGGTGATAGAGGGTTTTGCTGCTGCAGACGCTCCCCTACACCCTTGGGTTGCACATTCCCACCATCATGGGGAACATACTGGACCACAATGGCTCCAACTGTTTTTTGATGCCCTTCTTCAGCTACTTCACCAGTGCCCGCGCCTCTGGTGAAGGTGGCTTGCCCCAGCCTGAAACATCAGTCCCCTGGAACTTTTCCATTTCATTCTCAAGCTCCTTCACTATGGGCATCGCCAGTGCTGAGGGTCTCGGCGGCCTAAAGGAATGGCTTGAGGACCACCAATATCTGGGTGATGGTATTCTACTCCATCTTGTTAAGGGGCCACTGATCCCAATCTCCCAGAGAAAGGCCATCTCATGGATGGCCTTCTGTTCCTCGACCAGCCTTTCTAGTATACCTGTATGTGGAGTTCCACCGAGTCTCCACATCCTGCATGATTTTGTGCTGTGGGATGCTCAGCTCTGCCTGTTTGTTCCACATCATCTTGCCCACCTTGATGTTCTGCTGGAAGTAGCCTACCACCTTCCTGCATTTTTTAAATGAGCTGGCAGGTAGTGGTAGTGGTAGTGATGATGCTGCTGCTGGGAGCCCTGTCCCTTCCAAGGTATTCCTGACTGCACAATGGAACTAGTATGCCACACAGCGGATGCCAGTCAAGTTGGCATCACGCACCACCTTCACTATATTGCCACCGTTGTTGGTGACCATGAACCTGCAGGTGAGCTTGCCGTGCCCAGTGAGCCACCCCTGCACCATGCAGTTCATGGCCACCAGGATCTCCCCTGCCGTGTGGGAGTCATCCACCATCTCTGCTTGAAGGAGAGCCCACCAACACCCTGACTGATAGCACCAGTGCCCTGTGAGGGAGAGGTAGGCATAATCTCCACCCTGGCTGCTCCAGATGTCTGAGGTGAAGTGCTCAGCCACCTGCGGCCCTGCTTTCTGCAGCTTCTCCCTCAAGTACTCCCTGCATGCCTTATACAGTTTAGTGTCATCGGCAAACTTGGCCAGTGCACTTCTGACACCAGTGTCCGCATCGTTGATAAAGATGTTGAAGAGAACTGGTCCAAGGACAGAGCCTTGGGGTACACCACTGGTCACGGAGCGCCATAATGATTCACTACCGTAGACTACTACTCTCTGGGTCCGACCTCGGGGCCAATTTCCTAGCCATCGGACTGTGATGTAGCCGAGGCCACAGTTGGCCAGTTTTTCCATGAGGAGGTCATGGGACACCAGATCAAAGGTTTTTTTTAAAGTCCAGATATATGACATCAGTCTCTTCTCCCTTGTCCAGGTGATATGTTACCTGGTCAAGGAGGAGATGAGATTGGTCAGGCAAGACCTACCTGCAACAAACCCGTGCTTGCTGTCCCTCAGGATGTAGCCATCAGCCAGCTTATCAAGAAAGGGTCTCTGATAACTTTCTCCAGAATCTTACTGAGGGTTGAGGTCAAGCTGATTGGCCTGTAACAAGCTGATCCTGCCTTATCCCCCTTCTCACCAGGCAGAGGCACAACAACAGGTGGAGCTGAGCCACCTGCCCCCACAACCTCCTGCAAAGTGCCTTTCAAAGAGACCTGTCTCTAGGGCAACTTTGAGGGGGTGTGGAGCACAAATTCAGATTCTCTCTCCTTCCCCAGAATTTCCTTAGCTATGGCACTCAGCTCCTCTGCTTCCAGATCCAGCTGCTCCTCTGGCACTGGAAGGCTCATGCTGGGAACTGAAATTGGGGTGGAGACTGTCATGCTGGTGCTGGTGGTTATTACTGGTGTTAGTGGAGGTGATGCAGGTACAGATGCAGACACTGCTCCCACCTCCTTGTTCCCACTAGCAGCAAAAGACTCTGTGTTTCGGGTAGGGGGAACTTGTAACTCTCCTTCTGCCCCCTTTCCCTTCCGTGTCAGAAGACCTGGCACCTGGCTTTCCAGCACGTTTCATAATGTTTGCTGTCCTACAAAATGTGTGTGTGATATGTATGTTGTGCTTTCCTGCGCAGTGATGACACACTGTCAGGGAAAACATGAAAGAAGAGAGACTAGCTACCAGTAGAATAGATAACAAGCCAGAGCCTTTCAGGCACTGCTGATCCGAGAGAGAGACAGCTCACAAAAGACACAGATCACTTCACACACAGCCTTATATGTTGTTTCTATGTCCCTGTTCCAGAGCATTGTGATTGGAAGGGAACTCAGGGAAATATCACAGTCACCGACCAGCTACAGGTGTCAGTATCAGAGCAGTCTTTTGCCTTCATCTTTCCCTTCCCTCTTCTCAGTTTCTGTTTTCTGCAAGCCTGCCTTCCAAATCTCCAAATCTTTTCCGAATCGATTTGAATGCTTCTGATTTTGATTCAGACCTTTTAATTGGTCTCCTGATTCAATTCCAATTCAGAGATTCAACCACCAAATCGGGCCGAATCTCTTCCGAATCAAATCGGCTACCAAAGCTTTGCACAGCCCAAGTGGCAAGTGACGGAAAAAAAATTAAAGGAGCCACTGTGGGGGGAAGTTCTGGCATGATTTACAGAGATCCCTGCTAATATAATAGGGAATAATAGTGAAAACCTGCTGGTGTGCACCATACATTGTGTATTTTCAGGGCAAAATTTTGAGCTTATGCTGCCAATACAGAGGATTGAAGCTGACATGCGCAGCCAGCCCCTGAATGGAAATTTCCACAGTGTGCCCAGCACATGTCCCCTGGGTGACCTGAGGAACTAATCAGCATGACCTACTTTCTCTGCTGACCCATGCTCAGCTGATACACAGGGCTTGAAATACGCATGCTCAGTTCTCTAAGAGCCTGACATCATTGATCCAGAAAATTCTAACAACTAAGCACCCTGATTGGCTAAGGGGGCTACTATAAAACCTTGTGAGACCCCTCCCTCGTGGGAGACGGGGAGACAGGGAGAGACCGGACCCAGTGTGAGTACAGAGACTGCTCTCAGCAGAGACTGTCTCACAACTGGGGGAGACCCGCTTGACTGGGAACAGAGGCTGTCGTTTCAGGGACTGTTTCTCAGTAGGGCTCCTCGGCCTGTTGGTCTCCTTCCTTGCTTGGCGCTTCGTGTCATTCTTGATCTCGTTCCGTTCCTGTTTCTGCTGTACCGATCTCCTGACTTCTGACTTACCTTTGGCACCAATCATCGATCACGATCCGGATCATCCCTACTGGCTTTGCCACTTCATCACATCTTGGCTCCGACCTCGGCTTCTGTCTCCAAACATCCGTTTGTCCGGTTGGACTGGCGTCACGATGTTCACATCGTTCATTCATCGCGTTACAGTTTTCCGTTAGTTTGTTATTCCATCTAACGAGCTGTTGACCAGCCCTGGGACTAGCTAGTGGGCAGCCACACCTAGCTCCGGCTAGAGAGCAAGGGCTCACTAGTGAACCCCGTGGGCCAACAGACCCCTGTGTTGTTCGTTGCTCGTCGATTTCAGTACTGTAACTGAAAAGGCTTCTCTGCCTACGCTCCACAAAGCGTAAGTGAATAAATCTACTTTATTCAAAACCACTACAACTCCCGCGCCACTCAGACTCCACCGCCGCTAATCCCACCTGTTCGTTTTCCAATCGCCACCCCAGCCCACTGTGACCTTGGGGCCTTCATTTGGTTCTGACATGTATGTGTGCTGTTAATTAGACTTCATATTAAATTTGTAGCCCTTGAATTCCATGTAAGGAAATCTGTGTATTATGTCGAAGTAAAAGTAGCTTTTAGGTAGTGTGCCTTAGTTTCTGGGTTAGACCAAAGCCACGTTCTTGCACAAATTGAAATGACATGAATGCAATATATGGCTACTAACAAAATAATGTTAAGATAGGTTAGAGAAAAGAAGTTGTTTAAAATATAAAGTTAATAAAAGTATTCTGGAACATTGAGAATTATGATATGTTATATTTGTATGCAAGTTTGCAGGGAAAATGTATGTTCTTACTTGATTTGGTGCATAAAGGTGGTGATATACAAATGCTGAAGAAGCATAGTGAATATATGTGGAACTTTATCTTTTCCACTTTTTTTTACATCAGGGTGTTTGTTTATATCCAAAACCTTAACTTCGGCATAGTTTTTCATTATGGAATACTTTGTTTCCTTTTATGAAGCTGCAAAGAACAAGATGTTGCACGTAGTGTACATATTAACAATTAGATGACTGATAGATTTAATAAAGGTATTGTAAATAGAGAATCATTTCATTTCATAGAGTTTGTTGTTGTGGGGACTTGCAGGGAACTTTTCTCAGCCAAGAACTGTTTAATATATTCTTCTAAAATATAAATAAATATGTTATGTTGATCAAATAACAACTAATAGAAAGTGATTCATTATAAAGTAGTTATTTTGGGTTTTTGCTTTCAATAGGAAGCCCTTGATGCAAGTTGTTGTCACACAGGCTGCTGCAATGCAATCATGTGGTTAGGACAAAGTGTTGACCAATCGGCTTACAGATGAGTAGGCATTCAGTGGCCAGTTTAGTAACCACATCTTTGTTTTGGTTTTGTGGAAAGAAAGTTACAGGGGGCACATCTACACATGCCATTTATGTGCAGTAATAAACTGCAGAGTTTATTGCTCCCGGGTTACTCCCAGATGCACTGTTTACACATGCGCCCAACCCACAGCACATTGAGATGGGTTGGAGCAACCCCAGCTGGCAGGGGAGGGTGAGGAAGTCAGCCTGCCACTCTGAGGCTGCTCCAGTCTAGCTCAGTGTGCTGCAGTGGGGCTGGCTGGGGCTTGAGGGTGCCTCGTGCCTCAGCTGGCTGGATCAGCATTTACACTTCCATTGCTGTGATGCCTAATAGGGGCGCATGTGTAGGCACTGAGACATTTACTGCGTAGTTAATTAGCTGTGCAATAAACATCTCGTGTAGATGTGCCCAGTGTAAACTAAAGGCAGAGGTTGCTATATGAAGGTAATTCAACTTATGAGTCTTATTAAATAACTGCATAGAAGTATAAAGACTGAAGTATTATCAGTATTAGTTCAACCATTTTTCTTTCAAGTGTTCTAATCTAACTGCTCGCATTTTAGTAACATAAATTAACTGTTGATATAAGATATTGTTCTGGTTTTTGACTGACTTGTGTATAGCTGATTCAGGTAAGTTTTTTGTCTGTATGAGTTTTGTCTGTATAAGGGAATTCTACTGCAAAACTTCCACTGTGGGATAGCCCTGCTCTAAAACATGTCTGCAACATCTACCAGCAGGTATATAGTCATATTACTTAAA
>NW_017729031.1:20833348-20836166 GCF_001723915.1 Gavialis gangeticus
TCCACAAAGCGTAAGTGAATAAATCTACTTTATTCAAAACCACTACAACTCCCGCGCCACTCAGACTCCACCGCCGCTAATCCCACCTGTTCGTTTTCCAATCGCCACCCCAGCCCACTGTGACCTTGGGGCCTTCATTTGGTTCTGACATGTATGTGTGCTGTTAATTAGACTTCATATTAAATTTGTAGCCCTTGAATTCCATGTAAGGAAATCTGTGTATTATGTCGAAGTAAAAGTAGCTTTTAGGTAGTGTGCCTTAGTTTCTGGGTTAGACCAAAGCCACGTTCTTGCACAAATTGAAATGACATGAATGCAATATATGGCTACTAACAAAATAATGTTAAGATAGGTTAGAGAAAAGAAGTTGTTTAAAATATAAAGTTAATAAAAGTATTCTGGAACATTGAGAATTATGATATGTTATATTTGTATGCAAGTTTGCAGGGAAAATGTATGTTCTTACTTGATTTGGTGCATAAAGGTGGTGATATACAAATGCTGAAGAAGCATAGTGAATATATGTGGAACTTTATCTTTTCCACTTTTTTTTACATCAGGGTGTTTGTTTATATCCAAAACCTTAACTTCGGCATAGTTTTTCATTATGGAATACTTTGTTTCCTTTTATGAAGCTGCAAAGAACAAGATGTTGCACGTAGTGTACATATTAACAATTAGATGACTGATAGATTTAATAAAGGTATTGTAAATAGAGAATCATTTCATTTCATAGAGTTTGTTGTTGTGGGGACTTGCAGGGAACTTTTCTCAGCCAAGAACTGTTTAATATATTCTTCTAAAATATAAATAAATATGTTATGTTGATCAAATAACAACTAATAGAAAGTGATTCATTATAAAGTAGTTATTTTGGGTTTTTGCTTTCAATAGGAAGCCCTTGATGCAAGTTGTTGTCACACAGGCTGCTGCAATGCAATCATGTGGTTAGGACAAAGTGTTGACCAATCGGCTTACAGATGAGTAGGCATTCAGTGGCCAGTTTAGTAACCACATCTTTGTTTTGGTTTTGTGGAAAGAAAGTTACAGGGGGCACATCTACACATGCCATTTATGTGCAGTAATAAACTGCAGAGTTTATTGCTCCCGGGTTACTCCCAGATGCACTGTTTACACATGCGCCCAACCCACAGCACATTGAGATGGGTTGGAGCAACCCCAGCTGGCAGGGGAGGGTGAGGAAGTCAGCCTGCCACTCTGAGGCTGCTCCAGTCTAGCTCAGTGTGCTGCAGTGGGGCTGGCTGGGGCTTGAGGGTGCCTCGTGCCTCAGCTGGCTGGATCAGCATTTACACTTCCATTGCTGTGATGCCTAATAGGGGCGCATGTGTAGGCACTGAGACATTTACTGCGTAGTTAATTAGCTGTGCAATAAACATCTCGTGTAGATGTGCCCAGTGTAAACTAAAGGCAGAGGTTGCTATATGAAGGTAATTCAACTTATGAGTCTTATTAAATAACTGCATAGAAGTATAAAGACTGAAGTATTATCAGTATTAGTTCAACCATTTTTCTTTCAAGTGTTCTAATCTAACTGCTCGCATTTTAGTAACATAAATTAACTGTTGATATAAGATATTGTTCTGGTTTTTGACTGACTTGTGTATAGCTGATTCAGGTAAGTTTTTTGTCTGTATGAGTTTTGTCTGTATAAGGGAATTCTACTGCAAAACTTCCACTGTGGGATAGCCCTGCTCTAAAACATGTCTGCAACATCTACCAGCAGGTATATAGTCATATTACTTAAAAGCACACTCCTAGTAGATTTAGGTTAAACTATAGACACTTCTGTTAAATTACTGGAATTGTCCATAAGTTAGCAATAGCCTTAAGCCATTACAGAAGATTTGAGACTGCTCTGACTTGCATTTTATGCCAAACAAAGCCAAATGAAATTGTCTCTACCCTCTAAGAACCTGTCTCCTAAATTGTGCTGAATGTACTTCAAGTAGGGCTTGTGACTTGAATCTTCACTTGTATTCTATATGTTGTCTAAATGAGCAAGAGCACACTTTCTAGTTATTTAACAAAAATGTTTTTAAAATTCTGCATACTTGTAAATGGAAGAGTGAGCGTATGCAGTAGAAAATTCTGATGAGCTGTATAAGCTCTGCACTTAATATAATGCTTCTGTGTGCATGGGCAATTACACAACGGTTTGGTTTGTAAGCATTGTTGCTAAAGCAGAAGATTGTAATAGGTTTAGTGGTGCTGTATCAAGAAGTGATAGTGCTTCTAAAGTGCATGCCAGATTAAGCTTTACAGCTTTTCTGTAATTGTTTTTTGTCCAGAACAAAATTTGTAAGCTCAGTTAGTGCAGGATTTGTAAGCTGCGTAAACCAAGTATTAAGGTTACATATCCAATGCCTTTTTCCAATAAATCCAGTGAATTTTCTTGTACTTTTAAACTGACTGTATTTTGGGTATCATATTTTGTACATGTTTTCTTTCTTGAATAAAAGCTTGCTTTAAATAATAAAGTGTATAGGATGTGGAATCTAGGGAAGTTAATATGGGTGGGATGTAGCTTTTGGTATTTCCCAGTTTTTACTTACTTGACTTTGCTACCTTTTGTGGCACATCAGTGCTATATATTTTAATTCGAAGAATATACTATGATATGACCTTAAGTACCATATTTGCTTGAATATAAGAGGTTCCCTGCTTCCCCCCGCCCCCACTTAGCATGGAGGGGAAAGCCCCTTGTTTTTATATTCAATACAAAATAGAGGGGGGAGAAGGCAGGTGCTGCTGCAGCTCTGACTGGCCCTGAGCCCAAGTCAGGGCCAGAGCAAGACCC
>NW_017729031.1:20836421-20839116 GCF_001723915.1 Gavialis gangeticus
GGAGGGGTGTGGGGGGCAAGGGGGCAGGAAGGCTGCAGGGGAAAGAAGTGGGCTGGGCAGCGGGCAAGGGGGCCGTCTTACCCCTCTTTCCCCCAGCCCTTGCTTTCCCTGCTGTTGCAGTGTTGGGAGGATTCAAGACAACTCTCCAGAACCTAGAATTCTATAACAAATGTACAAATTTTCCATATATAGTATCTGATTACTGGGAGGGGGGTGTCATATATTCAGGGTTGTCTTGTATTCAAGTAAATACGGTATGTAGCAAGTGAAAAGGCTGGTAACATAGATTATAAAGATAATGTATGTATCTATAAGAAGAAAAGCTAATAGTGTTTTACATTTAATAAAGAATGAGTTGCACTTTTGCTGAGTTGCTTCTACATTTTTATTTATAAATAGGATAAGTCTTCAAACCAAACTCCAAAGAACAACTTTTAGTAGTGCCAGCCATGATCACTGGAGTTAAAAAATTGAGTAAAGAGCAATTCTACCAAGTTAGTTAGTCTTTAATAATATTATCTTTTTCTGGAGAATGTTTTCTTCATTGTGGTGAAATTTGAATGTCTAATAGGAAGAGGAGAAAAATTGCTTTTAACAGGTATAAAACTTTTATTTTCAATTAAAATAGCTGCACTTATTTAGATTAGCAAATTGGTGTTTGAGCAGTTGCTGGTGTGCTTACATGAAAAAGGAAATGGATGAATCTCAGCCCAGCTGTTTTCAAGCTCAAGAAAGACATTACTGAAAAGAAAAACTTTGTTTTTACTGTCTCTTTAAAAGAAGAGGGAGCTAGTAGATGCATTTGCGCATCATTTAGTACAACATCCTGTACTCACATTTCATCTTCCTACATTGCTTTTTTTTTCTTTTACCCAAAACATACTGCTGTTGCCCCCAGACTTTCTGAAGAACTTCAAACAGAATCAACTGTAAAGCAACACTTTTCATTTAAATATTTTTGTATCACTCTGCATGCCTATGCCATTCTTCCCCTTAGAGAACCTTGTTTTAAGTAATTATTTAGAATAGATTGTCACCCACATAAATCCTGATTTTTAAAAAGGTGAATTTGTCAGCCTGTTAGCTTTGCATGCAGCTAGCCTCCAAGACAAATGAGGAGACCAAGGACTCTAAATAATGGCCTCCCAAAGGAAAGCATTCTTGCTCCAACTATCTTCAACATGTATATATGTGATATGCCTGCTACTTCTTTGAGGAAGTTTTGCATGTGCTGATCTGGCACTAACAACAAAGTTAAGGACCTCCAAACCGATTTGAAGAGATGCTTATATGAGATCTGTCAATAATGGCAGAATATTTCTGCACGTGGAGTCTGCGACCAAATCCAACTAAGTCTGTCATCTCAGCATTTCACCTCAACAACCACAAAGCATATGTTCATCTCAACATCACTTTTTGCGGAGAAAAATTACAACATGATCCAACTCCATCCTACCTAAGTGTGATGATCGACCGCACTGTAACCTTTTGTAATTGTCTTCGAAAAAGTAGCTGCAAAGATTAAGAGTCAGGTGAACATAGTGTGCAAACTTGCTGGAACAAGCTGGGGTACAACTGCAGAAGTACTCCACATCACTGCTAAGGCACTGGTCTTCTCAATGGCTACTGTGCACCTGTCTGAGCTGTTAGCACTCATACCAAATGTGCGGATGTCCAATTAAATTCTGCGATGCATACTACCACCGGAACCCTGAAATCTACACCAATTAAGTGGTTACCAGTGTTGGCCAATGTTGTTCCTCCAAACATTCGCCTCAATGAAGCAACATACAGAGCCCAGACCTTCCTTTCCATAGAGATTTTGAAGAACTTCCAGCTCACCGGTTGGTCTCCCAGATACCTTTGTGGATACATTTACAAGCCCTTGTAGGACATGATAGCGTAGTATCTTGGAGGAAAACCTGGAATGAAACCACTTTTCAGAATAAGCATCTATTTTGACCCAACAGTAAAGCCTCCTGGTTTTGACCTTCTGCAAAAAAACACGGAAGGCTCTAAATCAGATCCTAACTGGGCATGGCTGCTACGGTAACTTAATGCACAAATGGTGTACAGGAACTCCCGCTTAGCATTCTTAATTGATTCCTGAAAAAACGAGCGTTAAGCGAAACGAGCGTTTAAGCAAAATCAAAAGTATTTGACAACCCAAGTTTGCGACCCATGTCTGACCATGCCCCCTGCTCCCGCCATGCAAGCACCAAGTGGGTCTGGGAGGGGCTGCTGCTGGGGTCCCATGCCAGTGCCAGTGGGACAAGGGAGGGAGGGAGGAATGGAGGGTATTAAACCTCACCGTCCCTGCCTCACCCTGCTAGCCCTGGCTGGGGTGTGGCTAATGCCCCCTGCTCTCCACTTGATTGGGGAGAGAGAGAGAAAACCCTGGCAGGGGCTGCCCTCTCCCCCACTCGAGCAGTGAGCAGAGCGGGGGGCACAGGGGCCAGAGAAGCATGGCAGCCCCACCATGCAGATCTGGGCTGGGGTCCTGTGGGCCATGGAGGGGATTTAAACCTCTTTTTCTCCCCTCCTTGTGTCTGCTGGCCCATGCCCCCACCCCCTCCACTCCAGCAGGGGAAAGTCTGGCAAGGGCTGCTCTGCACCTGACAGGCTGTCCCCCCAGCCGAGTTTCCCACCCCCCATCCCCTTGTCAGCCAGCCCTCACTGCTCTGGCTAGAGAGCA
>NW_017729031.1:20839127-20843161 GCF_001723915.1 Gavialis gangeticus
TTTTTGCGGAGAAAAATTACAACATGATCCAACTCCATCCTACCTAAGTGTGATGATCGACCGCACTGTAACCTTTTGTAATTGTCTTCGAAAAAGTAGCTGCAAAGATTAAGAGTCAGGTGAACATAGTGTGCAAACTTGCTGGAACAAGCTGGGGTACAACTGCAGAAGTACTCCACATCACTGCTAAGGCACTGGTCTTCTCAATGGCTACTGTGCACCTGTCTGAGCTGTTAGCACTCATACCAAATGTGCGGATGTCCAATTAAATTCTGCGATGCATACTACCACCGGAACCCTGAAATCTACACCAATTAAGTGGTTACCAGTGTTGGCCAATGTTGTTCCTCCAAACATTCGCCTCAATGAAGCAACATACAGAGCCCAGACCTTCCTTTCCATAGAGATTTTGAAGAACTTCCAGCTCACCGGTTGGTCTCCCAGATACCTTTGTGGATACATTTACAAGCCCTTGTAGGACATGATAGCGTAGTATCTTGGAGGAAAACCTGGAATGAAACCACTTTTCAGAATAAGCATCTATTTTGACCCAACAGTAAAGCCTCCTGGTTTTGACCTTCTGCAAAAAAACACGGAAGGCTCTAAATCAGATCCTAACTGGGCATGGCTGCTACGGTAACTTAATGCACAAATGGTGTACAGGAACTCCCGCTTAGCATTCTTAATTGATTCCTGAAAAAACGAGCGTTAAGCGAAACGAGCGTTTAAGCAAAATCAAAAGTATTTGACAACCCAAGTTTGCGACCCATGTCTGACCATGCCCCCTGCTCCCGCCATGCAAGCACCAAGTGGGTCTGGGAGGGGCTGCTGCTGGGGTCCCATGCCAGTGCCAGTGGGACAAGGGAGGGAGGGAGGAATGGAGGGTATTAAACCTCACCGTCCCTGCCTCACCCTGCTAGCCCTGGCTGGGGTGTGGCTAATGCCCCCTGCTCTCCACTTGATTGGGGAGAGAGAGAGAAAACCCTGGCAGGGGCTGCCCTCTCCCCCACTCGAGCAGTGAGCAGAGCGGGGGGCACAGGGGCCAGAGAAGCATGGCAGCCCCACCATGCAGATCTGGGCTGGGGTCCTGTGGGCCATGGAGGGGATTTAAACCTCTTTTTCTCCCCTCCTTGTGTCTGCTGGCCCATGCCCCCACCCCCTCCACTCCAGCAGGGGAAAGTCTGGCAAGGGCTGCTCTGCACCTGACAGGCTGTCCCCCCAGCCGAGTTTCCCACCCCCCATCCCCTTGTCAGCCAGCCCTCACTGCTCTGGCTAGAGAGCAGAGGGACAGGGCCAACCCAGCTCTGCTGGAGCAGATAGCACAGCACGGCCCAAGGCTGTAAAGCATCCTGGGAAGCCTGGGGGGTTGTGATTTAACTTGAAGCAAGAAGGGGTCTGGGACAGAAGTTCCATAAACCAGTTTGACCTAAGTTTAAGTCTGATACTGCCTTTAGCCAGGTTTATCTTAAACCAGTTTCAGCCATTTTGAAACTAGTTTATGTGCACTGAACTTCTGTTCTGTTACAGGTTTAAACCAGTTTGTGTAACTTCTGTCCCTAGCCCAGAAGTTCATAGTTTTTCTCCATGGAGAATATCTGTCAGGAGACAACTTCTGTACAGACAGAGCTGTCCTTTGCAATTCCAGTGTGCATTGATTTTCTCCTCCTCCCGTGGGGGAGGGAGAGCGTGCGTCAGTCCCAGCCAAGCAGAGAGCAGAACGTGCCCCTTGGGTGCTTATGGCTGGAAAAACCCAATGCAGAAGCACTTAAGGGGCATGTTCTGCTTCTGGCTTGTTCCCTGCCTGAATCACTCTGCAGTCCTTGGGTGCCGGGAAGCATACAAACATACTCCTTGCACAGCCTTAGCTGGACTCCAGCACAACATGGGAGAGGGGAGAGCCTAGAGGACTCTGCTTCACACAACACAGATCTTGCCCCCTACCATCTGTGACCCTGAAAATCTCTGCCTACCTTCACATAAAAAAAAAAACCTCAAAATTTAAAACCCCAAAAAGCTCTGGGCTGCATTCTCTAGGGCAGCATTTCTCAACCCATGGGTCATGACTCAAAAGTGGATTGCAAGAATATATGAAAGGGTCATGAACAAACTTAAAAAAAACAATGGATCAACAAACTTTAAAATATGGCAAACCATGGGTTTTCCTTTGTAGGCTGGTAGAGTTCCAGCCTGCAAGGGGCTACTTGGGGTCTCTCCTGCCCCACACGCCCACCCCCTATGCCACACGGGGGAGGGAGGGCAGGGGCAGCGAGTCAGGAGTGAGGGTCACTGGGTTGGGACTGGCCATTGATGTTTACAAATGGGTCCTGGTACAAAAAAGGTTGAGAACTACTGCTCTAGGGAATCCTGGGCAGCACAACATCCATATACAGGCTCTTTGCTGTTCTGTCTGAACTTGTGTAGGGGTCAGTTTTTGTCTCAGGAAAGCGACCCTGGGAGGAGAGTTGCCCTGGATGATTTGAATGTGTTTACACAGCCATAGTCTTCTATAATATCACTTTAAAGGACTAAGAGCCAGCAGAGAAAATTAAACAGGTAAAGTAGGAACAGTGAGAGGGCGCACATCTTCAAGGCTCAGTTGCTGTAATTGGTATTTTTTACATTCTTACAGATGGCAGAAATCCTTTCTATGTTAGCCACTGTACGTCATTTGGTATGTAGAAGGAAACTACTTGTGTTATGCTTTGAGAGTGACATTGCAGGCCAGTGCACGTATGGTACAAAAAAACAGATGAAAAATCTAAACTTCAAGGAAACATTTAGCTCAAAACACTGTATATACACTTCTAATTTCACATCCTGTCTTTTGACTGACTGCTTAGAAGATAGCAGGATAATATAAAGCTTAGCTCCCTATCTCTCTTCTTCACCAAGTGGAGGCGCTGACTTAGTGACTCTCATTTTCACTATATCATTGGGGAGATCCAGCACTGAACAAAATAAGCACAACCTCAGGCATATGCTCTAAGACTAGCCGTCATTTTGAGATGATTTTTTTCCAGAAAAATGGTAATGAAATTAATGTGGGTCAGTAGTGTCCAGAATGAAACTGCTTCTCAGTATAACTCTTAACTTACTGCTTTTAATCAAAGACAGCCTTCTGGGACAAAGGGAAAATTAACTTTTTCTTAGTCCAGACAGGATAACTGTAACAAAAAAAAGACACGATAGAAATATTTTAATGAAGGTGCCCCCTTCTAGATTTAAATGAGCAGTTAGAGGACAATTCATCTGTATCTGAAAATAGGCTAATTAGAGCAGCAAACTCTTTCCATGCTGTATTTATTATATATAGGTTGAAGATGCTCTGTACATGATGCACATTGGGTTCTGAAGTCCAAGAGTGTGTTATGTTCTCATATACTTATCACAGAAGAAAGTGAATCGCAAAAGTGACGACAGGTCAAGAAATCAAACCTAACCAAACCTTTTTTGTGTCCAAGTACTCAGATGCTTTGCCTCAGAAAGCTACTGTTCTCTCAGTTTGCAAAGAAATGTGTTTTTTCTGAAAGTAAATGCATACAATCATAATGTTAGCATGTTGTAGCTGAAAGAGGCTTCTCATTTGGTATCACTAGCAAAAGCACAAACAAAACGTGTGCCTGTTCAATTCTGTTCTTAACATAATGTCACTCTTTTATACTTAGCAGACTGCAACATATGCATCCTGCTTTGAAATCTGTCCTTAAAAGATGCCTGCCTCTGTGATATGTTACTACCTCACTCGGTTACAAGCAAAACAGATTCATCTTTCTGTTAAAGGAAAATAAATAAAATTCCCAGACAGAAGTATTAGTGCTTAATAGGGCTTTGCGAAGTTTCAATAGCCGATTCGATTCAGAGGAGATTTAGCCTGATTCGGGGACTGAATCTCTGAATCCTAAATCGAATCGGGAGACTAATTAAAAGCTCCAGATCAATTCAGAAAAGATTCGGCTATAGACTAAACAGGCAGCTGACACAGCTGCCTCCAGCTGGTACGTTTGGGGTTGGGCAGGGGTATGGGGGGGGGAGGG
>NW_017729031.1:20843314-20844514 GCF_001723915.1 Gavialis gangeticus
ATGCCCAGCTGCCACTTGCCGCCTTCCATCTGGAGCAAGCCACCCCCACATCATGCACCCCTCCCCCAGTAGTGCACCCCACTCCGCCCCAGCTGGGCAGCTTGTCCCATCCCCAACCCCTCCCTCCCCCAACCCCAGCCTCACCTGCTGGGGGCTGCTGTGTCAGCCATCTGTTCAGTCTGTGGCTGAATCTCCAAAGCGGCACCAAATCTTTCAGAACTGATTTGGCCAAATCAAATTAGGACAGTAATTCGAATCTCCAAATCTAATCTAATCACTGACCTCTGAATCGGCCAAATCCAAATCCAAAGTGAATACTTGCCGCTTCGTACAGGCCCAGTGATCCGAATAATCACACTTTTACTACCCCTCTTCCCCTCCATACACACATTAATTTGCTGGAGCTGGCAATTTTTAGCAAAGAATTTTGTTCTAGCTCAGTGATTGTATATACAGGCATGCCACAAATTAGCCCCACACATTTCCAGAGTGCCGCTCTGATCCCATTCCTCTACCTGATCTGCTGCTCTGCTTTCTGATTCCTCCCCTGTGCTCCCTACTTGATTTAGCTTTGCCTTCTGCTTCCTGCTCTCTCTCCTGCTGTGCTGCCTGTTCCCTCCCTCATCTGCTGTGTGCCACATAGGCTGCCCATGAGTCTTGTGATATTCATGGTGCAGGTTGGCCAATCCGGTATATAATAATGACTTTACTTTCGATGTTCATCTCTTGTATTGTTCCAGCATTACATACTGATTAAAGTCCTCCTTAGTGGTTGATAACTAAATTAGCACTTTGAAGTGTGATGAAATTATTAAACTGGCTTCCTTTATTGACAGCATTAACAAGGAGAGCATTGTGGATGTAGAAGGTGTTGTGAGGAAAGTGCATCAGAAAATTGGAGGCTGTACTCAACAGGATGTTGAGCTGCACATTCAAAGGGTAATTTTCTAACCAAATAGTGATGGGTGAAATATCTGATATGCTTTTTAAAAAGTGTTTTATAAAAATGTTGTCCAATGTCCATTTTTATTATACGTGTAAGGGAAATATGCTTTGTAAACTAGTCACCAAGTAAATTGCATTAAGCCCACAAACTTAACTGTTTAACATAGGGGTTGTCAACTGGGGGTACTTGAAACAGTCCTAGGGGGTACGTGCGGGCAGGGGGGGATGGAGCGCTGCCACCTCCCAGGAGCAGTG
>NW_017729031.1:20844787-20847141 GCF_001723915.1 Gavialis gangeticus
CCCCTCCGTGGGCTACACATGCACCTCCTGGCTTGCCGGACATGGGGAGAGGGGGTTGGAGCTCGCACACGGTGGCCACCGCCACCACCCCACACTGCCACCCACCACCACATGCTCTGTGTCCAGGCACCACCACCCAAAAGCGTACAGTTAAAAAAGGTTGTGGAAACCCCTGGTTTAACACCATAAGCACAAAACACTTCTGCCTTCCCTTGACACATTTTTAAGAACTTGTGGCGTCTGTCTGCTCTTAATAACATTTGGTTTGGGATCGTAGTTTGATATACTATATTTACTCAAATATGAGGTTCCCCCCCCCCCCCGCCCAATTAGCATTGGGGAAAAACGTGTGTTATAATTGCATACAAGGAAACCTCATTAAATGCATTGTTTATCATTAAACTGCTGCCAAAAGTATCCCATGCTCAATAATAGAAGCCAACTAATGAAGTTGATTATACGCAGCCAACACTGAGCATGACTATAAAACACGTGTCCCAAAGTCAGCAAACAGTGAAGGGAATCTTCTACAAGGATAGGTTAGTGCAGCCCATCTGAATAAGATAAATGGTAGTGCCATTATATGCAGCCCCCCTCAGTACCAACTCTTTTTTTCAAGTCATGGGGAGCCACTACACTGAATGCATTTTCACTTCCTCTTCACTCCCACAGCTGAACTGCGCCTTTCTTTCCCATATCCAGTGATTCCTGTTTCTTCACCAGCCTGAAATGTCTGGCAAACATCACCAAACAGGGCCCCAAACAATTCACTCAGCACTCCTTCTCTCAGCCTGCCACATGATTAGCATGGTCCTGTTCTCTTTGAGGTGAAGCTAGACCAGGTTGCCCTACACCTCCATCTGCATATAAGTTCCTGGGACATCCCAGGACTTGTGACGACACCCAGTTCCAATAATGAGTGGGGGCTAATTAGCACATAGATCCTTTGTGGGGTATATCTGGAGTACACACACATACTGAGCTCTGACATCAGCCAACACTGCTTGCCGACACCTACTGCACCGTGGCTTGAGATGTTGTCTACTTTGGTGAAGCCTAGCCCAGTGAACTCTCTGGTGCATCGTGAGCCTTTTGGCTTTGGACTGATATCATGCATAGTTTGTAAGTAGGTAAATAGGTCAAACGCATCAATTCTGGTTAAACTAAGTCATGGGTACCTGTAGTAATTTGCCTATATGGTAAATTATATTTATTTCAATGTCTTTGAATTTGCCCCTCATTTCCATGTGTTTAGGGAGAGCAGGTTTTGACGGTAAGGAGTGGGGGAAAGACGGTTGGAGACAGAAGAGGGCAAAGAGGAAGGAGGCTACCTGACCCATCCCCCCAGATTTATTTTCCTTGCTGTAGTGAGAGCGGGACAAATTCAAGGCAGACCTCCAAAAATTAGATTCTGTACCTAGAGAATAATAACAAATATATCAATTGTCCATATATAGAATCCAGTTATTGAGGGGGTTGTCGTATATTCAGGGTTATCTTATGTTTGAGTAAAATTGGTATTTACCTAAAACAATTTGGGTAGGGGTTGGCTTTTAATTCCTATTTTGATTTTTGTTAGAAAAATCAAATTTGAACAGATCAGCCTTTCTCTTTCTAGGCATAAGCCTAGGAATTTTCCTAGATCGTTCTTTCAACACAAATACAGGTGTCTTCACTATAATAAAAAGGGCTACATATCTTATGAAGTGGTCTACTCACCAGTGGTAATGTTTGCTTTGACCTAATGTTACTAAAGGTCTGGGAAACACGCATAAGGGAAATTCTGAATTCCCCAATTTGCATATTGAAGCTAGAGAGACTTGCTCAACAGCTTGTTTAAATAGAATTTAATGTTTACATAACGTTCTTTGATCAGCTAAGCACTCTACACATACAGCGTTACTGAAACTCAGGTGCCTTGGGGTTGGAGTACAGTAGCCAGCTAGTGTATAAAGTATAATAAATACGTGCAGTGGAGAAGTAAATTTTAGGAAAGGCTACCAGGAAAAGCCCCTAGAGCTACTCAGTTTAATCAAGTATGCTTTAATATGATGCTAATCAGGTACACTCTTGATTTTTACAAAAGAGCTGCTGACATGCACCTTACTGCATGCTTATTTAGAATGTGAGATAAAGGAATGTCTTTTACTCTGTATTTGAAACTGCAGGCTGTATTGGCTGTAATAGCAATAGTAACAGAGTGAGGACTAAGATGACCCTGCTGAGATTCAAATCCCAAATTGAATTAAACCTACGTATTTAAAACCTTTTGTTTGGGCCATTAGGCCACCCCCTTTATGCAGCATCTCCCAGATGTTTACACTTAAAAACAACCCCCCCCCCCCCAAAAACAG
>NW_017729031.1:20847168-20849299 GCF_001723915.1 Gavialis gangeticus
TTTTTTTTGGCCCTTTGGGCCCCCCCCTTTTGCAGCAACCCCCCGATGTTTTCACTTAAAAAAACCCCCCCCCCCCCCCAAAAACAGATAAAAAACCCCACATGAGTGATGTTTCCTATTTTTCAAAAGGAAGAAATGATACTTACGTATTCCCAGTCCTGTTGTGAAAACATCCCTTTTCTCTTGACTGTGAGAAAAAATTACATTCTTCTAGCTAACAACTTATGCAAACGCTGTTTCATGTTTAGTCCAGAAATACCCTTTTATATATCACACCTCGTTTTGAACTGGGTTTTATACTATTTCTGTTACTGTCTCGCTTTCAGATCTATGTGATCAGTTTGGCTGAACCCCGATTACCCTTGCAGCTGGATGATGCTGTTCGGCCAGAGGTAGAAGGAGAGGAGGTGAAAACTCTTCATCATTGATATATCTCTGAACTTGTTGTATTTGTACTTGAGCAAAAACTAGAAAGCATGATATAGTTTCTCTTCTCCATGCAGTGATACTTTTCTGAATGCATTTAATTTCCTTTATATTGTCCAGATTGTGTTGTGTTCCTTGAAACCTTCTCCATTTAGTAACACTTCCTGAGGTGCGATAGAGCTAAATACGCTGCAGACAACATCCCATTATACCAGTTAGAGATGTAGGAGCTTTTTGTGAAATAGAAACATCATATGTTGTATTCCAGGTCCTTAGCAGTCTTTGAGTCTGGTTGCTGCTTTATGTCCATTGGGAAAGGTCATCCCTTAAATTCTTGTTCACATTGGGAATAAAGAATTAGGTTTGGATTGCTGTACTGTAGCTCCAGAATAATACTTGAAGTCATTCTACTAAAAATGAAATAACCTTTGGCTTTTAATGAGAGTCTTTTATTCTGTTTAGGATGTTTCTTTTCAGGCATCTGTGTTAATTATATTTCCTTTACTCTACTCTTTAGGATGGAAGAGCTACTGTAAACCAGGATACAAGATTGGACAACAGAGTCATTGATTTGAGGGTAAGGAATACACTGTGTTGTATGGTAAACTAAAGCTTTTTAGAGCTGTGAAAACTCCTGGGTTTGAGTTTGATTGTTCTGAGCTTGTTTTAACTGTTCATTTATAAATAACACTGAGGAAAGAAACCACTGTTATATATATGCACTTGCATTGAACTCCTGCTAAGACAAAAGTATCTCCTGATAGGAAAACGTTCACATTTTAAAGTATTCATGTCCAGCTGACAAAATTCCAGTAAGGAGCAGGTTATGAATGCACAGATTGGGGATTCTAGATGACATTATAAGGAGTCAAAGGATTTGGGAGTAAGTCAGAGTAACTTGTAATTTAAGTTCTTAGTTAAGGTTTCATTTCAAGCCTCTGGAGTGGGAAATTTATGGGAGATATTTCTTTGGTTGCTTATGTCTAAGAAGTGTAGGTTACTCTTAATGGGATTTTTGGCACCAAATAACAGCATCCTCAGTACCATTTTCCCAGAACTTACAATAATACAAACTCAAATGCAAGGCTTTCCTTTAAAGAGGATGTGGGTTTTTGCTTACTGTCAGTCCAAGAAAAAATGGTTAGTTGCTTTTGGAGGTTTAGAGACAAATGCCCTCTTTTTACACCTGACTGTGGTGCTGTACAACTAATATTACACTATTTAACTACTGTAGGGAAACATTGTAGGTGCCTAAATCCTCACTGTTTTTCAGAACCCTTTCTCAATCCCATAGGCACCTAAATTCCATAAAGCCCTAAGTTTTTACCAGTGAAGTTCCCTAAGCATCTGAAGTTCTGGTCCTGCACATGCCTAGAACTGCCTGCATCTTGTCAGAATTGAGCAGGATGGTATGTCTCATAGCCAAGCCTGATAGACTCGGGGTTTTATAGTTTCATAATTTGTAGGGTCAGAAGGGACCTGAGCAGATTATTGAGTCCGACCCCCTACCATGGCAGGAAAGAGTACTGGGGTCAAACGACCCCAGCAAGGTGGTCATCCAGCCTCCTCTTAAAGACCCCCAGGGTAGGAGCCAGCACCACTTCTCTTGGAAGTTGGTTCCAGATCCTAGCCACCCTGACCATGAAGTAGCACCTTCTGATGTCTAATCTGAATTTACCCTCTGCCAGCTTGTGACCGTTATTTC
>NW_017729031.1:20850119-20859148 GCF_001723915.1 Gavialis gangeticus
CAGCAAATTTGAACAGGGTGCTTTTTACCACCTCGTCCAAGTTGCTGATGAAGATGTTGAAGAGTGCAGGCCTAAGGACCGAGCCCTAAGGAACCCCACTGGCCACATCCCTCCAGGTCGAAAATGACCCGTCCACCACCACTCTCTGGGTGTGACCCTCCAGCCAGTTGGCGACCCATTTGACTGTCTGGGTGTCAACACCACAGCCCCCTAGTTTCTTAATGAGAACAGGGTGCGAGACATTGTCGAAGGCTTTCTGAAAGTCCAGGAAGACTACCTCCACTGCTACCCCTGCATTTAAGGATTTGGATACCTGGTCATGGAAGACCACCAGGTTGGTTTGACAGGACCTGCCTCTAATGACCCCATGTTGGTTGCCCCTAAGCATAATCTCCCCTGCTGGCCCCTCGTGGACATGTGCCAGAATAATTCTGTCAAAAAGCTTGCCCAGGATCGAGGTAAGACTAACTGGCCTATAGTTTCCTGGGTCCTCCTTCCTTCCCTTTTTGAAGATAGGAACCACACTGGCCCTCTTCCAGTCCTCTGGCACCACACCAGAGCACCACGAGTGCTTGTAAAGCCGTGCCAGGGGTCCCGCAATGACCACAGGTAATTCCCTCAGTACTCTGTGGTGGAGATCATCAGAACCAGCTGATTTAAATACGTGCAGTGCCTCCAGAAGTTCCCTGACTCAATCCTCACTGACCCTTGGCCTAGGTGTGCCTCCCTTGGGGCCTAAGGGGGGCCCAGAAGGGGGGGTGACTGTTCGGTCCCTGCTCAGGAAAATGGAGGCAAAGAAATCGTTAAATATGTTGGCTTTGTCATCTGGTGTGACAACCATATTTCCTGGTGTGTCTTGCAGGGGCCCCACGTTACCCGGTACCTTCTTTTTGCCCCCTATGTATTTAAAAAAGGACTCCTGTTGTCCTTGATCCGGGAAGCTAGTCCCAGTTCCATCTCTGTCTTGACCTTCCTGACTGGCCCCCTGCATCCCCGAGCAACTGCAGTATAGTCCTCCCTGGTGATGGACCCTTCCATTGGGTGTGCGCCTCCCTTTTAGCTAGGAGACACTCCCGGATGCTTTTGGTGAGCCATGGGGGCTTTTGTGCCCTCCTGCCCCCTTTGATCTGTATTGGGATTACTTCTCTTTAGGCTTGGAGGATTGTCTCCTTAAGGGAGCAACCACTCTTCTTGGACACCCGGCTCCCCTTCCCTCCAGGACCTCAGTGCTTCCCCGACTATTCTCCTTAGCTCATTGAAGTCTGCCCTCTTGAAATCTAGGGCTGCTGCCTTGCTGTAGGCTTTTGCCACCTTGTGCTGGATGGTGAATTCCAGCAGGTGATGATCGCTGTCGCCCAGGTGGTCAAGCACCTGCAGCCCCCTCACCAGCTCGTCACCGGTGGTCAGCACCAGGTCCACCAAATCATTTCCCCTGGTGGGGCTGTGCATCTCCTGGGTTAGATGGAGGTCCTGCATTTTGGCTAGGAACCTACGTGAGCAGTCAGACCTGGCTGACTGCTCTTCCCAGCAGATGTCTGGAAAGTTTAAGTCACCCATGATGACCACGTCCTTTGATTTCACTACCTCCATGAGCTGACTTAAGAATTCCTGGTTTAGCTCTTCCCCTTGGTTGGGAGGTCTGTAGTAGACCCCCACTGTTAAATCTCTTTCCCCTCAACTGCCTTGTATTCTAACCCAGAGCACTTCAGAGTACACTTCCTCTGACTCTCTGTGTTACCTGGTGAGGATGTGTAGTCCTCCTTAATGTTGATTGCCACACCCCCACCTTTCCTCCCTGTCCTATCCCTCCTGTACAGCCTATAGCCCTTGATATTCACTGCCCAGTCATGCGCTGGGTCCCACCATGTTTCAGTGAGCCCCGCTATGTCTGGGTTGGTGTCAGCTAGCAGGAGGGTAAGTTCCTCTTGCTTGTTTCCCATACTACGAGCGTTTGTGTAGAGGCATTTGAGGCCTCCTGAGGATGTGTGCACTGGCCCCCTAATCTCGGCATTGGCCTGGCCCCTGTTGCTTACCTGTGTATATGTTCCACTCATCGGTCTAGGCTGGGCTGTATTTGTGGGTGTTGCTTGGTTTGGCAGTCCAAGGCTTCCTCCACCCTCGTCTTCGCCTTGCTCCAGCGAGCCTAGTTTAAAGCCCACCAGAGGAGATCCGCCAACTTAGAAGAAAACACACGCCCACCTTTAGGGGAAAGGTGGAGCCCATCCCATCCAAGCATGTCTCTTGTCGTGATGTGCAGGTCATTTTCTAGGAAGCCAAAGCCTGCCTCAAGACACCATTCCCATAGCTGTCAGTTGGTCTCTGCGATGCACATCACATGCCGTCTTCCATGTCTGCTCACTGGTAGGACAGAAGAGAAAACCACCTGTGCACCTATCTCCTTCAGCACGCCTTACTGTGGTTGGCAACCTTTTCGCGCTAGCACCCAGCTGCTGCTGCTGCTGCTTTTTCCAGCAGGTGCACTGGAAAAATGTCCACAGCTGGCACTTTTTTTTTTTCCTTGCAGTGGCAGGGGGCTTCAGGAGCAGTTGCTTTCCTCTGCTACCATGGAGGCGATCGCTAGCTACAGACACTTTCCCCATGCAATCCAAGGGAAAAGCAGTGACTTGCAGGCACTTTCCCTGTGTACTTGCTGGGAAAAGTAGTGGCAGCAGGTCTTAGCACCCACCCTCTGTGCTCCTGCCCACCTCTGACCTAAACTGAGTCATGTAACTGCTGAAGCCCCATATCTGCAGCGGGATCCAGCCTGTAGGCCATAGGTTGCTGACGGCTGAACTAGACCCTTGGCATCGTGTGGTAGGTGGGTACAGATCATGCCCAGTACACACCTAAAGAACTGAGTTCCACACAAGCCAGCAGTGGCTGCCGTTTTCAATAAAAAAAAAAAATATGGCCAGGAGGGGAGAGGGTATGAGTGGTAAGTAATAATCCTTTTTATATGTTAACCTAACAGTTCAAGCATTCATCTATAAGGAGGAAGGCCTAGGCTCCGACCCCTGGTCCAAGGCCTGATTGTGCATTATATCCAATAACTGTTTAACGTAAAATATTTGAATGGATCTTGGAGCAAAGACTGCAGTGCAGCTCTCCCCCTTCACCAGAGTGTACCCTAACAGTTGTGCCTTTTCTGTGTAACCCACTGAATCCTGAATTTTTGTCCGCTGTTATGTAGCTACAGGAAGATGATAGTGAGTGCTGTCGCCTCAGAATAATAATCAGTAGTTTAGTGATTAGGGTGCTTGTTTGGGTTCCCCGAGAAGAGACGGGGAACCCAGGTCTCCTGTTTTCCAGGCTTAGTGTTCTCGTTGCAAAGCTGTTGACTTTAAAAAATATATATAAAAAATAACACAGTTGCTTGCAGGGAGGGGCAGGATTTCAGGCTCACCTTTGTCTTCCTGATTACCCACTGGTTAGTGTAGCTAGACTTTGCTCAGCATACTGGCTCTCGTGAATCCTATTCTGAGTCATCTAACTTTCCCCATGTATATATGGGGATCTTAGGATCCTAATTCCCTTTGGGTTATAGGCCTTAGTTCCTAGTCCATATTACCATGAGACAACTTGCAGCTTGTCAGCTGCTGAAAAGAAAGGCATTGCTGGGCTAGCTAGGGTGTTGTATGTTAGGACAGAGATACATTAGCAGTGCAAGCCAGTATGGGGGTGAGAAGCTTGCCCAGTGATTGCTTTTTTCATTCTTGAAGAAATGAAAGAATGTTTAGTGTTTACCCAGGGGAAAAACTAAAAAATTATTTTCAGTTTGTGGGGTGGGGTGGGGTGGGGTGGGGTGGTGGGAGCAATCTTTGTCTCTACATACACATGCAAACAATAAAGAACTAATCAGATGCTGTATATCCCCTTCCTGAAAT
The DNA here is from genome assembly GCF_001723915.1 of Gavialis gangeticus. Taxonomy (NCBI): domain Eukaryota; kingdom Metazoa; phylum Chordata; order Crocodylia; family Gavialidae; genus Gavialis; species Gavialis gangeticus. The sequence continues at coordinate 20,854,004 of NW_017729031.1, forward strand.
TCATCAGAAAGCAATATTGATTTGGAAGAGGACATTTAGGATCTGGCACAGGGCCATGTACAGCTGGGTCCCTGTTTTATTAATGAAATCCCAGGATGACAACATGAATAACACAGAGAAATACCATTTCCCCTCAAATATAGCGTTTGGTACCCAAGAAACTTAATAGGAACTCAGTTTGAAATATCAGATGGAGGTCTTGAATTTAGCATATAATTTAGATATGCTCTACCAGGGATGGCCAACATGTGGCACTCCTGTCACAAGTGGCACAGGCAGCCTTTGTGGGTGGCGCACAGCAGACCAGGGAGGGAGCAGGGAATACAGCATCAGAAGCAATGAGGAGTGGAAAGCAGAGGACCAGTTAGGGTGGGGAGCACAGGGCAGAGACCAGAAACCAGAGCAGCACATCGAACAGTGGAAGGGGATTGGAGTGGCATTTGGGAAGGATGCACAACTTAGCTTGTGCCTGCCAGAAAGGTTGGCTCTCACTGTGCGATACTATACTACTGTAGCCTATCTCACATATAGTATTATATTAAGTAATGATGCTAACCTCAATATCTTGTTAGTTCATTTTTCCTATAGTGTTCCCTGGGCTTTCTTTCTACACATGGAACACCTTTGTTTGTGTGGACCAGTTTAGTAATTTCAAATACCTACTATTTTTACCTTAGCTTGGAGAAATTATCTGGCTAAATTTTCTTACTTTTATTCATTTCTTTAACAAATAAAACCAAAAAAAAATGCTCTACTGCATCATGCATTTGCCTTAAGTAATTGCATATCCCTGCTCAAATGGCTCCTGTCCTTCCTTGCCTTCTACCTTTCGAGACTCCACATTGAAACGATATTTGTATAAACTCATCAGAAAATGAATCGCACTTTGTTTTTTGTGTTGTGAGGTTCCTAGCACCTCTTGAAAACTATTAATATAATAAATAATAGTGACACAGATTCTCAATAAACAAATTGTGAGAGTGGGAAGCCAAGAACCAATGGTCGTTCATTTCATCAAAGTTTGGAAAACTGCTGGCATTGAATTCATTAGGGGCTTCTCGGAATGTCTTATTTTTTCAACTACCATACTTTGAATTATCACAGCGGGAGTTATTTTATTTAGACCAAAATTAATGGCTTCTCACAGGGCCTCATCCTGTAGGATGCTAAGAAAACTCAGATCTTATTTACTTCTTGGGAGGGGGTGGTACTGGGTCTCACTGGATTGGTCCCCTCATCAGCACATCATTGAATAGTGTATTTCATTTCAGAATCTAAAAATCGGATTTATGAAGTGGCTAGTATTCTAAATGCTGTAATGTGAGCGTTGTTTGAAAGACCTTAAAAATGGTAGTGGTAAAGGCAGCACGGTAAGTTGCAAGAAGTCTGGTGGGATGCTGTAAGTGTCCAGGTTTATTAAATACCTTCTGTTGGTCTGGCAGGAAGGCTCAGCAGCATACTAATGAAATCCTCCGGGGATGCCAAACTGAAAAAAGCTGCGAAGACCAAAGAGGAATAATACCATGGATCTCTACTTGAGGAATACTAGCAGGAAATAACAGTTTGAGATGGTACATCTGGGGAGGGAAAAAAGAAAACATGTAATAGTTATATAGTGAGGAAAAAACAAAGCTTCATGCCAAAATAAACACAAGGGACAGGGCAGAAGGGGGTGAAACTAAGTGTGGAGTAACAGTAGACCTTGCTGCTCTCTAACTACAGACCTGTTAAGTTCCTCGGTTCTCTTTTTAAGGTGATAAGCTAGCAGATTTTCTCCAGTTTGCATCCATACCTGCCAGTGCAATTAGTGCCAGCTGGTCAGACTCTGCCTTGAACATAGAAGTGGCAGGATGACAGTGCGTGTGGTGCAGTCTCACTGTTGATGGTTTTCTTGCTTGAATGTCCATTAAATGCAGCTGGTGACCTTCAAGAGGATGGACTCTCCTGGACACCTTTTCATCTCAAATACAGTTGCAGTACCTCAACTGTCCAGAAACTTCTGGAGTCCCATTTCATATATGATGTCTTTCTAATCTCCCAACTCTGCCTTCAGCAGAAGCCATCTTTACCTCCCCTCTGCTGGTTAAGCAGCGTGGGTAGTGTTTTAAACTGAAAAATGGGGGTGGTCCATTGTAAAAGCATGTCTTAAGAGTATAGGATGATTTGGATAGGCAAGATGCTGCCTGTGGCAGGATGTTGGACTAAATGACCTGTGGAGGTCCCTTCCAGCACTACTTCTCTGTGATTTTGTGATTAGTTCAGAAGGGCATCTGAAACTCAGTAAGGCAATTTAGCCTCTTGATGGGCTTGAACGTAAGGATGAAAGATCAGATCGTAGTCTCTTCTCCCCCCTCTTTCTACATGTGTCGCCCCTTCAGTAGTCAGAACCTGGCTCTAACTCCTGTGACTACAGTTAGGTACTCACTGAGCCTTCTCTTGGGCAGTTTCTATCTACTTCTGTCACATTTCTTTCTGTCTTTTTAATGCCTGTATGAGTACAACTGCTTCCCTCTTTGTTCTGGAACAAAAGCCCAGGGTCAGGCTTATGCCTATTCATAAGCTAGCTTTACAATAGAGGGTGCCAAAATGGTTATGCATGAACCTGATCCTGAATTTTTGTTAAAGAACACACAGAGAGAGTTGAATAGACAGACAAAAAGTTAATAGAGTAAGGAAGGCTTCCTCTGTGTGGGTATGTGTGTGGGGAAGCACATGTTTTAAACTGTGTATGCTTAGGAATTATTTCATGAACAGAGACAGCAGCCTAGGTTTTTTTCCCTGAAGTCTCTCATTGGTTTCAATGGTTTAGTTACACCAGTGGAAACAATATTGGGAGTGTTAATGTAGGTAGGTCTTAAGGCAGCCAGGAGTTTCAAACGCTCAGGTGTTATAGGTATGTTTTGAGTTGGCATTTAAATTGCTAGCTAGCTGCCTGGAATGTTTTCTGTTCTACTTCCCCTAACGTTGCTCTTATTGGTGAAGCCAGACCATTGGTAACAATGATAGGAAATGTTAGCAACAGAGTCCTAATGTAGACCTGGGAATAAGCCCTCCCCAGGAAGCTTTATTCCCAGTGTGATCTCAGCAGTTCATATACTTTATTACAAGAAAGAAGTACAACAAATAGGTGAAAGTTCCTTGATGAGCAATAAAAATCCTTACAGAGCCAGAGCCATTGCTTTGTAAGGAAGAACTGAAAGAACCGTGTGTGCAACTGGGCTCAATAGCTCTTTTTGTGGGGCTAAAAATGCACTTGTGGACCATTTAACTGCTTTTTTTTAGCTAGCCCAGGTTAGTTAATATTAAACATGATTTGGCATGCTGGTTTGCCTGAACCAGAGTTTTAAAACTGCCGTAGCCCAACTGAATGTCATTTTCCAAGCGAAGTTTGACAAAATAAGTACACTAAAACAAATTAATTTGAAATGACTGAGCTGTGTTGAGAATCAGGATGGCAAGCTTGGGTTTACCCCCAAAGTTGACAGGGCCAGAGAGAAAGAGGGGCATAAGTGTGCAAATATTGCATACAGATTTGGGTAGAGACTAGTTCTGGTATGAAATACAGGAGGTATATCATTGTTATCAGTGGTCTGGCTTCACAGCCTATGGGCACAGACCAAAGTTAAGGTGTACAGAGCTGCTGTTATCTCCACCCTACTATACAGTGCTGAGTTGTGGGTCTTATTGCCACCATGTACATCTCCTTGAGCGTTTCCATCAGCGCTGCCTCCACACCATTCTTAAAAGCTGCTAGCAGGATTATGTCACCATGTGGAGGTGCTACAAAGAGCCAATACCATCGGCATTGAGGTGATTCTCCTGCAGACTCAGCTGTGTTGGGCAGGCCACGTGGATGACAACCGCCTACCAAAGGCCATGATGTAGGGGGAACTGACCACTGGGAAACATGACAGAGGGGCCAAATGCAAGCGCTTCAAGGACACCCTGGAGAGAGGTGGTTTTCTGCCTGCAGTATTGACCACAAACTAGGAGAAATGCAGGCTGCAGATTATGATGCCTGGCGGCTCCAAATCAAAAAGGCAACAGCCGTCCTTGGATGTCAACACAGAGCCAGCATGGAGGAGAAGAGGAGGAAAGATCTAGCAGCAATCAGCCATACACATGTAACTGTTGCAGCATGATTTACCTCTGCAATTGGACTGATTAGTCACCAGCAGGCCTGCAACCAGCATGGGCAGTTACCTTCCTAATATCTTTGTCTACAGAGAACTGCCAACAAGAAGATGATATCAGGGTAGTAAGATGAAATTTTCTAGTAAGAGGAAATGTTAAGATAAATGTCAAGAAAACTTATCCTGATAGTCTGATTATAGGGCAGAATAATTTGCTAAGGGAAATAGCAGAACTCCCATTTCTGGGTGCAGTTGAAAATACCTGGTCTCTATATATTGTGTAGAGTACTGCTAGACCACCATTAACTACGGGTCTTTTATATCTCAGCTGTTTGATTTGTTTATTCTCTAATTATGGAAATCTAAGGGTGGTTATAGGTATTTAAGTTCCTTTGTATGGAGTGAAGATGATGAAAGATTTTGGCACCCAATATTTAAGCATAATAATTAGAAATACAGATAGGACTATTTTGGGAGATGGCATATTGGCAGGCAGGGGAGGGCAAGGGAACTTCCTTTGGAGATTTAAGGGACAATACCTAAGCAGGATTCAGTTAGACCCTTTACCTCATATAGTCTAGAGCAGTGTTTCTCAACCCATGAATTGTGATCCAAAAGTGGTTCACAAGAATCTATCGAAGGGTTGCAAACAAACTTTAAAAATGGATTCCCCTTTAAAGGAGAAAATCGTGGCTTTTTCCTTACAGGGTGGCAGAGCTCCAGCCCCCAAGCGGCTGCTTGGGGCCTCTCCTGTCCCACACCCGGAGGGGAGAAAAGGTAGGCTGGGGGGGAAGGGGCAGCAGGTCAGGAGTGAGGGGCACTGGGTCAGGGCTGGCCGTTGGTGTTTACAAATGAGCCCTGGTACAAAAGAGGCTGGGAACCACTGATCTAGAGAAGGAGTTGACAGCCTTTTGCAGGCATGGGTTGGAGCTTACAACCCTGCTTATAGCCAGTCCCTACAAGCTGGAAGTTTCTACCCTGCCCTGCTCCCGAGGGGCTGACTGCCAGATTC
>NW_017729031.1:20864148-20869541 GCF_001723915.1 Gavialis gangeticus
CCTGGTACAAAAGAGGCTGGGAACCACTGATCTAGAGAAGGAGTTGACAGCCTTTTGCAGGCATGGGTTGGAGCTTACAACCCTGCTTATAGCCAGTCCCTACAAGCTGGAAGTTTCTACCCTGCCCTGCTCCTGAGGGGCTGACTGCCAGATTCCCAGCCTCTCTGCAGCAAAGGGAAGCTTAGACACTGCAGAGCAGCAGGGTGTGCAGCAGAGGAGAGCACTGTGAAGCAGAGGGGCAGAGCGACACAGCTTTGTGGAGCTGATCACCTGTACTGAATCAGACCTCTTCACAGGCATGTGGGTTGTAGGTTGCCTTACCCTTATCTAGAATCTGTGCAAAATGTAGGTGACTAAGGGGTATCTCAGACCCAGGACTCTGGCCAGTGCCTCTTCTTTAACTTTTGTTCATTAATCAATCACTGTTGTTGCGTTGGGGGGAATCAGTAAGTCTGATACTGCCCAGAAACGTCTTGGATCCCTGAACACTGAAGGAGCATTTGATTTACTACTCCTAAATTAGAGCTATCCCTGCATAGTCTGGTAAAAGACTCTTCCTGCTTTTCATACCCTTACCCTCTCTTTTATACTTCAGTTTAAATGAGCTATTCAGACACATTAAGACCTTGCATTTTCATAAGCGTTATTGCAAAAACTGTCAAAGTAAAAGCTCTATATTTCAAGAAACTCTCTATATAAAAAGGGCTATAGACACTTGACAGGCAGATTCAGATTTCTGTTTCTTGGAGTGCCTCCATCTGAAGTATAGGAGCTTTTATTTAGGTTCATCATAGTTTAGTTATGGTACAATCCTGAAGCCTTTTATCAAGCAAAACTTTCATGAGTTTCATTAGAATTTTTCAAGAATGTCTAAATTGTTATGGGCAAATGGTGAGGATTTATTTTAGGTGATATCTTTCATTGGACCAACTGCATGGTTGGAATAAAGTTAGACAATCAAATAGATTGCATTTATCAGTCTAAATCCTATATGTTTCTGGTTTGTAAAGGATTTCACAAACAACTGCATAGTCCTTCATCTATATGAATTAGGAAAGTGTGATGCTCATTTTTATGGGTATGAAAGCTGAGGAAGAGGGCAGATCAGATTTCACAAAAGTAGGACTCTTAGAGCTCAATCCTGCAAGATGATGATAAACCCCCTTACATCTACTGATTCATTTTTTTTTTTTCCCCATTTCTCTAGGTACATGTGATCACAGTATTTATAAGCTTAATTAATTCTTTAAATAACAAACAATGTCAATGTCAACAGTAGGTAGGTGAAACTGGGAAAAGGTTATGAGAGCGTTTGTACTGGACATGGGAAAACTTGAGAGTCCAGAGAAGAGCCAACCGTATGATCAGGGACTTGCAAGACTAGCCATACGAGGAAAGGCTGAGGGACTTGGGTCTCTGAAGCCTACAGAAGAGAAGGTTGAGAGGTCATTTGATAGTAGCTATATCAAAGGAGTGTATCAGGAGCTTGGTGAACAACTGTTCACTAGGGCACCGTGGGGAAGACCAGGAGCAATGGACACAAACTCTTGGAAGGCTGCTTCAGACTTAATACCTGGAAAAACTCCTTCACAATCAGGGTGTCCAGACTGTGGAATAAACTCCCTCCAGAGGTGGTACACTCACCTACCCTAGACGTTTTCAAGAGGAGACTGAGCAGTCACCTCGCTGGGGCCACTTGACCCCAGTTGTCTTCTTGCCTAGAGGAGGCGGACTGGACCCGGTGATCTGCAAGTCCCTTCCAGCCCCTAACAATCTATGAATCTATGGATTTAATATTGTTAGCAAAATTGGGAAAAGGTTATGAGTGAGATTGTACCGGATTCAATATTGTTAGCAAAATTTCTTCCATTGTTTGTGATAGACGTGAGTATTGAAGTCATGAGCTGGTGTGTGAAACCCAGATCAACTGGCATAGTTGAAGCACTAATACTGGAATGGGTATAAAATCTAAGTGATATATGCTTATTTTATTTTTCCTGTAAGTCTTTGAGGGAATCTTTGCAGTCTGTGGAATGGATTCAGATAATGCAGTTCATATCAGTAGAAATTTGTTATTGGAATAACTTGTAGAAAAAGTTATTGCAGTCAAGTAACTTCTATAAAAGCAAAAGAAATGTTTCCTAGTAAATGCGGCCACCATCTTCAGTTTGCTTTGTACCTAGATATTGTAGCATGTATGGTACAGTGATAATGCTGCTATAAAACCATATTACAGTAGCTATATCAGCAGAGTTAGTTAAAGACGGTTTGAATTCTTTAACTACTCAAGTTAGATCTCTGTTGTCCTAAACGTTATTTTACAACAGTGAACATGCTTAAATTAGAGAAGTGGTGCTTCAGACTGACACAGAATAATCTCTTAGATCTTTAGTTTGGGACAGGCTGACTCAGGAAAGTGGTAATAAGGCTGAATTATTTTCCCCTTTGAGGTTTTTACTTTGAATCCAGCTCTGATTGGTAGTGATGGCTCTTTAGCAGCCTAAATGAAATGACTTGCTGATCAGTTTAATTCCCAGTGAATGGGAACAAAGTCCATCTCATAATAGATCCTAAATGGGTATTCTTGCCGGCAGTCTCCACAGGGAAGCCAGTGACTGAATGGGTAGAGGAACTCAAATACCTTCTCGCCTTTGGAGGTTGTCCTGTGTCAGGTCCCAGTTGAGGCACTTAGGAGAGGATTGCACTGTTGCTGCTGTCACTGCTTGTTCTGTATCTGTGGTATAATTGGCGAAGCTTCAGTCTCCAGGTCTATCAGTCCAGCAAGTTTTACAAATACTAACTTTGTAGAGAATTCATGTTGAAAATGGGATGACGAGAACACTGTGTTTACTCTGTGATCTTTGAAAGAAAGGAAAGAGAGATTCTTGGGAAAGCTGTTTATAAAGAAAAAGGTTAGATCTCGCCTGGTTCTGTTGCAGTGTACAGCAGTGGTGCCTGACCTTTTTTGGTCCGCAGCCAGATGAGCAGTGCCAGGCCCATCCGTGGGCTGGATCTGGTTTGTGGACCCAATACAACCATGTGAGAATGGCCCACCTGGGTTGATGCAGCCACACACGGCTTGGAAATTTGGTGGCAGGGGAGAAGCAGCAGTGTTAATTGCAACTGCTCCCCCACGGCTAAATTTCTGGGCATGTGGCAAGACCTGCGGGCTGGGGTTTGAACACCCCCGGTGTACGGCTTTAGGCTGCAAAACAAATAATTGCTTTCAAATTGGTAAGGAAGAGATGTAACAAAATCCCTTTTTTTTCCTGCTTTTCATGGTTTTGTAGTTTAAGAACATAATCTTTTCCACCTACAGAATTGGTGCTTGTCCGTCAAACAGATGGAAAGAGGCCTTGTTTCTCACGTCCCTCTTAAACAGCCTAAGCTAGGTATTTGTTACTAATCCATTTTTCTCAGAGTTTGAATCTCCTTCTAGTCAGATAGATACATGACATGCTCCAGATTTGATTGTCATCTACTAACTTATAGCAAAATAAGAAAATACCTCCAATATCTCCTCTAGATTAGTCCACTGGCAGCACTGCAATGCAGAAGACTTAGGTTCAGTTTCTGATTGTGGCACCTATGCCCATCTCCTGGGGGCTGGGGGAGAAGAACATGAAAAGAGGTAGAGAGGGTTGATTCTTCAGGGTTGATCAAAACTCTGCTTTCTGCATTTTGAAAGTATTGGGAGTACAACTGCAATTAAGATATCAGTCCCTGAAAGACCCCAGCTCAGCAACTTTCATTCCTAAATATTTATCAGGCTGAGAACGCCAGGAACCTGAATTTGTACGAGGCAGTCTTACATTACAGCTTTCTCTTTTGCTTTTTTTCAGTTGAGTGAAACTTTCATCTTCCAATGAATATGAGTATAAGCTTGTTTTAAAATATATAGCGTGTTAGTTGTCTAAACCTGGATGGTTATGTCATTTGTTTTGATTGGTTTCTGGGTCTATGCGGTTTGGTGTCATGTCATGTGAAAGAAACCCACAAGTCTCCTCAGCCTAACTGACAAGTCAGGCACCGTGCAGAAAGGAGAAGTAAATAGTCTGTGACGCAGATCATCTGTTTAAAAAAAAAATCTTTGGGTTGTTTGCTAGAAGTATCTGATGCATTTCTGTACAGTTGTAGATTACCAACTGTTGGATCTTTCATTTCATAGGTATAAAATCAGATACAGGCCCATTGACGTATTCAGGTGTTTTTTATTTACGCACTTACTTTTTCACACCAAACCTCAGGAGGAGTGTGAAGAGAGCATCCAGTCTGCTTTTGTAGGTAACTGTAGGTTATCTGCACGCGAAGTAAGTTAACTGTTGCACAAAAAGAAATACTCCTCTAACAGCATTTTTCAGACTTTCAGTTAAAGCACATGACTTATGTTTTGGAGCAAAATACAGTTTTAGTCAGCTAATTTAAATGCGTGTCTCCCTTCTTTGGAAACATTTCTGTACACATGACTTCTTCTGTTATTAAAAACCTTTCACTTATTTTTCCATTAGCATTTAAGGGAACAAGAATGTTTGGTATTAAGTAGTGAGTTTAACATAATAGGCATCTCGAGAGACCTGGCTGAAGGATGATAATCAATGGGATACTGTTATTTTGGGTTACAAACTGTATAGGAATGACAGAGCAGGATGTGCAGGTGGAGGAGTGACACTTTGCTGAGAGTAGTATGGAAAATAACAGTATAAAAATCTTATCTGGAAGGAAAACTACTGTAGAATCCCTGGGAGTAGAAATTCTGCACTCCAAAAAAACCCAACCAAAAACCCATAGTACTACCAACCACCTGATCAAGAAGTTCAAGGTGATTATGAAATGTTCAGGGGGGTTAGAGAAGCTGCTAAAATGGGACAGACAGTAATAATGAGAAACTAAGTGTCTTCCCATAAACTGGGTAAACACCTCATCAGGGCAAGATGCAGAGATACAATTTCTGGATGTAATAAATGACTGCTTTGGAACAACAACTTGTCTTGAAACCCACCAAAGGAAAAGCAATTCTGGACCAAGTCCTCAGTAACACACAGGGCCTGGCTCAAGAGGTATCTGTAGTTGAGCCACTCTGTAATAGCAACCATAACCTAATCACATTCAACATCCTAGCAGGAAAGAGTAAGACAGAAAGATCTACCATGCCAGTATACAACTTAAGGAAGGGAATTTACAGAAAAATGAGTAAGTTAGAAAGAAGTTCAAAAGAGCCATCCAAAACATAAAAGCTGGTAAGCACCCTGGAAGTTTTTTGAAATAGCATAGAGACTCGGGAAGAGTGTGTACCACAAATGAAAATGGATACCAACCTTAGTTTAGCATCAGTTAAGGATGTCATTCAAGGCAAAAAGGTGTCCTTCAGAAAATGGAAGGTTGTACCCAAATGA
>NW_017729031.1:20874541-20880301 GCF_001723915.1 Gavialis gangeticus
CTGTAGACAGGCGGTGCATTAAAGCAGAAAGCTCTTTGGCAAATGAAGAAAACAGGAAAGATCACAAACTCTGGTAAATCTAGTGTAAAATAAGGCAGACCAAAAAACAAGTTGAGGAGTGTCTAGCAAAAGATGCTGAAGTCTGTAAATCTATCAGAAGCAGGAAGCCAGCGAGAAAATTAGCGGGACCATTAGGTGACTGAGGTATAAAGAGTGCACTCATGGATAGATAGGGTCATAGCAGAGAAGTTAAATAAATCCATTGCATTGATTTTTTTTTGATTTTTTTACTACTGAAGATACTGGAGGAATTCCCATGCCAGATCCATCGTTCCGGTTAGATAGGTCTGAAGGTTGGATCACACTGAAGTGACAATAGAATAAGTTTTAGAACAAATTGATAAATACAAAATCACCAGGATTGGATGGCATTTACCCGAGAGTCCTGAAGGAACTCAAAGGTTAAATTGTTTTGCTGCTGGCAATACTATATAACCTATCATTACAAATGGTCTCTGTGCCAAAGGACTTGTAGGTTACCAACATAACATTTATCCTAAAAAAGGCTCCAGAGGTGATCTTGGGAACTACAGACCAGTGAGTCTCACTTCCATCCCTGGTAGATTGGTAAAATCTATATTAAAAAATAAAATCTGCTGTAACGTGAAAAGATCTGATCTGCTAGAAAAGTCAGCATAGTTTTTGTTGAGGGAAATCCTTCATTACTAATCTGCTGGAGTTCTTTGAGGGCGTTAACAAGCACATGGACAAAGGGAATCCAGCTGACATGATATATTTAGACTTTCTGAAAGCTTTTGGCACCCTCAACAAAGGCTTTTGAAAAATTGTGTTGCTGCAGGATTGTAGGAAAGGTTTGTTGTGGATTGAAAGTTGGTTAAAAGATAAGAAGCAAAAGGTAAGGTGAAATGGTCTAAAAAGGAGGGAGATCAGAAGCTGGGGTCCCACAGGGATCTGTGGTGGGGCCAGTTTCGTTCAGCGTTTTCATTCGTGACCTTCAAATGGGGGTACACAGTGAAATCTCCAAGTTTGCAAATGAGACCAAATTATTCAAGGTAGTCAAATACCAAGATGAAGAAAGGCTGCAGAAATTTCTTATGAAGCTAAGCAAAAAGACAAAAAATGGCAGATGAACTTTAATGTTGACAAGTGCAAGGTAATGCACTTAGGGGAAATATAACCTCGATATTTAAACAGTGCTGGCTTTTTAATTGACCTTGGAGTCATTGTAGATAGCTTTAAAAATGCCTGCTTAGTGTGCAGCAGCAACCAAAAAAGCCAATAAAATATTGGGCATCATTAAGGGAATTGAAAACAAAAGGAAGAACTTCATAATGCCACCATGTAAATCCATGGTACACCAACATCTTGAATACTGTGTCATTCTGGTCTCCACATCTCAAAGGATGTGGTAGAATTAGAAAAGGAACAGGGAAGGACAATCAAAATGTTCAGGGGTATGGAGTAGCCACCATGCCAAGAGAGACTAAAATGCTAGGCTCCCTTCCAAACTGATGGGGAGGCTAAGGGAGAATATGCTAGAAGTCTGCAATATCACAAACGGTACAAAGTCACCTGGGAATAGGGAACTGTTAGTCACCAAGTCCCAGAATACTAGAACTAGGTGCACCCACTGAAATTAGTAGGAGTCAGGTTTAAACCTAACAAGAAAATACTTTTATGTAATGTATAGTTAACTTGTGAGACTCATTGCCACAGGAGGCTATAGAGACAGATAATATAGCCAGGTTCAAAAAGGGGCTCGACAAATTAATGTTTCATAGTTGGTAGGGTCGGAAGGGACCTGAGCAGATCATCAAGTCCGACCCTCTGCCATGGACAGGAAAGAGTACTGGGGTCAAACGACCCCGGCTAGGTGATTATCTAGCCTCCTTTTGAAGACCCCCAGGGTAGGAGCGAGCACCACTTCCCTTGGAAGTTGGTTGCAGATCCTAGCCGCCCTGACAGTGAAGTAGCGCCTCCTGATATCTAGCCTGAATCTACTCTCAGTCAACTTATGGCCATTATTCCTTGTTACTCCTGGTAGTGCTGGAGGGAACAGGGACTCTCCCATTGCCTGCTGGTCTCCCTTGGCCAGTTTATAGAGGGCCACCAGATCCCCTCTTAGCCTCCTCTTGTGGAGGCTGAGCAGGTTCAGATCCCGTAGCCTCTCCTCATAGGGCCTGCCCTGCTGCCCCCTGATCATGCAAGCAGCCCTCCTCTGGACCCTCCTCTCTATGTTGTCCACACCCCTCCTGAAGTGCGGTGCCTAGAACTGGACGCAGTACTCCAACTGCGGCCTGACCAGTGTCGCATAGAGGAGAAGGATCACCTCCTTGGACCTGCTTGAGATGCATCTGTGGATGCATGACAAGGTGCCTTCCTGACCGCATCCCCACATCGGTGGCCCATGTTCATCTTGGAGTCAATAGTGACTCCGAGATCCTTTTCTGCCTCTGTGCTGGCGAGAAGGGAGTTCCCCGAACTATGGGTATGCTGCTGGTTCTTCCTCCCCAGGTGCAACATGTTGCACTTGTCAATACTGAAACCCATCCTGTTCTCATCCGCCCACCTCTGTAACCTGTCCAGATCTAACTGCAGCCTGTCCCTCTCCTCTAGTGTGCCCACTTTTCCCCACATCTTAGTGTCGTCTGCGAATCTGAACAAGGTGCTTTTCACCCCCTCGTCCAAGTCGCTGATGAAGATGTTGAACAGTGCAGGCCTGAGGACCAAGCCCTGAGGAACCCCACTGCCCACATCTCTCCAAGTCAAAAACAACCTGTCCACCACCACTCTCTGGGTGCAGCCCTCCAGCCAATTAGCGACCCTGTACAACAGATCTCTCAATAGCTATTAAACAGAACAGTTGGAAGATGTTTCTTCTAGCATCTTTCTAACCCAGTGATGGTAGATGCCAGGGGTAGATTACTCTAGATATATCTGATTCAGTGCTCTCCCTCTAAAGCATCCAACCCTACCACTGTCAGAGACAGGAGACTGAACTTAAAGGACCATTGGTCCTATCGAGTATGGTAGTCTTAGGCCATGTCCAGACAAGTGGGACCATGTGTTTCCCTGAGGACAAGTAGCAGTGGCTCCCTTTGTGCTGCTGCTGCTGGTCCCGGGGAATCACCTGTGCCTCATATTCTGGCGTGCAGCAGGCTACCCTGGGTAAGGTAGGGGAGGCTAGGGCTAGCAACTGCGCAGGCCCCAGCAGCTTTACCTGGTGTCCTCTGGGAGCTGCAGTCACGGTGCTCCTGCAGCAGCAGGGAGCCTGGTGGGCATGGCTCCAGCTGGCCAGGCTCCGATTTTGGGCAGTACACACTACCACCATATGTGCCGCCCTGCTTTTTTTTTTTTTTAATATGGATCTTTTTGACCCTGGCTTCTGGGATCAAAAAAAGAAAAAAAAATCCTGTGCTGCAAAGTAGTAGCGCGGGGAACACCTAGGTGTTCAGTGTGGCGCCACAGATGGGTCTACAGCACCACATACCACACTTCTGCACTCATCTGGACGTGGCCCTTATCTTTTTAAGTGGACTAAAACCTTTCTCCATAATGTATTTTACCAAGGACATTGCATTTATAATATACTATAAATTTCCACATCTGTTTTGGTTCAATGCAGTGAAAGCTTTCTAATAGGTTTAATGTTCATGGTTTTGTCATACTGTAAATCTCATCTTTCAGTAGTATTTGTCTTACAAATCAGTGGTTCTTTGAGTGCAGCGTGCACTAGTGTCCTCTTTGTAATTGAATGAACCGTAAATTGAAATAAAAGACTTTCATCTGTTACCTTTTGCTGTTTCTATTTCTAATAAATAAATCTCCACTTGGACATCACTTTTCAGGTACTTTTGAGTAGGATAATAAGCATTCCTGAGACGAGAGCTTTAACAATCTGTAACTGCCTTGACAAAGTAATAAAGTCCAGAAAGTAAGACTGTTTTAGGATTCATGATTTTATTTCCTTCCTTGTAGACTTCCACTAGTCAGGCTGTCTTCCGCCTTCAATCTGGTATCTGTCAGCTCTTTCGAGAAACTCTCATTCGCAAGGGATTTGTGGAAATTCAGACTCCCAAAATCATCTCAGGTACTGCTTGGTTGTTTCAACAGTTACAATGATGAGAAATCTGATTTGTGTAGAGAAATTTGTGGGGGTTGAAAATGTGTTTTTTCATCTTTTTAATGAGCAAGAGATAATGTTCCTATCTTTTAGGTTTTAGGTTTAAGATAGCAAAAGCACTGTAACTTTTAAAAGCTACACGGGTGACTTGTCTGGATCTCGTATACAATAGACCATCTGACAGCTAAGGATTATTCATACCTGACTGCCATGCTCCCAGTGCATATAAAGATTTCATTAAGTTAAGCAAAGATGTGTGATCACGATTGCTCTTAGATCTGAACACTTGACCAGTGTAGAAATCAGATGTTTGCAATTAAAGAAACAAGAGTTTTTCAAGTTAAATTACGTGTAGATTTCCTAGTGAAGGTATCAGTATACATGAAGCTGTACCAAAGATCATTCCATTATTAGAAAATAATACGAAATTTTATTTTTATACTGAATAAAAGATGAATAGAAGGTGCTAATATACAGCTATGCTAAAACCTAGGGCTAGGAGTTGGCAAATATAGACTATGGTGAAACTTTAACTTTTAACCATTTTAAAAGGGGAGGAAAAGCTGCTGCTCAGGAGCAGGCATCAGCTGCTACGATATAATGGTTACAGCTGTGCATTAGCAACAATTCAGTAACTTTTACCCCAATGAAGCTGGATTAAAGTTGCAGCAGCTTTGCTGTATCTGCAGCACTGCAGGAACATGCAGAGGTTACATTTATGTTGTAACATCTTATATCAGTGTCAGTTGAAACAGTTACGCCTGTCTGTAGCCTTAGTTTCTATTCCTGGCTCCCCTGCTGACTTGCTGTGTGACTTTGAATGAGTGAGCCAACTCTCTGGTCCCGTTGTCATTTGAACATAGTATCGACCACCTCACAGATTGTGAGGCTTCATTGATTTTGCCAAAATGCATGAGACTTCTCTAATGGGGTGCTATACCAAGGCATGGTATTTACGTTGTTCGCTATGGGTTTGCCTTACCCAGGCATCTTAGCAGTGGATATTATAATTTCCGTTTTACTAAGCCAGTCTTGGTTGAGCCCCAAACTTTTCAAATTCAGTGGATGCAAGCAGCAACAGTCTTGCCATGCAAGTCTCACTGAACTCTAACTCACTCTCCTCACTATACCTAATGCGCAGATGGTCCACAAGGTCTCTATTTACATAAAGCCTTTCAGGAAGTGCATCATTCTTACTGTGCAGTGTACCGTTGAAATCAGTAGTGCAAGCCTCCTCTTATTTCAGGTAGATTATATTTAGCAACCCAGGTACAGTAGGTACAGTCTGTAATATTTTCATATATAAATATCCTAGCTGTTTTAATCTTTGGTTTTAAAAACTTGGTCCACATTCCAGAATATTCATTTAAATTTTACTTTCAGATAAAAATACACAAAAAATAGCTGCTGAAATTTAGGAATTATGCGGGGGGCCCGGAGGTTTGGAAGTCACACCGCATAATGCATTTGTTCATCTTAGTGGAAAAACGGATAATAGTATTTACTATTTAGCCATTATCTCTCAACTTTAGGGTATTTCTTAAGAATACTGACTGATCATTTTTCACCATACCTTTGTGTGTTAGGTAGCTAGGAAGATGCATATTGTTCTCGTA
>NW_017729031.1:20885301-20888367 GCF_001723915.1 Gavialis gangeticus
TTTTCACCATACCTTTGTGTGTTAGGTAGCTAGGAAGATGCATATCGTTCTCATATTACAGTAGGAAAACCGGTAAATGTACTCACCTGAGAGCACAGATGCGAGTTGGTTTCAAATTTGGGATTAGATTGCAGGAGCTCTTTCTTGCCAGTACTGCATTAGATTTTCAAATTAACTCTCTGTGCTTAACCACCTCAAAGGTGACTGGACAAGCAATGTCTATCAAAATTATTAGGTGCTGTGTGTTTCTCTGTTTCGTGGCTTTGAAACATCTCACCTTTGTCTTTAAATATAAACACAAACATGCTTGAGTTGCACAGCTTAGGTTAATTTTTTTCTTTGTTATATTTTAATATTTTTGGTAATTACTACAATGTAAATCATTCACATTTTTCAGCTGCCAGCGAAGGAGGAGCCAATGTATTCACTGTATCTTACTTCAAAAGTAGTGCCTACCTGGCTCAGTCCCCACAGTTGTACAAGCAGATGTGTATATGTGCTGACTTTGAAAAGGTTTTCTGCATTGGACCGGGTAAGAATAACTTTGCCGTATGAATAACTTGGATAAACCAGCAATAGGTTACAGTGGGAGCGTGACAAATAAGGTAATTTTACACATGCTGAAAGCTTGAATCATTTCATCTGTGATCTGCATACCAAAGAAAAGTATCAAGGAAGGGCTACCAATTGGACTGACAGATTTGACAGATAAGCTGAAGGAACAGAAGTATGGTGTGGAAGTCAGAAATTTTGGCAGAGCACTGGTATTCTCTAGTGGATATTACCTCAGAAGACAAAAAAGGAGCACTGCAGTAGCAGATAGTAGAACAGTGATGAACTAAAACAAGCTTGTAAAGTATCCGCTAATTCTGTGATGCTAGAAGCTGAAGGTTTTCATGAATGTGCTTCACTTGAAGCAGTTAAAAATATGAAAGTGTTTTTTGCATAAAATGCATTCTAAGGGCCCATCCTATATTGTGTGTATACATATATATGTATATTAAGAAAGAAACATTTAAAACACATGCTAGAAATTGGGCAGATGGTAAAGTAACCCCAGATTTTAATAATTTCTAATCTCCATCTTGATCTCTTCAAAAACTTAGGAAAAATAGGTCTTGCTACTGCTGAACAGTAATCTGCAGTATCACATTTCAAGTATACTTCAAAAGGCGGTATAAATATATTTAAAGCTGGTAATTAGTCGTTGGCAGAACAACATGAAAAGAGAACTAAAGATTTCAAAAGTACCAAGTGTTGTAGGTCTTGTTCTGTGTCAAAGTGTTGCAAGACCAATGTGATTGATTGTATGAGTTCTTTTACAAGCAGCAAATAGTCTTACTCGTTTCATTTAAGATAAAAATGCAGTTGAGTATTTGCACTCTTTTACAGTATTCAGAGCTGAAGATTCCAATACACACAGACACCTGACTGAGTTTGTTGGTCTGGATATAGAAATGTCTTTTAACTACCACTACCATGAAGTGGTAGATGAGATTGCAGACACTTTGGTGCAGATATTCAAGGGACTTCAAGAAAGGTAAATGCACCTAGCTCAACATATGTAGGGGTTTTAATAGGACAAGAATTGGCATTCCCTCCAGTAACCACCAGAAATCCACTTTACACTAAGCAAGCTCCAGAATTAAGGCTCTTACCTCTCCCTAGCTGCCTAAGTTTCAGAGTTTGTGGAAGCCTCGGGCGTGAGTCCATTGTCACCCTGAGGTGTGATTCATGGAGCAAGTCAGTTGGCATCAACCAAAATTATTTTTGTTGGGAAAGTTTACATTTACAACAACTCTTTGTCTGTGTTTTGACATTGATCTTCATATCCTCTTTTTTTTAAAAGCTTTCTCATGTCTTCCTTATCTTAGTAGTGAGTATATAAACCATGAAAGTATAGAGCAGTGTTTTCCACTTTTTGGTACAAAGCCAGTTCAGCAGGTTCTGGAGGGAAGTCTCACATTTGTTTACAAATTGTGAGCTATCCAACCAGTAAAACACAATATATTTACTTAACTACAAGCAAATTTGTATGTGGTTTCTGTAATATTTAATCTTGGAGTAAAGCCAGTAACTATAATAAAGCTTGAGTTTCTAATTTTTAGGGCAGTGATTTCAAGGAATAGTCATCTTAGCTGGTTACCCCTTGAGAGAAGAATGAAGCATCAGGAATAGTGTTAAAATATTTGTAATATTTATCAGAGTTGTATTTGCAGTATTTAAGTGAATTTCATCAACTTGGATAATATTCAGTTCTTCATTATATACAACTGCTTTGGGAACAGTCCTGAAGTAATTGGTCTTATATGTTACAAAAGTGACCTCTTGTGGCAAAAAATGTACTGCAATTGTAAGCTTGCGTTAGTGGACCCTACAAGAAATGCTTTTCTGTTTCTTCATGTATAGATTTCAGACTGAAATTCAGACAGTGAATAAACAGTTTCCATGTGAACCATTCAAGTTTTTGGAGCCAACTTTGAGACTGGAGTACCGTGAAGGTGTGGCTATGCTCAAGGAAGCTGGTGTGGAGATGGGGGATGAAGAAGATTTAAGGTATAATAGATGTGTTGGAAAGCAGCCAAACCTTGTGAGAGTAAAAACACACACACACACACACCAGTTCTTGTTGAAATATTGATTTGGTACTGTACAACCATGTTCTGAAATGAATTCACTAGACTATATGTGCTCATAAGATTATTGGAAAGTGGGACTGGAAGGGATCTCAAGAGAACCGGAAACTAGGACTGGAGGGAACCTCAAGAGGTCAAATAGTTTAGGCCTTTGCTCGAGGCAGGATCTTCCCTAATTAAACCATCCCAGTCAATTAGCTGGCTACTTTCTCTTGCAAAATAAGTAATGGGATGAGAACCTAAATCCCTTAGTTTACTGTAAATATTTTATACCTAAGTGAGCCTTGGGTATCCAAAACAAAAAATATAACAGCACAAAGTGAGAGAAGTTCGTCAAGAATAAAACACTTCTTCTACAAAGCAGGTTGCAGGGCTGACCTGCTAAAAGTCTGTGAATGTGATTTTTTTTTTTTTTTTTTTTTTTTTTTTT
>NW_017729031.1:20888456-20891059 GCF_001723915.1 Gavialis gangeticus
TTTGTTTTTTTTTTTTTTTTTTTTTTTTTTTTTTTAAGTCGGAAGATTCTTCAGAGAACTTGATACCCCTGCCATGGAAACCTTCCCCCTCTTTTTAAACAGTGATCCCAGTTTAATTCTCAACTAACATTTACTGGCAGACGAATCAGGTTCAATGACTTTGTAGCAGCGTCCATGTACATTTACCAGATTAAAACATATGTTCTTTCTCACGTGTTCAGTTTGTTTAGGGACATGTATGACTTCTCAGTTAAAATCAATAAAAGGTTTCAGTGTAAGGGTCCAGCACTGCAGAGTGCTATCTGGATGAGAGCACTTTAGACTGCAGGGCAGTGGGGAATCAGGTCCGGAGTCTTTCAGTAATCAAAATAATGTGACAGGATCAAGAACATTCTTAGTTAGGGGTTGTTTATGACATAGCCACAATTTAGTTAGGAATTTAAACTTCTCAAAATATGCAGGAACACCTGGGGTGCTTTCTGAAAGTTGTGAGCCCTTCTAAAATAAATCTGCAGAAATCTTTGAGGTTTTTTGTATGCTTAATGGAGGCCTGATTTGCTTTATTCTGACCATCGCAATCTTTTTCAGCACACCTAATGAAAAGCTTCTGGGGCGTCTGGTAAAGGAGAAGGTAACTATTGCTTTAGAATACATTATTCTTTCTGTTAAAACAGAAGTCTCTACAATGTAGAAACAGTAGAGAGAAATGTCTGTTTTTTGTCCAAAAAGGGGATGTTATGTTTCAAAATAGGTAGTCCTCAGAAGAGGCAGAAGTGATTTGGAAATTTTTTTTGTGATTGACATAAGAATTTCTTGATTGTTGACCTGGGTAATCTTTTTTGCTATCTTTCGCTAGTCTCTTGACAGTTCTTTCCATCCACTCTTATTAGAAATAACACCATTTGAAAAAATATTTTAAGAAAGAAAATCCTGAAAAAAACCTTTGAATCTTTTTACTGGCTTTTATTTACAATGTAGCACATAACATATTCTAAGGAAATGATACTTTACAAAAGCTGTGCTTACCAAAGAGGTGTTTGGGTTTGGTGGGTTTTTTTAAATATTAACCAAAACTCAATATAAGCTTGTCCTGCAAATTGAGTTAACAAGCACTTCATTGGCAAATATTCTGATACGCTAACCTTGAAACACTAAGATCATAAATAGATGGAGGTATTTAGCTGTTTTTTCATTAGCAACAGCAGGGGAAGGCAAGATCTGTGTTTAGAAAATAAAAAAAAATGCACTTATGACAGCAAGAAATATTACTTTTCATGCATCCTGGAAGTCACAAAAAATGAAGTGTCCAAAAACAAAAAGTGTAATAAATGAAATACAGGATAAAGTCCTTGTGCAACTTCAAACTTTAATAACTTGGTATATACACATGATAGAAGCAAAGTGTAAACAGCGATTGAAACCATAATTCATTAAGTTTTTTAACATAGTGTAAGCTATGCATAAAGTAAGAATCACAAATGCAATTCATGAAATCACTCAGCAGCAACTGGAAGATGTTTTCTGCGAGTTGGAAAATCAGATTGAGTTATTTATCACGAAAGAGTGGTTATGTTGAAATGTAGAAGTTTGAGCTGTCTTGTGTTAAAACCTAATGAATTATGCTTTCAATCACCATGTACAGTTTGCTTCTATCATATGTACATCTAGAGTTATTAAAGTTTAACGTTGCACAAGGACTTCATCAACACCCTGTATGTTTCCTTTGCTTAATTTGTTTAGAAGGGTTTTTTTAAATATTAGTTTTCAACGATTAAATTGTGGTGGCTTTCTTTATATAACCCTCCCCTGACCTTATCGTATCTCGTATTAATTTATTAAACTATCTGGTCTTCTTGCAGTATGATACAGACTTCTACATACTTGACAAATATCCTCTGGCTGTGAGGCCTTTTTATACAATGCCAGACCCAGTAAATCCTGTAAGTAAAGTGCTGTGGCGTAGTCAATGTAAAAGTAAAAGGTTTAATTTTACTATGTAAAGCTAATTTGGCAGGTGAGTATTTTCTTCTTTGATTTACAGTGCTAATGAGTCTTAAGTTGGGCACAGTGATATCAAGGGTAAACCAACACCAGTTGCGCTGCATTTGGTTAAAAGTTGCATATACTTTTGAAAGCTAATAGAGGCATAACGGGGTAGCTGGGTGCCCAGGGCAGGGGCAGTTTCCAACTGCTGGTGCTTCTGGCATGGTTGAGCAACTACAATTGCAGCTGTTATTTTTCTGGACTCCTGACCATATACCCTGTCCCAAGGTGGGTGCACAAGTCTGTTGCCCCAGTCACCCCACCTTGATGGAGAGGAGGTTTAGATTGGACATCCGCAAAAACTACTTCACAGTTAGGGCGGCTAGGAGCTGGAACCAACTTCCAAGGGAAGTGGTGCTGGATCCTACCCTGGGGGTCTTTAAGAAGAGGCTGGATGCCTACCTGGCTGGACTCATTTGAGTCCCGTTTTTCTTGTTTTGGGGTTTTGCTGTTCTCCCGCCCTGGCGGGGGGGTCGGGCTAGAAGATCTACTAGGTCCCTTCCGACCCTTAATCTATGAAACTATGAAACCGTGACCTCGCATTGTCGGCCTATGTTCAT
>NW_017729031.1:20896059-20908079 GCF_001723915.1 Gavialis gangeticus
CGTTTCTTGTTTTGGGGTTTTGTTGTTCTCCCGCCCTGGCAGGGGGTCGGGCTAGAAGATCTACTAGGTCCCTTCCGACCCTTAATCTATGAAACTATGAATTACACTACTGCAAGCTACATGTTAAAAAAAACAATGGGAGTCAAGCCCTGTCTTGTCAGATTACCACTGCTTCGGTCATAAGCATTGCATAGTGAGCAAAATTATTCTCACAGTTTTGCTTTAGCAGAAGTGTAATTTTCTTAGGTTTTTATAAAATCCCTGCATTATTCCGTAGCTTACAAAAGTAGTCATTCTGCAGAGGGAGTTGGCTAAATTCAGGTTCATAAATTAGGTCAAGTCTGAATCTGATGAAAAGAGACATCTGATTATACTGGTGCTGCCATAGCCCCAAAGTATTTCATACTGGGCACATCTACACATGCAGTTAATGCGCCTGAATAAACAGTCCAGTGTTTATTGTCCCTGGATGCACCATTTCAACACCAAGATGTTTACTGCACAGCTAACTCTCGTAGGTGCCGAGACTTTTAGTGCACAGCTAACTGGTCCGCTGCGTGGTAAGCGTCTCATGTAAACATGCCTGCTGTCACCTAGTTTCATGTGTTATCTTAGCCAGCGATCTCAAAAAGCTGGTATCTGCTGGCTGAGGAAACACATCAATTCCTCCAGATTCCGGCCACTAATCAGATGCAAACTTTTACCTTTCTAGAAAATTTCAAACTCTTACGATATGTTCATGAGAGGAGAAGAGATTTTATCTGGTGCTCAAAGAATTCATGATCCTCAGCTGCTGACGGAAAGAGCCCAGCATCATGGCATTGGTAATAAAATCAGTTGGATCAGGGGTGTTTATCTGTTATTAAAAATCTAATTTTGGGACACAGTTTGACACCATCACTTGGGGCTACACAACAGGAATATGCACTATAGCAGTAATAGTCTCATTTTGTTTCAGCCATTTTTAATCCACTACACATTAATTTAAAAGAAACTGGCTAGTTTAGCAGCATCTGGAAACTGTTTTCTAAGAGCCTTAGCAAGATTACTAGTATAGGAAATGTGCAGGTTCAGTGCAGCAGGGAGTTGGGGACATGAAACATGGAGCAGGGAGTTGGAGAGTCCTGTCTTCCTGTGCATCCTTGCTACTGCAGACTCCTGCTGACTGCTGGTTAGTACCCCCAGTACAGCCCCCCACCACCGCTGGTTCCTAACTTGACTCCTGAACTGTGAATTAGCAAGACAGGAGAGAGATCCATTGGTGGAATTAGGGAGGAAATCATTATGGAAAAATACTGGATAATAGGAGATGAGAGTTGGAGAGTGGGTATAAATTTAAACAGGCTTTGTGTTGAGGAGCTGTGTGTGAAAGGTAGCTAACAGTGAGTGGTTTACTTTCTGTCTTGAAGGAATAGTAAATGGAAGGGAGGACAGGGGAAGGGAGTGAGGTAGAAGATAAGAAAACTTCAGTCTCTCAGTGCAGTATTCTGAGAAAATACACTGGGATGTGTGTCCCACCATATTCCTCAGTTCTCAGAATTAATACCACTATAATGCAGAAGAGTGGCTTAGCCCCCATTCAGCTGTCAAATGCCTTCCCCATGAAGGGCTTCACAGAATTATAAAGAAATGTGATTAATTCATGCATAGTTGTGACTTCTAGAAAATGTGTGGTTATTTACCCATGCCTGATTTGACAGGTTCATTGCTGAGATATTGTGGATGCATCTGTGCATTTATTTTTGGGGCCACTTTGAGAAAAATTAAGTTGAGAAATTTGATCTGCATGAAAATAAATGTGATTTTCTTCTCTAGACTTGGAAAAAATAAAAGCTTACATCGATTCCTTTCGTTTTGGTGCTCCTCCCCATGCAGGTGGCGGGATAGGTAATGTACTTACCCTTATTTTATTTTGTCTTACTCAAGTTTAACTTTCAGTGATTAGACTCAAGTAACTTTTACTTAAAATAAGTATAGATAATTAGTCAAGAGTTCAGAATAAAATTTAAAAAGTTAACCTGAATGTGTGAAAATGGTCTAGCTGAGTGATATCATAAGCTGTTTATCTTGGAGAATTAAAAAGAGAGGCTAAATTAAAGCATTATTTATTTTGGAAAGTGTGAAGTATTAAGATTGGCAAAGGGAGATAATCACAAGGAACGAGTCTTACTCATGAGTGACAATGGCCACCATCAAATGTTGTAGAGATAGAAGGGAATCTTTAAAAAGAAACAGTATTTATGTATGGATTAACTATAACCTAAATTAAGTAAATAAAAATATGGGAGACAACAGGTCTCTCAACAATTTTGATGAAGCCAAGAGAAACTAGTGACTGCTTTTACCTTACTCATCTTAAAGATACTTGATTGAATCTCATTGATCAGACTTGGCTGTAATTTAATCTTTTTGACAAAGGTACAGGCTTTGATCTGTTAGCACTTTAAATATGTAACTTAAATATTTTAACTGAACAGAAATGAATTTTAAAAAGGAGATAACATTAAATTTTAAAACGCATTTTAGGCACAGCAGTTTACAATTACACACAGTGTTTACAGCAGCAAAATGTAACCTGTGGGCACATCCAGATGAGCACGGATGTTTGTTTCCCCGGAGGCAAGTAGCAGCGGCATGTCTTGTCCTGCTGTTACTTGTCCCCAGGGAACACCCATACCACACGTGCTGTGATGCTGGGGTTACCCTGGGTAGGGTAGGGGAGGCTGGGGCCAACAACTGGGCTGGTCCCAGCAGCCTTACCTGGGGGCCTCCTGGGGCTGCAGCCACAGCAGGAAGTGTGGCCAGCAGCCGGAGTGTGGCCCTAGCCAGCCAGACTCTGGTTTTGGGTGGCATGCACTACTGCCACGTGCACCACCCCACTTTTTTTTTGCTGTGGATTTTTTTGATCCTGGGATCTTTCAGGGTGAAAAGAATCCCCGCGCTGCAAAGTAGCAGTGCAGGAGATGCATGCATGTGCGGTGTGTGGCACCACAGATGGGTCTGCAATGGCACATCCCTCACATCCGTGCTCATCTGGATGTGCCCTGTTTGTACATGTGGAAGTATGACACTGTCCTATCCTGTTTAGGTATATGTTTTGTCTATGTTAAATTTATTTAGAAAATTCTAAATGCCCTTCCTGTACAATTTGTAAGACAGATAGATATAGTCTTCAGTTCATAAATGTTAAATAAAGCATTACATTGGGGATTAAACAAGTATGTACAAACTTAGGTAAACAGCAGAGATGATTCTTTCGAAAAAAAGGCTATTTTGGAATCCATTATGCAAGTATCCGTGAACAGACAAATTGCAGCATTTGCAAATAACAAATATTATGTAAGTCACTTATGACTAAGTCTGAAGGGCTTCAAAGGGATGTAGCAAAGGTGAGTGCACAACATGATGGCAAATGAAATTCTTCCCAATACACAATGGAAGAATAATTTGAATCATACTTTTAGGTTTTGTTCAGTCTAAATTACTGTGCATCTTAAGGCATTAGAAAGAAACATTTCTTAAGTACAGGTTGCTCCATAATTGTCTGCCACAACTCTTTCTCTTTGCCCTCATGCATTTGGTTTGATCTGTACTAGCTTCTGTACTCAGTGCGGTACTCTTGGCTTCCCAATCGCTTTTTCCATCTGTTGTAACAATGATAATGTAACACTAAAAGGCCCTAATAAGGTTGGGGATCCCATTTTGTTCTTCGGTTTCCCTGTTACTTAGTGTGTATAATAATTGCATGTGCATAATAATTAATGTTATGAGGTACAGTAAAACAAAGCAACTTCATGTTTCTCATGCCAGTTCCATCATCTAGTTAATTGTACTGGTATCTCAGAACAGTCCTGTGCCTTATTATGTAGAATTCTTTCCTCTGCAATTGTTTTAAGGTTTGTTAGAATTACTAAGCTTCATGCAGATCTCATTGAGTCACGCTAATGAGTCATTTGACTGGATTTAATTTTTCCAGGGTTGGAAAGAGTAACTATGCTCTACCTGGGGCTGCACAATGTTCGTCAGACCTCCATGTTCCCTCGGGATCCCAAACGACTAACACCTTAAGAAGACCTGCTTTTGAAAAGTTTTTTTCAGTGCCCTGCTATTGATTAGTCTCTACCTTCAGTATTGTAATATGCAATAGAAGAAGGAAATCTAATCTACTGAAGTGCCACAGTTTTTTGAATCATTCACTGTTTATTTAAAGGGAAGTATTTTAACAGATCTGGGCTTTTTGCAATAGAAGCTAGGTGCACATTTTTATGAAAATGTTGTAATTCCGTTGAGTTCATGTTCTACCAACACCTTGGAATTCAACAAGTTTCTAAACACTTACATTTTAATAAACTGTGCAATAAAGGCTAAACAAATTCTTCATTTTTAACTTATAGCAGCTAGTTGTGTATCTTAAAGTACAGTTTGATCAAAGCCTAAATAACTGTAGACACTGGCAACTCAAAAAGCAGGAGGAAGGTAACAAATTGCTAACTGATTTGTGTGGTAAAATGAGCTTTATGAAACACAGGTGAAAAATAGAACATCACTAATGAAGTGATTATACAAAATTGTAAAAATAGATTGCAATAAAACTCTAAAAGTAAATTGGCCACAGCATTTGTCTTGTTTTGCTCTGGGGTCTCACAGTTTATATGAAATCATCAACATAAAGTTGTTTTGGGAATGATGTCGTAACTACCTGGAGTTAACATAGCCTTTTTTTTTTCTTCCTATTATTCCTTCTGAAAGTATTATAAAGAGAATAGGACCATTCTTGGTTTTAAATGAGTGTGTCTGGTGCACAGAGGTATGTGTACTGTCTGCAGAGAAATCAATAGATAGACATTTCAAGAGGATTTCATAGAAAATTAATTTTAGAAAGAGATAATTTTGTACTTCAGGGTGTTTTTATCCTATTTCTAAACTTCTAATTTTTTTTCAAAGACATTTCTGCCATCATAAAATTCTGTGTTAGATGGCAGTTATTATTTTTAGACCTATATCGTACTAGGGAAAGAGAAGGATAAAAATGAGGCTGTGAACCTTTGGTTACAGTATACAAGCATCAGCTGTTTCACAAGTGTGCGTGTGTCCCCTTATTTCTAACTTCGATATTTAATAGCATTTTTCTTAAATGGCTCAGTATATTTAGTGGAAATATATTTTTCACCAGTCTCAATAGTTTTTTATTGCCTATCAATGTCAGTTTGTGCTTTCCAAAATGGAATGAGTTAATTTTTAATTTTGTATATATGTGAAACACAGTCTTCAAAACAAGCCAGTTTTTTTGTTGGAAACAAATTCATTATTAAAGTAACCTATTTTAGTCATCGCAAAACTGATTTTTAAAATAATCTGGATGTCAGGTTTACTTATACATTGTATCTAAAAGTCAGGCATTGGCTAGAGTATGTGAATGCACTGTTTATGAAAATGCATGTACAGAGGTATTAATTTAGATAAAACCGTCTTCAATCATCATGTAATTTTTAACTAAATCACTAACATTTTTTATATGTTAGTCATTCCAGCTCTTATCAAATTAAATCCCCAGTTGGTGTGTTATCCCTAATGTTCTAGATGTTTCAGTCTGGTCCTCAAACCTAGGCATCTCATTCTGTAATTAACCACTTCAGTATAATTGGTCAATTTTCAAAGGTGCTGATAGTGCAACTCTCATCTTCTAAAAGGTTGCCCTTAATATTTAACATACTTAGAGAGCCCTTCATAGCAAGTCCAGCAATAGGAGCTAAGTGCTGTTGTTCAAGTGCTCTGGAAAGCAGACTCATGATAAATTATAATGCATGGGTCCAACTCATGTGTAGGTATGGAGAATTTTACAATAAAGTAAATTACTTTTTGTAACTGCCACCTAACAAGGCTTAATTTTGATACTTGTTGATGGATCTCTCCAGGATAAAACATTCTATCTTTAAGATGGTAACGGTTAACCTGATAAAAGATTGGGAACGTGAAAATGAAGGGTTGTTAGAAGTTACGCAAGTCAGAGAACACATTGCACAGCTTTGTTGAGGAGCTGGGATAATTTACTGTGGCATCTTCCCAAGGTGATTAATTTCTATTTAAAATCTGTTGCAGGATACCCAGTTGTACTTATCAAAGCTAAGTGGATTATAAATACAGCTGATTATCACAGATTTATGACTGCTAAAGCCAAGCTTCAAAACAGTTGTTTATTCAACTAATCCAACTGGAATTAATCAAATTCAATTACCTTATCTAATACAGAGCTCGTAATATATCTGGATGAAAGGAAGCCTCCTTCTAATAATAAACAAAATCACTGAATTGTGTGTTGTGCCGAATTTTTTTCTGAGCACCAAATTTCAGAAAGAATTGCTGTATATATAGTCAAGCAAACTGCTTTATCTGTGTTTCTGCAGGAGCTGTCCTAGCTTATGTTTCAGTGCATTTTATTCATAATGGCTGCACAAAAGCCAGATTTAGGGTGTAGGCCTTGGCTTCTTTCTGTACATAAACTGAACAGGCAATTTTCCCTGGTCTGCCTGACAATCAACAAGAATATAAATCTACATGTAAAATGTATTTGTCCTCACGGTTATTTTAATAAGGTTAGCTTTTGAGTAAAATATTTTATTGCATCCTGATAACACATTTACAAAGGGTAGTCTTAGAATATGTGTCTTGATAAATAATGACTCACCTGTAGCAGAGTTAGAGGAGCCCCAGAATGCATGATTATAATCATCACTGACTTTTAGAGGTACCTCAAAGTTTTAAGCACTGAGTCTGCATTGCTGTTTCTTTCATTCTAATCAAGACCTTCCTTGGATGTTTAAAATAAAGAGGGAATCAGGGTCTCAGTTGCAGTTGAGAATAAGAAGAGATATTAGACAGCAATAGCTGTGAACAGTCTGTTAAACTTGATTTGCTTCTGAAGTTTTTATACAAATAAATCAATGAATTAGTTCTGCCATGAGAACACTTCTTGGTAAGATTCTTCTAATCTGCTGGGTAGATTCCAAGCCTATTTGGAGCTCTAGATATCCTTTCCATCTGCAGGAAGGAGCACAGCCTAACTGTACTGCCAGACCAAGACATTATCTCTAGGAGGTAAATGAGCAGAGAAACCAGATTCTGGTATTAAGGAGCAAAAACTACATCAAAAACTTCTTAAAAGTGTCTTAGAATGCTATAGGTGGGGACCCACCAAATTTATGATTTTGTGATTTTTGCAGAAACTGCACATTTTCTAGGTCCCACATAAAAACTAGGAACAATGTGACAGAGCAGATTTAGGTTGGACATTAGAAAGAACTAATTCACAGTAAAGGTGGCCAGAATCTGGAGTGGGCTTCCAAGGGAGGTGGTGCTCTCTGGGGGTCTTCCAGAGGAGACTGGACAAGAACCTGGCTGGGGTCACCTGACCCCCAGCACTCTTTCCTGCATAGGGCAGGGGGTCGGACTGGATGACCTACTGAGGTCCCTTCTGACCCTAACATCTATGAAACTATGAAAAAGCCTGGTCCCTGTGAAAAAGCAGAAAAACAGAGGGGTGGGGAAAGAGGTGCTGCAAACAGAGGTGGGATGCCTGGGCATCCTGAACAGAGGATGGGGATGAGCCGACTTTCGTCATCTGTCAATCTCCAGGGAGGCGCAAGATTTCTGGGGCCCCTCAGCCAGTCGAGGGGGTGGGGTGCCACGCTCCACCGCGAAAATGTTGCCTGACACCACGCTGGGACCGTGAAATCCAGAAGCAGCCCCCAGGAATTAAGTAGCTCCCTACCTATAGATAATGAGATGCTGCTGCCTTTTTTTTTTTTTTAAGGCTGCCTGTGAACAACCAGCTGGTTTGACCTCCCTGTTTTCCCTGCCACACTTCATGATTCCAGAGGTTTTTGTTGTCTGGTTTGAGTTTATTTTTGCATCACAATTTTACTACATTCCAGTCTCAAATCAGGTATCAATGAGGTGGAAAAATAGAATGCTTTGCTCCACAAGTCACAGTTAGAAGAAGAAACAACATATTTAGATCAACTCCCTTTAAGATCACTTGTAGGAACCTGAGAATGATAGGCAATCTCCCAGCTAGCTTCTATTCTCCTTTCCCCATTAACCCCATTTTCTGTTCATTTATAGCCTCTTCAACCATAGGGATTTGTTTCTTGCTTATGAGAATCTCATAGTCTTGGCTGTTGCTTTACGTCTAGTTCTAAGTCTAACTTAAAGCGTATTTCCCAGTTTTTCTTGACTGTCAAATACTAGAATGTGGTTAAAAAATTCAGTCTTCACGTGACAGTACTTGATGTAGTGAGGATGTGGAAAGTACATAACCTCCAATTACCCCCCTGATGATTTTAAAGAGAAAAGTTAAGAAAAGTCCTATTGAAGAGAATACAATGTGAGTTGGCATTTAGCATATGTTTATGTGCACATAACCTAAGTCTTTATAATATTGGATATGGTTGCTGATAGCAAATGCACTGGGTTCTAGTGCAAGATATTAACTTGGTAGCTAAGAGTAAAATCATGTTCTTTGAAGGTTCTTTACTCAAGTATTTGAGTATCTTCCAATAGAGAGACATATAGTTAGCTATGGTAGTCTGAAGTCCAGTAGAAGGCAGGGTAGATTTGCACCTGTAGAGCGTTTCATCATGCCAGAAAAGTAAAGTAAACTTGGGGGGGGGGGGGTGAATAAATGTATTCATTTCTATAATCTCACTTTGCATTTATGTGAAGGGTCAGCATTTCCATTTCCAGCTATATAGACAATATAGTGGAGAAATGTAATGAGCCCTTTATGCTAGCATGTACTAAGAAGTGGAGACAGAAGCTACCATCTGCATCTTAAGTGAGGAGCTGCACCCTTTTTTTTTCAGAACATACATCTTGGTTCCTCAAATGTCCCAAAATATGCTTCCTGCTGTTATAGTCTCGTTGGACCAAAACTTTAATTTCTCATATCAGGAGAATTAGCCACTGAAGAGTGAGTAATAATGAAAAAATTAAAGAATATAAACAATTTTACTTTTAAAAGAAAAAAAGTACTCCTTGAGTTTTAAGAACAAAGATCTCCGATCTCAACCTAGATAAGGAAGATAAAGTTAATGGCATACAGATTTAAAAAAATGAAATGTGCATTTCTGAACCTGTTAGTTTCTGTCACTTTTTTCCTACTCTCTTTCTCCATCCTCCCCATGTGCTTTTGACTTTAGAACTTCCTCATTAAGCCAATCCTTGTCCTCACCATCTCCTTTTGTATGTAGTCTGTGATTGCTTCCAAGGTGATGTTTATCTGATCTAATCTGCCGAAGCATTTAATGTGTGCTTACCTTCAAACATACCTTTCTGTTCTTGGCTAGATCAGAACTAGATGCATAGCACCTTACATGACCGTACTCCTGGGGATGTGAACCCTCTGAAAAAGATTATCTTTCTACATGCCTGTGAAGCTCATAATATACTACTGATTGATATAACTAGTTAATTTTACCATATCTTACCTGAAAGTAGCAGGACTAGTTCCACCAAAAAGGTGAAGGTAATTCTACCCTGGGCAGCTGATCTGTGCAACATGTTTACATCACTATAAAGGGCATTGCTAAGATAAACTAAAATACTAGGTGCTGTGATTCATATTAGTGATTTATCACGAGCATGGAGAAAACGGTTGACTTACCCATTACATTTTTCTTGGTTGCAAGCAGTAGCTTTCCCCACAACATCCATGATTAAAATGAAAAAACTCAAGCACTGTTAAAGTCATGGTAGTTGAGAGTAACTAACTCATTCAGTGTGGACCCGGCCTGGAAGAAATTAAAGTATTTCTTTAAAATGTTATTACCTTTTGTGTTACTTCAAGTGTAATTAAATCTCATAAACTCTAATTCCCTTATGCTTTTACCGCATTGACTGTATCTGTAGCAGTCTTCATGTTCTGTTATCTCCACAAGACTGATAGTCTTACTGCTGACCATACTGGATCTTGAGAGGTTTTTTACTCGTTCATCCTGGCAACTTGCACATTTTATCAGTCTGTTCTTTCGATAGAACACATTGCAGCTGCACACATCTGGTGTTTCAGGAGAGAAGTACTGCTAACGTTGCACTCTGGTCCCGTATTTCTGCAACTTCCTTGAGGGTAATAAAATAGGCTTACTGGCAAACCTTTGAGCAAACATCCTAGCAAATATCTTTCTCAAATGATGCTATGTTGTACTTGTTCGGTGCTCCTAATGTAGCTCTTGGAATGCTTTTGTTTCCCATGTTTCTTGTGGTACCATAGTGTCAAAGAATGGAGGAGGACGGTAGAAACGTGTTCTTACAATGCCACAGACGTCTGAAGTGGCACAGTAATATGCTTAGAACCAGTCTAGTCCACTTAATAGATGCATAAGTGTTCACCTCTGATCTTCGCTGCCATGCATTTGCATTTTCACAGATCTGCGTATTGCATATTGGCTTCTGTTCCACCCAGGAGAGCGCACAAACACCAGCAGGCTCTCCCTGTGCCTGAAGAAGGGTATTTGTGCCTGAAAGCTTGTAAAGAACAATTTTTACAACTACTTAGTTGGTGTAGTAAAAGATATCACATTTAGCCAAAGACCATTGTCTGCCTAAGTGAACGTAAAACATCTAAGTGTGATTCTATTCCACTCTGTCTAAGCAGAAAAAAGCAATGCATCTGCTTTTATAGCATACCACCCTCTTACCCATAAATCACAAAAAAGCACTGAGGAAAACCAGGATCTATCCCTCTCCCATATTAAATCTTTTAGGAATTTGAAACTGGTAGAATAGAGTGTTGCTCTTCATCTCTCTGGTTATTTCCATACCTGTAAGGCAGAGGTGTATAGCTTGCAGAGCCCCACCACCCAGCCCCTGTTGCTGTCCCTGGATCTGATTGGACCCAAAGGGCACGGTGCACAAGCAGGGCTGGTCCATTGTCTGGGCCTGGTCCACTGACCCCCTACCCTTCCACTTCCCCCAGCTTACCTGATCCAGCAGCCACTCCAGGCGGTCTGGGACCTGCCTGGCATACGGTGCAGATCCCAGAGCTGCTGGAACAGGTGCTGGGTGTGGTGCAGTCTGGCCGGAACAGCACCTGGGCTGCATGTGGTGACCCGACCGTGCCACATGAGGTGCCTGTTCTGGCTGCACGCCACATAGCACCCACTTCGGCTGGTCTGGGACCTGCACTGCACTCTGCTGACATGGTGTGTACAGTATGGGTCCCAGACTGGCTGGAGCAGGCGCTGCATGCAGCTCAGTCCCAGAGCTGCCCTGGTAGCCACTGCCCTGGTGCAGTGTGACGGCTGCTTCATCTGGACTATACAGCACTTGTTCTGTCCACTGCAAGATCCAGGTCCCAGACTGGATATTGCAGCCACTATATCAGGTCTGCTGGGAAAGGGCCCGATTCTGCCTGCAGACCAGCCCCACACCATTCTTATGGCCCGTGGGTCTGGATGAGTTAGACACCCCTACTGTAAGTGGTGACATCTGGGGTTACCATATTTCCAGTTACAACGAGGACACCTATTGCACGGGGGCCAGGGTCTATGATTGTAGGGGGTAGTGATATGTTGATGCCCTCCTCCTGCCCATTCCATTGCCCCTCACTCCTGACCCACAGACTGCTGGCCCTGCCAATGCCCCTCACTCTCAACATGCAGTACCCTGCCCCCTGGGCCATGCTCGTGCCCCTCACTCCCAACCCGCAGCACCAGTTCCCCACACTCCAACCCACAGTCACCCACCCAGCCTGGTGCCCCTCACACCCAAGCCACAGCCCCCCCAAACCCTGCCAGTGCCCCTCACTTTTGATCCACTGCCCCCTGCTCCCTCCAGCCCTGCAGTGCCTCCCAGCTGCCCTGCCTCTGCGAACAAGGGCACTGGCCCCAGTGCCACCGGTCCAGCCACGCAGCTCCATGCTGTCCCGGAAGGGCCCCCTTCCCCCACTGGAGGGCCTTCCTTGCGCTGCTGCAGCCCCAGCACCCAGACAGCTTCCCCTAGCACTTGCAGCCCCCCTCCTCCCC
>NW_017729031.1:20913079-20917785 GCF_001723915.1 Gavialis gangeticus
CCCGCCACACACACAC
The DNA here is from genome assembly GCF_001723915.1 of Gavialis gangeticus. Lineage (NCBI taxonomy): Eukaryota > Metazoa > Chordata > Crocodylia > Gavialidae > Gavialis > Gavialis gangeticus. The sequence continues at coordinate 20,913,096 of NW_017729031.1, forward strand.
CCCCAAACCCTGGCCCTCCAACCCCCACCTCCCACAGACTTACCTGTATGCAGCTGCTGGGGCTGCTCCCACCTCCCTGCCTGGCTGCACACCCGCCACATGCATGTGCACCCTGCCTCCAGTCACCCTCCCCTGCTCCCCCCAGCCCCAAACAGCTCCTTGCTAGGACAAGCCAGGAAGTGCTGGGAAAAACTGAAGTGGAGCAGAGCAAAATCCCAGACATTTGATCATATTTTAAAAAACTGCCCCAACAGAGATGGGAGGACTCAACAAGAGGACGTGTCTGGGAAAGCCTGGACCTTTGGTAACCCTAGGGCCATCTAGTCATGTCCAAAAGTGCTATAGAGCTTGTGCAAAAGTACTTTGGAACAAACTAGAACATGGTGCTTCGTCCACGGGTGCAAAACCTCCAGCTCTGTCGACCTCTGTGCAGTGCAGTGCAGTACAATCTCCCTCTACATCCATGCCTGAACCATTCAAACAGCTGATCTTTCACCAGGAGTTAATTCCCTGAAATATAACCTGTAATTTAGTTAGCCTGTGTCATTTTTCCTCAAGAATGTGCATTCCTAGCTAGAAGAATACATCTAGCTGTTCAGCGCAGGTAGGACCAAAAAGAAAAAATGGAAGTTTTGTTGACGTTGAGCAGTCTGGGTTTTTCTAGTGTCCTCTGTGGCCACTAACATACTGGCTCTGACCTAAAGGAGCATTTTATAACAGCAATCAACCTCTCACTATAAGGGCTGATACGGAAAGGGCAGCAAAAGCTGTACTAAATAACAACCTGCAGGAGGGCAGCACTGTGGGTCAATTGGCTCCAGCAGGTTGTTTGTAAATGTAGCTCATTTAGAGCCAGCTGTCAACACAGCACTAGACTCTGCTTGGAATGAGTCTCCGGGGACTGATAAGATACTGACTGCAGGCTGTAATCCAGGTCCTTCAGACTGCTAACTCCTCTGCAGTCACAGAGATGGAGTCTTCAGTTTTTCCTCCCAAAACAAGCTTTTCCCTTCCTTGTATAAATACACACAGGTTGCACTGAGCATCTTCACTTCAGCAGCTGGATGAACGACACACATGGTATTTATTGGCAACTTTTCCCTATCTTCCATTTGCAACTTTCCTCAAAGAGCGGTCACAACTTCTACAGACGTGTTTGTTTTTGGAAATATTTGCTGAATAACTTGGACAAACTTCTCCAGGCTCGTAGCATTCGTAACTGGTTTCCTTTCATTAGTTCCTAGTCTTTGTGTCCATACATAGATGTGTATATCTACATTCCAAGTGAAGAGAATAACCAGAGCCCCAGGCCCTGAAGTTAGACCTCTGCTTCCCCACTTGAATGTTTTTGAAAAAGAAACTATAATGCACATTCCAGGATTCAGAGACATATAAATTCATACTGATGATATTCATCAGGGTACACAGCCAAACTGCTCTTCAGCCAAACAGCAGTATGACTGGAGATACTAGCAAAATGAACTAATTCTCCATTAACTCATGCTAAATTATACAGCTGACTCTACTACTTCCTTATTTCTCTCAGGACTTCAGAAATGCTGGCATGTATGTGTGCAATCAATTTTAAAATCTGTGCATGGTCTGTCTTCCTTCTCTACCTTGTTTCAGTGTTCAGCCCTGTTTGAATGTTGTGAGCCATGTTACAGTAATTCACATAAAAAACAGCATGTGCTTTCAGGGAAGATTGATCCAGCTGGGATTTCTAATCTTTGCCCTCTGCAATAGATTGATTTGGTCCGTGCTCATCTAAGTGAACTGTGCAAAATGTTATCCTGCCTCTTCAGGATAACAGCCCTGTGTCCCTCTGCAATTATGGCAAGGTTCTGGGCAGCGTGGGGCAGATACAGGAAGGCATACCATGAGGATTTCACTGCAAGCAGAAAACAATTATCACTTGCACATTCTGAAGAATTTCAAAATTTTAAAAATTCAATCCCAGGCTGCTTTAATTGCAGCACAGGCTGCCACCTTGGCAGACACATTAATTTACTTCCAGGAGGCAAAGCCATTCTAAGCAATTGCCTATAAATATTAAAGTAGTTGCCACTGGAAATCAGCATTTGCCAACAGCTATCCATCAGTAGGGACTGACAACCTTAACATCTCTTGGCAAATGCTGTCTTTTAACAGTGCCTTAAAATTTAGCATTGTGCTTCACTAACGAGTGGTAAGACATGCTCCACACATTGATCAGCTGGCAGTCTAAGGGCCTGATTCTCATTTGTGGTGAGAATCAGGTCCTTGAAACAGTACAGCTGCCTTACAATGGCACATACAAGCTAAACCCCACACAGCTTTAAAATCAATACAGCTAACTCCAGAGTATTGCACTAGAGTGGAGGATGGTCTGGGAGCGTACAGCAAGCATAGGAACAACTCACCACCTCGCCTCTCCCTGACAGTGACATAAGAGCAGAAGAAGTGACATACTGGGTCTCACCAGTGGTCCATCTAGCCCAGTCTCCTATCTCCCATAGTGGCAGAGGTAGACGCTGTACAAGGAGAATAGCAAACTGCCTCTTTAGAGTGCTCTACCCCCTATTCAATAACCTCTCTGGCATCCATCATTGCTTGGTTTAAAGATGCCAGAGGAAACATCTCCAACCATTTGGTTCAATTGTCATTCATAAATCTAGCATCCATTAATTTATCTAGTCTGTTGGCAAAGACCTGGCACAGTCATAATAAGTGTAGGCCTTTTGATGGAGGAGGATGTTGAATAGATGCATAAGGAAGCAGTGGACTACATTTGCATTTTAAAGTAGAACCTGTAAGGGATGAGAGACTGGAACGTCTGAGAAGAGGCCAGAAATAGAGGTGTTGAATACATGAGAGCCATGGGATACTTGATAGATGTGAAAAGCATGCCATTGTCAAGGCACCCAAGGAGAGAAAGGGGATGCTGAACAGCCTATAAAAATCCAGGCAAAGATGAGGCCTGTGGCATCTCTGCCTCACCTACCCAGAAGATCCATAGATCCCCAGAAAGATCTTCTGAATACCTGGCTGCAAGAAGACACGCTGTCCTCAGGTTTACGTAAGACCTATACACACTTTTCTGTTATCTTTTTGGCTTAACGTGTTGCATTTTGACTTAGGCGGAGGTCTTGTTGTTCTGTGGCCTGTTTTGTCTTGACTCAGGCAGAGTTTTTTGTTGTTTCTTTGTCTTATGCTTAAAATTGCAAATTGCTGTGATCCATAAATGTTTTCTTCAGAGAACGAACTATTCTTGTTCAAGCATTTTATGACTTCAGTGCTACTATCTAAATTCTAATATTAGCATCCAGTAACAAATCCCTTTTTAAACCTAAGTATGCTATTTCTCTCCACAAGTTAACCATGTGTTGCATTAAAAAAAATACTTGTTTTGTTAGTTTTAAACCTGTCACCTACTAATTTCACTGCATACCCTGTAGTTCTAGTATTCTGCAACTTGGTGAACAACAGTTCCCTGTTAATTTGGTCCACACCCTTCATGATTTTATAGATCTCTGTGATATACCCCCACAGCCTTCTCCTTTCCAAACTAAAGAGTCCTAGCCTTTTTAATCTTCCCTAGTATGGCAACTGCTCTATTCTCCTGATCATTTTGGTTGCTCTTCTCTGTATCTTATCTAATTTTGCTACTTCTGTTTTGAGATGTGGGCACCAGATTTGCACACAGTATTCAAGATGTGGATGCACCATGGATTTGTATGATGGCATGATGATGTTCTATTTTGTTTTCAATTCTTTTCTACTTCTACAAACGGGTCTCTCACCCCCTGGACACGAGAGAGGAGGTTGACATTATATACCTAGACCTCCAAAAGGTTTTTGATCTAGTATCCCATGATATCCTTGTGGAAAAATTGGAAGATTGTGGGCTTAACTGCTCAACAGTTCATGGCTGCATGGTAGGACCCAGAAAGTTCTCATGAACAGATCTGTCACCCTGGCGAGAAGTGGCCAGTGGTGTTCCTCAGGGGTCCATGCTTAGACAGGTGCTTTTCAACATCTTTATCAATGATTTGGATGTGGGGTGAAAAGCTCGCTGGCCAAATTTGCAGATGACTCCAAGTTACGGGAGAGCATGGTCATGCCAAAAGATAGGTTGCAGATACAGGTGGACCTGGACAGGCTGGAGATTTGGGCAGACCAGAACCAGATAAAGTTCAATACTCATAAGTGTAAGGTGCTCCATCTGGGGGCAAGCAATCCCCAACATCCCTACAGGCTCAGTGCCAACAATTTGACTTGCACCATGGCTGAAAGGGACCTAGGGGTAGTGATCAACCACTGCATGAACATGATCTGGCAGTCCGATGCTGTGGCCAGCAGGGTAAACAATAGTCTGGCATGCATTAACCATTGCATCTCACGCAAAACTAAGTGACACTCCCACTGTACTCTGCACTGGTGAGACCGCAGCTGGAGTACTGCATCCAGTTCTGGGCGCTGCACTTCAGCAAGGATGTGGAAAAACTGGAGAGGGTCCAGAGAAGAGCCACCCGTACGACCAGGGGCTTGCAAGACAAGCCACATGAGGAAAGGCTGAGGGACTTGGGCCTCTTCAGCCTACAGAAGTGAAGTCTGAAAGGGAACTTGGTAGCAGCTTACTGGTACATCAGGGGAGTACATCAAGAACAAGGTGAACAGCTGTTCACCAGGGCACCCCTGGGGAAGACCA
>NW_017729031.1:20918636-20923354 GCF_001723915.1 Gavialis gangeticus
CACTGGGGTCACTTGACCCCAGTTGTCTTTTCCTGCCTAGGGGATCTACAAGGCCCCTTCCAGCCCCTTAAAATCTATGAATCTTGACGCCCAACATTTTATTGGCTTTTTTGGTAGCTGCTGCATCTTGACCTGATATTTTAAAAAAAGCTATCTACAATGACTCCAAGGGCTCTTTCCTGAGTCATAACAGCTCATTCAGAACCCAGCATTGTGCACATATAGTTTAGGTTATTTTTCCCCAGGTGCATTACCTTGCACTCCTTGACACTGAGGTTCATCTGACATTTTTTTGTCCTCTTGCTTAGTTTGGTGAGCTCATTGCCATCAGTTTGGGACTTGATTACCCAGAATAATTTGGTATGATTTGACTTAAAGATTTCACTGTGCACCCCCATTTCCAGGTCATCAATGAAAATGTTGAACAAAATAGGGCTCGGCACAGATCCTGCAGGACCCACTTTGGACCTTCCTCCTTCTGACAAGTGACTATTTAGGCCTACCCTTCACTTTCTATCTTTTAACCAGCTAGCTCTCAGTCCACAAAACAACCTTTCCTTCAATCCCATGGCAATACAGTTTTTTAAAAGCCTTTGGTGAGGAACTTTGTCTGATGTTCATTGAAAGTCCAAATATATCATGTCAACTGGATCCCCCTTGTCCACATGCTTGTTGACAACCTCAGAGGACTCCAGCAGACTGGTAAAGCAGTATTTCCCTTTCAAAAAAACATGTTGGTTCTTCCCCAGTAGTGTGGTGCTGATTTTATTTTTTATTATAGTTTCTGCTAACTTTCCAGGGATGGAAAGGGAACTCACTGGTCTGTAGTTCCCAGGTTCACCTCTGGAGCCCTTTTTGAAGGTGAGTGTTATGTTAGCAACCTACTAGTCCTCTGGCACAGAGACCTTTTCTAATGATAGGTTACATATTATTGCCAGCAATTCTGCAATTTCACCTTTTGAGTTCCTTCAGAGCTCTCAAGTGAATGCCATCCGGTCCCGGTGACTTATTCGTATTTAGTCTATCGACTTGGTCTAAAATTTCTTCTATTGTCACTTCAGTGTAGTTCAACTCTTCAGATGCATCCACTAGAAAGGATTGATATAACATGGAAATTTCCCCAGTGGCTGCTGCAGTAAACACGAATGCAAAGTATTCATTTAGCTTCCTGCTATGAGCTTATCATCTATGAGTGCATACTTTGTACCTTGATTTACCTAGGGCTCTACCCCAGCTGCTGTATCTACCCCCCTGAGGATGTTGACACTAGTTAGTGCAGTCTTTAGGTTGCTCTAACTTACTAGGGGAGACTAAACTAGCTCGCAGCAATACAATGTCTGCAAAACATGAAGCTGGCTTAAAGACACAGTTGTAATACTCCTTTCTTCAGCTGAGTCATGCATTTGTTGTCTGGAGTTGAAGATCTTCACTTAACATTTGTAAGAAGGTTACTGGTTATAAAAGGAACACATGGAGTTGAAGACATGTATGTGAAGGTAGAGTGTTTTCATGCATAAAGCTGGTGGCAAACATCCCAGAATGGCAGCTTGCAGATGTGAAAAAAACAAAACAAAACAGTGCTTTATTTTAAACTTGGCATGCTCTCACGTCAAGTCCAGGCCAGGCCATGCCCAGAAGAGGCATCATGTTAGTTGGACCCAGCTTGCCCAACATCTGTATGGATCAGGATATTAGATAAAAGCACCAAAAAAGCCCCGCTGAAGCACCCAATCTATACAGACGCTACAGAGCCGGGTCAAGCTAACACGCTATTACCTCTGGTAAAGCACAGGTTTTTGGTTTGTTCCCTTGCCCAGCAGTCTGAATGCTTCTATCCACATTTTTGAGGGCTTTGGTCCTTTCAACCAGGGTGATGCAGCACTCTGGATTGCCTGGAGATCCTTTCAAGGTACCTCAGGGTACCAAGCAATGTTAGCACTGTTAGGTGGGCAAACGTGATTCACATGACAAACCCAAAGGCTAAAAACAGACAACAGATTTCTCCCAGACAGAACAAAGCCTTTTATCCTGGGATACTGCAGAGGTACAAGCCTGTTATCCTGCTTTAAGTACCTGGGAGTACTGAGAAGTAACACTTCTTCCCTGAGACAATTCAAGCTAATTTGGCTAAACTGCCATTCAAGCTGCATGTGTAAAGGGAGTCAAAGTCCAGGACAATCAGACCTGGGATAAACCAGACATCTGTTTTCAGCTGGAGATTTCAAATAGGAATTAATAGCATTAAATCATACTGATCTGTTGTGGTCTTTTTGAGTTCTTTGCAATGCAAGAATTGTTCTATTGTTTTTCTACAGTCAAAAAAAAAAGTGAAAACTAAGAGCTAGCATTTGCTGAAGAGTGCCTTGAGTCTAATGAGGTTGAGAACTACCAGCTTAAGTAAAATGTGTGTGTCTCCATCTGTTCCAAGTAAACAAACATCCATAACATAAAAATGATTGCCCTAAATGGCCACTGATTGGTAGGTCATAACCTTAACTACCCTCTCACCTCTGTATACGTACTGCAAATAAACAAATGGCTCCAGACTGTAATCCTGGCACCTCTGACAAGCAATTAATGGAGAAGAAAGGCACTAATAAAGTGATTTTTAAATGTTTCCTTTTCTAAGACTCCAGTCTTTGCAGGCGTTTGCAGTTCTTGAAATGAGTCCCTGAGGTCTCATAAGAAATGTAATGATCAAGTGATGTCTGCCCAACCCCACAAGACTGCATATGAAAAAAATGGCAGGATGGGAAGACATGGCTTTGAGTCTGCTGTGAGTTTTCCCTCTCAATTCCCAGTCCCAGATCATTTTAGTCTTCCTTTGAAACAGACTGTAATCATCAGCCTTTTTAAACAATATTGGAAATAGCCAATTTTAACTATGTTTAAAACTTCAAAACACAAACTAAGATTCATTCGTCACAAGAAAAAAAAATCTATGGCTTCCCATACGGTTTGTTTCAGCACCTTGGGTACAGGCTTCACAGCTGTTCTGAGCCCAGCTTTTCAAAGGCCCTTGACAGATGTTGCATTTAAGATGTGATTAACTAGTTAATCTTCTCTTAAGTAGTGATCCGGCACATGTTCAGTCAATTAATGGCGTGATAAAATGAGGAAAACACAAAGGTATTCCACAAAATATCTGCAATAACTTCGTGGGTGGTTCCTATCACTCCTTTAATGGAACGTGTGACCAGTGGTCCCAGCTTCCGGAGCACACTGGAGCCCTTCAGGATTCCTGTGTACATCCCTGGTCTGAGAGCCCCGATCAGCACGGTATGCTCCAATGGCTGGAAGCTGTGATCTGCTGATTGGGGCTGCCAAGCTGGGGAGTGCAAGGAGACAAGCCTGCTGCTTGTTGGTGCGGCGGGAATCATTTGTACAATGGAGATAACAGCACCTTCCATCACAGGAGACTTCCAAAGATAATGACATTAAAGATGATCTGGAACATTGCTACCCTCATACTTGTAGCAGGTGGCCAGTACAGAGGCGCACAGTCTGTAAAAGCCCAACTAATCCAGCCCAACTTCATTAGGACTGCAGAGAGTACAAAGGAACCCAGAATTTGGCTCCAAGCAATTTAGTGAAGAGCACAGAAGTATCTTACATTTCTTTCTACCCATTCATGGTCACATAAATGGTTTAAATCTTAATCGTATAGACAGGCAACATTTGAACAATATTGTAAAATTTCCACGCGTCTATGTAAGTGGTTCTCAACCTTTTTAGACTCAAGTATCCTTGTTAGGGTCCTCAAGGCACCCTTGGGAAAATGCCATGTTTTAGTTTTCACTCATTTTTTGACTGCAGAAAAATAATATAGCAATATTTCTGTTTTAATAAAACCTCAAAAAGACCACAGCAGGTCGGAATATTTTAAATACCATCGATTCTTATTTGGAATTGTTATGTTTATCTTAGGAAATATGTTTGTACACCTAACAGTTTTAACACTGCAAGGCAACCCATGACACCCTGGAAAGAATCTCAAGGCAGCCCAGGGTGCTGTGGCACCCCGGTTGAGAATCAGTAGTCTATGTACTGTCCTAGTGTACAGAGCAGAGGGTAGCAAAGTACAGCCCATGAGGCCGGATCTAGCCCATACAGCTGGCCGGCAGATGTGGGGTTTCAACTGCACGTGCTTTCCCTATGCCACTGCAGGAAGAAGTGTCAGCTGGGGGTAGGTGCTAGTGCCCTCCTGCTTGCCTGTGACCGGAGGCAAGTCATTATGGCCCACAGTGAGGAAAAGTTGCCTTCCCCTAGATACGAGCTTATGGCCTCATTGTACTTGGCATTATTAGACTGAAAAAAGAGAGAGCACCTGCTCCAAAAATTAACCACTAAGCTAATATATAGCTACCTGCTTAGTGGAGCACCTTCCACAAATTGCACAGCTAGATAAAACTGCCTCACCTATACTCTCTCCATTATTCCACCACATACAAGTATGGATAAACTTTAAGCATGACTGAGTAAACTTTATGAATAATTATATATGTTCACAACGGGCAACTATAATTCCCAGAATATCTGCTTCAAGACACTGACACAGGGCTAGACCAGTTAGGAGGGGGAAAAAGATGGACACGGAAAGATTTGATGAAAAATCAACAATGCTTTTTTTCTCAGACTTGGCAATTAGCTAAGTTTAAAATAGGTGTAATCAGTCAAGAGAGCTCCTAAGGTTTTACTAATTAAGCATCAGCAAGGGG
>NW_017729031.1:20923365-20923967 GCF_001723915.1 Gavialis gangeticus
GAGCTCCTAAGGTTTTACTAATTAAGCATCAGCAAGGGGTGGGTTTTTTTTGTTTGTTTGCTTTTGTTTTTTGGTAAGGTGTTTCAGTTTTAACTAAACAGTATTAGGTAGAAACCAATAAAATGCCCTTTTAAGCCAAAACCGAGGATTAGTAGTGATTGCTTAGAACACAGAGTTTGATAATAAGATTCACATTTTGGAGAACCAAGAGCCAGCTTTTTACAGAGGTGGGAATATTGTAAATAGATCTAAAAAACATTATGAATAGTGCAGGAATTCATGCTCTCTTTTTTCCAGTTGTGCCTTTGAAATAGATTCACTCCATATTCTTTGACAACTCACTTAGGCCTTGGATCCTGCCTTAATATCCTGCACTTTACTAAAGCGGTGATTTTTGTCAGCTCAGTTGGGTCACCATCAGTCCTACTGACAGCCTCAGACTTTAGTGGTTCTAGCGAAGTGGTTTTGGCAAGTGTGCCGTGAGTTAAGTCCAAAGTATGAGATGGAACCGCTCTATGAATCAGCATTAGACACCGCCACCACAGTGGGCAATTGCTACTGACAAATAAGTAAAACGTGTAAATAAAGCATTTAATGAGGCT
>NW_017729031.1:20928967-20932261 GCF_001723915.1 Gavialis gangeticus
CAGACTTTAGTGGTTCTAGCGAAGTGGTTTTGGCAAGTGTGCCGTGAGTTAAGTCCAAAGTATGAGATGGAACCGCTCTATGAATCAGCATTAGACACCGCCACCACAGTGGGCAATTGCTACTGACAAATAAGTAAAACATGTAAATAAAGCATTTAATGAGGCTTTTGCACTTGTTTCTAATCAATAATCTGGTCAATTCTGGGGTTGTTTTGGACAAGACAGAAGAAGCGATTTTTTTCACATGATTATATCAGCCTTGAACAGAACTATTTTTTTTATTAAGATCTTTGTTGAAAAGATTCACTCACAGACATAGATTGATCCAAACCTGGTCATGAACCATGGATCAAAAAGAAGTTCCACATTCTTTTTGCCTGTCCCCAAAAACAGTGAAACGGTTTGCAAATGAATTTATGAGTGAAGAAACTGCAGCCACACATTTTTCAAAGTGAATGACAATATCGCCACCTTGCTGCAGGTCTTGCAAAAGAAGAAAATGATGCGTTTTCCCAAAACAAACCACTTATGAATAAATTTAGCTTGCTTTTAAAACAAGCAACAAGACTGAACAACGCTGGGAAAAGTGTTTTTCTGCTCTGCAATGACTCATTAAGGTTAAGATGACTGTCAACATCCACAGTGAAAGCCAAGTCACAAAGCCAGCTTTTATCCTTCAGGAGCCTACATTCATCCAAGAACTTCAGCAGCTGCGATCTCAGTTTCTAAAATCTTTCAAGCATCTTCCCTTTCAACAGCCATCTAACACTGCAGTGAGGCAGAAGCCCTTCATCCTCTGTAACCCCAATAAGCAATGTATGAAAGTCTTTGTGATTAAGTGCGCGTTCCTGAGTTTCATTAATGCACTGCACAACAGATTCAATAACATGTGAAAGCTCACGTCCTTAGCCAAGAGAACTGCTTGGTGTATTATGCAGTGATATGCAAATACGTTTCAGTCTGTATACTTTTTCAGTAATTCAGCACCACCATCTTTTTTTCCTACCATGGCTAATGTATCACCCATATCCATTGTTTCCTGTTTAGACCATCGAAATGATTTTCTCCAACACAATTTTTCAGTTGTTCAAAAGTATCTGATTCTCTGGTGGAAACTAGTTGATGGAGACCAATTCCTCTGTTACGACAAAAATTTCATTCACACATCTGATAAAAACACTGAGCTGTACTGTGTCCGTAGCATCCCAACTTTTGTTAATGGCTAGTGAAAAGTGTTTGCAAGCAGAGACTGAAAATTTTATTTGCTCCGTCATATTGTTGGCCATTCCCTCAGCCATTCTCATAATCATAACAGTATTTCAAGAAAGTGCAATGTCATTTTCTACATTCGTAATTTTCCCATCACCACCATAGTCTGCAAACATCAACAATCTGTTTTACCTACTCTTCACTATCTGAACATGTCTTTTTCTTTCTTGCTAGCAATAGTGACATTTTACACGATGCCTTTGTCATAGCTCTTGTTTTCTCCTTCATCTGAACAACAAGACTGCTGCACAGGCAAACTGCTCCTGTTTTTTTTTTTAAATTAAATCAGTTCACACAACTGACCCAGGAGTATACTTTTCATTCAGCTCACCAGGAGCTTGCTTGAAGTACAGCTCCAAATTTAACTTTTTGAGTACCGCACCCATAGCACTGCACACCAGGCATGTTGCCTTGAAGACTCGTCTTGGATGAACATGAACCGTTCCTCCCACGCTGGATTGAATTTCCATACGTCTTCCTCACATTTATTTTTTGACATAGTAGGCTTGCTAAAGAAACCAGACACACTTTATTTGGTAAAAATTCCTGTTGACAGACCACCACCGATCTCCTGCCACATCACTGAGAGCCCTGCTTGTCTGAGGTCAGGACACTAACTGGTTCGGGCAGGCCTGAGCTTTCATAGGCAGTGGCTTACTTTGCCAGATGCTACTGTTGAAATAACCTTTATCAGTTGTAAGCCAGAATGACCCAGCTGGGATCATAAGAAGGATGCTAGCCCAACCACAGCCGTCACTTCCCCCTGGGCTGGCCGGGAGAAACCAACCACTACTGAAGCCACGTCCATGGGCTGAGTGAAATGGCTCTGCAAGCTGTAGGACGTCGACTCCTCCCATGTAGGATTCTTTCATTATCTCATAGGCTGTTGCCTATGAAAGCTCATGCCTCCCTGAACTAGCTAGCCTCGAAGGCAGTGGTTCTCAACCTCATTAGACTCAACGTACCCCTTGGAAAATGTCAGATCTGAAGTTTTCACAGGTTCTTTTAAACTGAAAAATAAACAGAGCAATTCTTCTGTTGCAAAGCGCTCAGAAAGATCCCAACAGGCCAGAACATTGCTGACACTGTGGATTCCTATCTGAAATCTCTGGGTTTATCCTGTGAATCATGTTACACCCCTAACAGTGCTAATATTATGTGGCACCCCGGGGCACCCTCGAAAGGATCTGAATTTTAAGAGTCACTGCTCTGAAGCACCACCCTGTCTTGCTTTGTATAATTTAATTAGTCGCAACATCATTTGTACCGCTTGAACCTGTGAAACTTGCACAGCAATCCACAGCTTACTCAAAAGCACAAATTTTCAGTACAGAAAACCAAAGGTGGGGAAGGGAATAAAAATAATGAATGTAAGAATCCTGTTCTGATGTAAGTAAATTGCCAACCACTCGCTGAATTCATGAGATTATGATTAGGACCTGGATTATTGTCTATGACATTCCTAAAGTGTTCATCCTTTTACTTTCCACAAAAAAAAAGGAATAATTTAAAACAACAAATTCCATCGTTAATATTAACATCACATTTACAAGAGGGGAATTCAGCTCACGATACTTAGCTATTCAAATAATGAACGTTACAGAAATCTAGCTAAAAATGAACGAGAATCAGCCTGATCCACACTCCCTCCCTCCTTGGCTTTTTACCCCCTCCCTACCCTACTGCTTTTACCCCTTCCCAACCAGCTGCTTTGCCCCCAGCCCCATCCTGCAGCTCGCTTTCCTGCCCAGTGCTGCCTATTTGACTCATCTACTCTGCCCGATCTGCTGCACGCCAGAAACAACGGCTGGGCACGAAGCGGCCCAGGTGCCACAGGCCGGCCATTCGCACCAGAGCGACCGTCGGGAGGAACCTATGCCTGCAGGCCGGAAAAGGGCTGAAGGCTGGATCCAGCCCAAATAAACACCATTTCCCTTATTTAAACGTGAAGAAAAGAGCCGGGGCCAAACCGGTGTGAGGTTTGGCTGGCCGGCCAGCAGGCCCCCACACAGGCACAGGCCATGC
>NW_017729031.1:20937261-20939056 GCF_001723915.1 Gavialis gangeticus
GATCCAGCCCAAATAAACACCATTTCCCTTATTTAAACGTGAAGAAAAGAGCCGGGGCCAAACCGGTGTGAAGTTTGGCTGGCCGGCCAGCAGGCCCCCACACAGCCACAGGCCATGCCACCAAAGGGCCACACGCTGGGTCACCGACTCCGCTTGACTGTATTGCAGGCAGACTCATCCCACGATGCCGTGACAAACATCGCGGCGCAAAGGTGAACGCACACCACGATTCCCTTTAAAAAACCCAGACACAACTTTTAACATGTATTTGAATGGACACCCCATCGTTCCTCTCCCGGGTGACTCCTGGAGACGCGTTGGGACTCCAGGGCAACCCCGCGTGGGGACGGGGTGCCTCGTTCGTTCAGGGCTCTTCTCCGTGCCCGCGTGGGACGCCCAGGGGCAGGCGGACGAGTCGGGCGCGCCCCCGGGGCGGGCAGCGGCGCTCCTCTGCACCTCGGGGCCTGAAGACTTGGTGGGTGCCAGGGAGCCTGAGGGAGGCGAGTGACATCATGCACCCGCTGGGACTGAGCAGCGCGCGGGAGTAGGGACAGAACGCCCCGCCCCGCGCATGCGCAGCCGGTGCCGCCCTTGAAGATTTGGCGCGAAAACCTCCGCCAGGGGGGGCGGGGCGAGGCGGTGGCGCAGCCGATTGGCTGGTCCCGGCGCTCTCCCGCCACGTGGGCGCGGAGCGCGGCCGAGCACAGACATGGACCTGGCGGCAGCGGAGGCCGCAGGGGCCGCACACCAGCAGCTGCGCGATGAGGTGGCCGAGAAGTGCCAGAAGCTGTTCCAGGACTTCCTGGAGGAGTGAGCGCGGGGCCGCTGGGGCGGGGGCCGCAACCCGGCAGGTTTGGGGCAGGAAGGACTCACCCCCCGGGGCGGGGGGAGGGGTCGCTTCTCCCCGCCACGGTGACAGCCGCTCACAGGCCGGGCGCTTCCCTGCGGCGGGTGGCGGTTAGGGCTGGGCTGTGGCAGGGCTGATGGCTCTCATGGTAGAGCAGAGGTGGCGGGCTGGACGGGGCTGATGCCGGGGTTGCCCTGTTTACAGGTCCCCAAGCCACCCCGCCCCCAGCCGTGGGGCTGCCCCTCACTCCCGACCCGCAGCCCCCGGGCGCTGCCAGTGCCCTGCACACCCAACCCACAGTCGCCCATCCCCCGTGCCCCTCGCTCCTCATGCGCAGCCCCCCACCCTGCTGGTGCCCATCACTCCCGACCTGCAGATCGCTCTCTCTACTCCCTGCACTGCACATGGGGGGCTGGGGCTGAGGGGCATTGGGGTCAGGACTGGCCATTGATGTTTACAAGTGGGTTCTAGTACAAAAAAGGTTGAGACCCTCTAGACTAGCTGAGCTCTGGAGGTGCTTTCCAGTCCAGCTGCTTTATGATGAACCCTTTGCATGCAGCAGGACCATCCCCATTCAAACTACAGTTCCTAATCTGAGCTGCTGTCAGCCCTGGTGCAACACAGACCCAACACACTGCATCATTGCAGCCTGAATGTGGGCTGCATTTCGGCTCTGTGCCCCGTGACATGCCATTCTACCTGGCCCAGTGTCTCTACAAAGGCACCTGCCCAAGTCCGCCAGCCTTGTCTGAGGGAGCTTTCCTTCCAAGCCGTTGTCAGGAGATCCTAGTTCAGCCACTGGTTAATAAGAGTCGGGGTTAAGAGTCTTGTCACCTCTCTCTCGCTGAAGCTTTATCGTGTTGCTTTTTTTGTATTACAGCCATGGGAAATTAGCAAAACGTGTCCTCCAAGAGGCCAGGTCGTGATATTTTTCACAGAATCCTTAAA
>NW_017729031.1:20944056-20946890 GCF_001723915.1 Gavialis gangeticus
TAAAGGAAGCGATCCTTCAGGCACAGGGGGAGATTATTCCAGTATGAGAGAAAAGGGTGTAAAGAAGAAAGAGGGGGAGGGGAGAACAGGACTTTTTCTCTAGATGGGCCATTGAAAAACCAGAAGTAAAGTGCTCTGATGAACAGGGTGGGTCAAGAATGGCATTCATCTGCAAAACATTTTTCCTGTGACTTTTTCAGATTCCAGAACAGTGATGGAGAAGTCAAGTACTTGCATGATGCTGAAGAGCTGATTCGCCCAGAGAGGAACACGTTGATTGTAAGCTTTGTGGATTTGGAACAGTTCAATCAGCAGCTCTCTACCACTGTCCAGGAGGAGTTCTACAGGTAAGATTTACCTGAGAGCTGGGCAGCGTGACTTGGCTGTTCAAGGTGAAAACAGTGTTATGTAAGAATTCCCTGCCGATGGGCCCAGTTCTGATTTGTTACAACTGCTCTGGGTTCTGTATTCAGAACTGTCACAAAACTTGAATTAACTAACAACTGTCTTTACATTATGGGGTGGGGGGGGAAACTGATAGCATATAGTTGGATACAAAATGCAACCATCCATTATAGAGCCTAGTACTTCAAAAATGTATAATAAAGTATGTATAAATCTGTAAATCTATGTATATTGATACCTATATATTATATTAAGTAAGATATATATGCCCTATCAATAAAATATATAGGTATAGATGGGACATGTTGATAGGATATCTATATCTATAGATCAGTATCTATGTATAGTGATATCTATATATTATATTAAATAAGATATACATGCCCTGTCAATAAAATATATAGATATAGATGGGACATATTGATAGGATATCTATATCTATAGATCTATATCTATGTATTTTATTGATAGGGCATGTATATCTTATTTGATGTAAGGTGTATCAGATATCTTATCAATATTGCATTGAACTTGTACGTAGTTTTGATATTAAAGGTTCAGCATAAGCTTGACCCAGACAGTTGTGTTGTAAAATAAAATGCACTAGGCTCACTCATACTGAAGACAAAATGTTTTTATTGCTGGTTAACTGCACATGTAAGATGTTTAGACTTGTTTTTGTGTGGATCCAGGAGCATTATGCCAGAGCTTGTAGATCTGTGATAAAAATTATTGAATGGGTCTAAAGGGAAAGTTGGGTTTGGTAACTTCTATAAAATATGATTATTTTTTTTTCCCCCTGTATCTCAGAGTTTATCCTTACCTGTGCCGAGCAGTAAAAACGTTTGCCAGAGACCATGGAAATGTTCCTCCAAACAAGGACTTTTATGTTGCGTTCCAGGATCTGCCTACCAGACACAAGTAAGATCCTGCTTTTTCTAGTAATTTAGATGACTGAAGTATCCAGACATAATAAAAAATGGTCTGATGACTTAGCAATAAACACACTATATCAATGAAAACATGCATAAATTAGTGAGTCATGACAAAAATATTTTCTGTGGCATTCTGTCACTTGCAAATCACAAAAAGGTAGAGCTAGGAAGGCATGTCAGGGGATGGTCTAGTCTGGCCCCTGCTTAGACTACTAGACAGTGCTCAGTGGGGGGAAGGGGTTCCTTTTTTGTTTTGTTTTAAAGGATGTTGTTTTCAAAACACAGTTGATGTACCTTTTAAATGTATAACTTAAATTTCAGAGATAATCTAAACTGTTTTTGCATAAAAACACAGGAGTGAGAGTGTTTTGGTAATGCTTAGCGTGATACCAACAGCAGCATGTCTTTTCTTTAATTATAGTGGTACAATGATGAATGCTTAAAGACTGGTTAAGTAAAACATGTGCCCAAGTCCCGTTGAAATCCAAGAAACATAAGCACATCTTTAACAGGTGCTTAATTACTTTGCTGGAGTGAAGCCCAAAACTGGAATGCCCAGTCCTCTAGGAATTAAGCAGCTATTAATTTTATGTTTTGAAACAGAATTCGGGAGTTGACATCAGCCAGAATCGGCTCACTGATGCGTATAAGTGGACAGGTGGTTCGTACCCATCCAGTTCATCCAGAGCTTGTCAGTGGAACCTTCCTGTGCCTGGACTGTCAGACGGTGATTAAAGAGGTGGAGCAGCAGTTTAAATACACGCAGCCAAACATCTGCAGAAACCCAGTCTGTGCCAACAGAAGGAGATTCCTGCTGGACACAAACAAATCAAGATTTGTTGACTTTCAAAAGGTATTTTCTTGTTTTTCTTGGAACTTTATTTGACATGCTTAGAAGATGCCATTGCTGCCGCTTCACGTTGATGTAAATCAGGGCTGTACAGCGGAGTCACACATGATGCTGGTGTACATCCCATAGGCTGCACTGTACAGGCTGCAAGCTCCCTAGATGAGCACCCCATACAGCGCAGGCTACCACACAGGTAATGTGTGGACCCCAAGGCCTTCCTCTGCTATGCAGCAGCAAAAGAGGTGGCCAGTAGGGCCTGCAGCCAATCCATTGGACAGTCCTGACATAAATATGATTATAGAGGGTCAGGATTTTCTCTGTCCCAATAAAAGACAGTGGAACTTTTGATGGTTATTTTCTTTCCATGTCTAGAAGACTTATAAATAAGTGTTTGTGGACTGATTTAAATTGAAGGAATTTTTGGATGTGAGATTTGTTATTTTTATGCTAGTAAGAAAGAGAAGACTTGCATGTTTGTGTCAGTGTTGAGCTCTTGTGAAAAGTAGGATGTTTGATTTGTTTTATACCAATGTAGAAAAGATCATTGCACATCTGTGCAGCTAAAATGGAGTCCAAGCCTGTTAACGGGGCTTGATTATAACATGGACTGTTTCGCTGTGTAGCCTTCGTCTCTTCTTAGGGAA
>NW_017729031.1:20951890-20962035 GCF_001723915.1 Gavialis gangeticus
CCCCCAACTAAAGTGGCAGCAGTCGCCCATGCAGGACACTGCCCCCTCCCTCCCTCCTTCCTTTCCTTCCTTCAAACATATTTGTAATGTAAAATAGTCTTAACTTCAAAAATAACTTAAATTTAAGATAGACCGGCCTCAGGCACTGAGGTTGGCACATGCTGCATGTTATGTGCAGGGCCTGTCCAAAACCCACAAGCAGCTCTACAGGCCAGACAATAGGGCTCCATGGGCCATATATCTCGTTCTCAAAGTGATCTAACATTTTTGTTATTACCGTGTTATGAATATGCTTCGTTGCTCTTTCTCTGCATTCTTGGAAATTCTCTCTCCTTCCCCACTGAAGTACTGAGAATTCCCAGCTTGAGAGTAAGCTGAGGAAAACTGTTTGTTCCTGAAAAATGTCTTCTCTTTGATTAGATTCAAAGGTTTAAGGATCAAAAATGAACTTGAATTAATCTTGCCTGACTATATATATTACAGAACACTGTATTTGACCCACTTACCTGCATACTGAGCTCAAACACCTGCTTGACTAAAGCACATCTTCCAGAAAGGCACCTTTATATTCATAGTTTCATAGTAGTGAGGGTCAGGAGGGACTTGAACAGATCATCTAGCCCAGGCTTGTCCAACATGCAGCCCGCCAAGCCATTTTATCCAGCCCGGAGTGGAGCCACTGCCACCGAGTGCCGAGCCGCGGCAGGCAGGGCCGGCCTGCGGGCCCCAGCCAACAGCAAGGGGAGGGGAGCTGCTTACCCCCGTGGGGCCAGGCTTAGTGAGCTGGGTCCTGCTGCCACTGCCTCGAGGGCTGCACAATGCGGTGCTGCGCCTGACTGGACGAGCTGGGGACAGCCCGTGCAGCTTCTCTGGCTCCGCCCCTTGCCTATTCTTCATCAGCTTATTACCATTGTTCCTCGTCACCCCAGGTGGTGCTGGGGAGAAAAGGGCTCTACCTATTTGCTGTTGATCTCCCCTGATGAGTTTGTAGGCAGCCACCAGGTCTCCCCTCAGCCTCCTCTTGCTGAAGCTGAACAGGTTCAGGTCCCTCAGTCTCTCCTCATAGGCCTGTCCTGCTGCCCTCTCACCAAGCGGGTGGCCCTCCTCTGAACCCTCTCCAGGCTGGCCACATCCTATTGATTTGAAAGTATCAAAAAATATCCTTAATTTTCCTTTGGAGTCTGTTCCAGTAGCTAACCACTGTCACTGCTAAATATTTGCACCATATTTCTAATTTGAATCTATTTGGCTTCAGCGTCCACCTGTTACCATGACTGTGCCTGCCAGATTAGAGAGCTCTTTAGTGGTATTTTCTCACTCAGAACTTACTTGTAGTCAAGTCCCCTCTCAGTATTCTGTTTGATAAGTCAGGTTAGACTCTTTTAAGTCCCTTGTGATAGGATGTTTCCTCTAGCCCTTAGAGGAACTTTGATGATGCTCCTTTACACTGTTTATAGCTGCTTTGCTCACCAGTATTCTTCATTCTCTGCTCTTGTGGGAAATTTTGAATGGGAACTTTTTTTAAAATTTTAAAATGAAACTGCTTAACATTGATGTTTCCGGTACACAAATGTCTCTGTGCATTAGATGTTTAAAAATCTATTCTTAGCCATTCCGAAAAGGTTGTCATTTTTTCAGCAGAGTGTTACTACGTTCTCTTTCTCTGTAGGTTCGCATTCAAGAGACACAGGCCGAGCTGCCTCGGGGAAGCATTCCTCGCAGTGTTGAAGTGATCTTGCGTGCTGAAGCAGTAGAGTCTGCTCAGGCTGGTGATAAGTGCGACTTCACAGGATCACTAATTGTGGTGCCTGATGTGTCTCAGCTCTCCGTTCCAGGTGTGTTGCTCTCCGAGAATTGCACTTCTAGTTTGTCCTGCCTACCAACTCTCGAGACTCAACTACAACTCTTTTTCTAACAATAGGTGTGCGTGCAGAGACTGGTTCCCGTGTCAGTGGTAAAGAAGGTTATGAAACTGAAGGAGTCCGAGGACTTCGTGCCCTTGGAGTCAGAGAGCTGTCGTATAAGCTAGTCTTCCTAGCATGTTATGTTGCTCCCACAAATCCACGGGTGAGTCTTGGAGGAAAAATAGCCTTAAATGATCTTCCTTGTTTACTCACAGTGAATGTGAGGCATTAGTTTATATCTGCTTTCCGTTTTACTCTGGATGTGACCTGTAGCTACTGTTAATGATCCTTTTCTGTTTTTATGGTAGTAAGTTCATCCCCTTCCATGTCCTTTCTTATGGAATCATCATAAATGTGACAATCTCACTTTTAGATCTTTATAACAAGTTATTAAATGGCCCATGTCCTTCCATTTGTGTGTACATCTCTTCCCCCCCCCCCTTCTCCTGGGTTTCAGAAAGTCAGTTTAAACATGAAAGGAAAGAAAAGAGCTTTGCACTTTTACTTTAGTTCTTTTGTCTTTTTCTTTATGGACCTTGAGTGCTTTCACAGTACAAATAATTAACCTTTTTAAAAATTAGCTAGGGATGGATTTTTAGCAGGGTATGATCAATTCCAGCCTATAATTTCACTTGCAGCTTGACAGTTGGCCAAGACATGGTATTTGAATCTTTCTTAAATTTGCTGGAGGCTAAAGTGCTGTTTTCTTTCACATTTACTGATGTGCCTTTTATTGGCAATTAACTTCAACAGGGTATGGAAAGGACAGCCATTTAGCTTGGACTTTTTAATCCCTTTCACTGCTGAATTCTCTGTTGCTAAATTTACAGTTCTGCTTGTACAGCCTTAAGATGTACACTGTACAGCCTTAAGAGTTAAGGGGTTAAACAAGTTCTCCTTGCAGTGGACTTTTTTTTTTGTCTGCAGCAAGGAAAGCAGGAGGAATGCTACAGAATAGGGTAGTATTAGTAAAAATGTACCTTTTGTCATGGAAAGTAAGGCATAAAACTTCTTGTTCTGAGCCTCTTGTTCCTAGTAATGTGGACTAGTTTCCCTATTAAATACCTGTATTCTGTAGAGCTTTCAGTGGGTCACTTTGAACAGAACCCTTCTGTGGCTTTTGCAAAATCAAATTTATATGAGCTCAGGCTTTCAGTGTTCTCTTTCTGTAATTGCCATGTTTTGCATTTGTCGTTCATTCACTCACTCTCTAGTTTTTAATCTTTGTTTAGTTTGGGGGAAAAGAACTTCGAGATGAGGAACAGACTGCAGAGAGCATTAAAAACCAAATGTCTGTAAAGGAATGGGAAAAGGTGTTTGAAATGAGCCAAGATAAAAACCTTTACCACAATCTCTGTACCAGCCTCTTCCCTACTATACACGGTAAGAGTTCACCTGGCCTGGCAGGGTGAACTGATTGCATTATTAACCGTATTAGCTACTGTGACTATGTAACTATCTTACATCCACATATCCGGTGTTCATAGTGCTCTGCAAGATGGCGGTATTTTTCATCTGACTACTTCTAATGTTAAAACTTAAATGGATGAGAGAGTAATTTTGAGTGCGTGGAGACCTGTTTGTTAAATGTTCAGTAAACCCTACAACTTAGCAGCTGGTTGTAAACTTTGCCTGGTAAAAAGGCTCATAGAACATTTAACAACTAAGACTTAAAGTATCATAGTTCTGTATTGGTTAAAATATTTTTCATGCTGCAGTTGTTCTCTGCTATTAGCCAGTTTTGCCATTGTTGGCTCAGAACAATTGCTTTCTGTTTCATTGCAGATACTGACTTTTTGGAAAAAGCTAAAGATTTTATTCAGATATTCTCGGCCAACAAGGCGCGCTAGAATTCTGCTTCCTTGTTGGTCACTCTGTCTCTCATAGAGCAGCAAGCATGGACAAGAGCAGTAAATGCTTCAATATCATTTCTGAGAAGATGCTTACAAAAGCATCCTAAACTTCTATTGAGCAAAATGGCTTGTTTGTTTTACCTGCAAAAAGTGAAACAACCCAAAGCTGCTTTATGACCCTCTATTACAGGGGTGGTTAGTTATTTGGACCCAGGTGCCACGTAGGCAGTTTTGGATAGTTGCAAGCTGGTCAGCATCCCTCCTTCCCCTACAACAGCTCACCAAACTTGGAGCCCACCAGACCTTTGGCTCCTCCCTGCCACTGTCACCAGTGGCTAGCAGCAGCTGAGCACACAGCCCTGGCCCCAGCCTGGAGCAGAACAGCGAGGACTCAGGTGCACAGCCCTGTTCCTGGCCTCAGCCTGCCCCAGCCATAGCAAACCAGCTGCAGACCAGCCCGGGACCCATGTGCAAAGCACCGGCCTGCTCTGGACAGGCCTGCCCATGATGAGTGGTGGTGGCTGGGCAGAAGCTGTTTCTGGGCATGGCACGGAGGAAGAACAGTCATTACGCCCTTGCTGCTGCCAGGCCCTTCTTGCTGTGGCCACTCAGAGCCCGTGCCTGGGCTGCCCTGTGGCTCCTTTGCTGCGACCACTGCCCCACTGGGTGGCCCACAGGTAGTGCTGGTGGGGTGGACCGGCACCAGGCCTGTGCACACAGGTCTCCACGGGGCTAGGGCTGGGGGTGGCTACCAGAAAGAGCCACTCCAGCCCCGCTGCATGCTTGGGACTTGCACCACAGGCTGGATGGTGCCTGGGCCAAGCAAGACTGAGGGACCCGCTGCAGGCTGGTCAAAGTCCCTCCTCAGGCTGGATCCAGCCCGTGAGCTGTATTTTTGCACACGTCTGCTCTATTAACTTGTCTCTTTGTGGGGCCAGGTAACGATGAAGTGAAACGAGGAGTTCTGCTCATGCTTTTTGGAGGAGTCCCTAAGACGACCGCAGAAGGTACTTCATTGCGTGGAGACATCAATGTCTGCATTGTTGGTGATCCAAGTACGGCCAAAAGTCAGTTTCTCAAGTAAGCGTCTCTTTTCATCCTCAGCGCTTCAGTGTGTCCAAGAATAACTTACAGCTAAGAATGTCTTCTGGGAAAGAAAGTTGTAATATACCAAATGCATGTTGTTAAGCAGTATATTTTCCTGCGATGTCTATATTGACTTAGCATCTTACTTAATATCTCTGTATCTTTTCATTCCATCTGTAAAGTTGGAATAGTTACTGTAGCCACAGCACTTCATTTTTTTTATAGGTTTATTGTCTGTCTAGCACTTGAAGTTCTTGAACATTTGAGTATAGATTACAGCAGAAACTAGTGAGGTTCTGCTGTAAATTAGACATTACTTGATTTTATCGCTTCCATTTTCTTTTTCTTAAAGGAAGTAATCAGTCTTACATTGGCGTAAGAAGTCAAAGGCATCACAGTATAGAAGTTCTCATATCTGCATCTCTTGCATCACTTTAGAGAAGATATTTTGTGCAGGTTAATCACTTATTGGTACCTCTTACCAACAGGCACGTGGAAGAGTTTAGTCCCCGTGCTGTATACACCAGTGGGAAAGCCTCCAGTGCTGCTGGTCTGACAGCTGCTGTAGTGAAAGATGAGGAGTCTCATGAGTTTGTCATTGAAGCAGGAGCACTGATGTTGGCAGATAATGTAAGTCCAGGAACTAAATATTAAGACTGATGAAAATATAGCAAGCTGCAGTCTTCCTTTCTGTGATTTTTTTTTTTTTTAATTTACTTTAAACAGTTTTGCAAATATTTTGACTTCAATAGTACAGTTACTGCAAAACTAGTTAAAGCTAGGCAGTTACCTTATCTGTGTTTCCTTCTGTTTTATAGGGGGTTTGTTGCATTGATGAATTTGACAAAATGGATTTGCGGGATCAGGTTGCCATTCATGAAGCAATGGAGCAGCAGACTATATCTATAACTAAAGCAGGTGTTAAGGTAACTCAAGGAATTCTTTCAATCATTATACCGTGGGAGATCCTTGTACATGCGTAACTACTGTCCACTTAGTGCTGTATTGTGTCAGATCTGTGCTAAGCTCCATTGCTGACTTGGGAAGTCACTTTACCTTTTTGGGCCTTAGTTTCTCCCACTTATAGAACTGAAAAAACCTAACCATGGTGTATTGTGAACACATGGTGCTTGCAAAGTGCCAGCTGCAATATTTGAGATCCCAGCTTGGTAGCTGTTAAAATGTCAACTCCTTCAATATGAGCAGTATGTCAGTGCAGTGTGCCATTAATCAACTCTTAGCCCAGTTCTGGCTTAATTTCTGTTGCTTTTATGAGCTGTTTTTTCTTAGCTGACTCTAAATCAGTAGGAGTGTTACAAAGTCCTGGCTATGTTTAGTATAGGGACTGCAGTATTGGACAGATGGCTAAATTCTGCACTGACAGCTTGGAAAAAAAGCTTTCATTTGTTGGGCTTCTTTCGCAAATGCCCCTGACAAGTGGTGTTTTCTAACTTGTATCTTTCCCACATTGTCAGGCGACTCTGAATGCCAGGACCTCCATTTTGGCTGCAGCAAATCCAGTTGGTGGACGTTACGACAGATCGAAGTCTCTGAAACAGAACATAAACTTATCAGCTCCCATCATGTCCAGATTTGATCTTTTCTTCATTCTTGTGGATGAATGTAATGAGGTAATTACAAGGCCAGTACCTATCTGTAGATGCTTATATCTGATTTTCTTTCAGATATAAATATGTACAAATTCTACTGAATTGAATGAGAGGATATTGATTTTTGGATTTTTCCAGTAATAATTTGATCTGTAAAATGACAGCCTGTATCATTTTTTAAATGGCTGGTCAGAGAAGACAAAACTGCCATCAGCCCATGTGATATTTGCCTTAAGTACACACACATTGAGATGTAGAGTGGGAGTTGGTTCAACACTTTTCTTTCCACTCCTTCCCTAAGGCTGTCTCTGAAACTGAGATGGAATCAGGGGACAGTGTATCTAGGCTAAGATGAAGGAAAAAAATTCAACAATAAAGTTTTAGCTGAACTTGGAACTTTATCTGCATAAGTTTCAAAATTCATGATACAAGGCTAGATTTTTTTTTTCATTAATACAGCTTCTTTCCATTCCCTTTTTTCATTAAGTTTTTGATACTTGGTCCTGTGTATCGTGACATACAGTTGTGCTTCAGGAAAGGCTGTGCCATGAAGAGTGTAAATGTGGTAGGAGGAAGGGAAGAAGTAATGTCCTTTCATTGTGTGTTAGGGTTCTGATAACCTAATGGTTAAGAATCCTCTAACTGAGAGTGACTCCTTAGGTTACGGATTATGCCATTGCCAGACGCATAGTGGATCTGCATTCGCGAATTGAAGAATCTGTTGATCGTGTCTATTCATTAGATGACATCAGAAGGTATCTGCTTTTTGCAAGACAGTTTAAACCAAAGGTAACTTGAGTTTTCATATCTTGCCATACAATACAGACAGGCCTAAAAATGCCAAGTTAATCTGCATCATCATCTCTTGCACAGATGAAGAGAAGCTCCATAAACTGATCCTGCCATATAGCAGATTATTTCACCTGTGATCCAGAAGCATGGATTTTCTTATACAGTGTAGAGTCTCAGGCAGCACAGTTGGTACTGTGCAATAGTCAGGGAGTTTAAGAACTTCAGTCTCTGTACAAAAATCTTCTAAGAGGAATGGAAGAGTAGCTTCATGGTTAATTCATGTCTCTAGTACATCCTTGCTTCAAACACTGCCTGATTTATCAACATTCTTCCTTTCTGCTTGATAAAAGCAGTTGTTTGAGAATTTTTTTTCTTTTATTAAGAAAAAACAACCTTTCAGTTCTCTCTGCATGGTAAACTACTCCACATGGGGAAAAATGGCTTTGAACACAGAATTTTGGAACTTTGTTCCAATTAAGTTCCAATCTTAAAATTGGCTTTAGGTGGATACACTGAAGTTTTCAGTATACTTCTGTCAGTCTGTCCTGAAAGACGTTTATATGTTACGTCAAACAGATTTCTAAAGAGTCCGAGGACTTCATAGTTGAGCAGTATAAACGACTACGTCAGCGTGATGGCTCTGGTGTCACAAAATCATCCTGGAGAATCACTGTGAGACAACTGGAAAGCATGATTCGACTGTCTGAAGCTATGGCACGAATGCACTGCTGTGATGAGGTAACATAGTTTTTTGTTTTTAACATCAGGGATGTCAAACTCATCAGACCCCATAGGCCAACTGAGTGGCACTGGCCTAATCTTCTGGCAGCATCATGCCCGCAGACTGATCCAGTCTGCGTCCGAGACTGGCCCCTGCACACTGTCTACAACATACCAGACCAGCCCCACGCTCCTTCTGCACGGTACAGCACCAATTCAGCATGCACCATAGTGGGATGGTGTAGGTCTAGTCCAGGATCCATGGACAGTGGTGCCCTTTTTATCAATGCTGATGCAATATGGATCAATGTATTGGTGCACCTCTAGTATCCAGCCTGTGGGCTGTATATTTGACATCCCTGTTTTAGATCACTAAAACATATACACATAGAATCATAGAAAATTACTGTTGGAAGGGCCCTCAGGAAGTCATCTAATCCAACCCCTTGCTCATAGCAGGACTATCCCCAAATATATCATTCCATCCAAGGCTTTGTCTACCCAGGTTTTGAAAACCTTCATGGATAGAGATTCTGTAACCTTTCTGGGTAGCCTGTTTCAGTATTTTACTACTCTCCTAGCAAGAGTTTTTCCTAATATCTAACCTAAACTTCACTTGCTGCAACTTCAAACCGTTGTTCCTTCTTGACTGTTCTCAGTGGCGGTAGACTAGCTCTATTGTCTTGAGAAGCACCCTTCTCTTCATGTAGGTGAATGCTGCTCTATGATCCCCCCCTCAGTCTTCTCTTCCCCAGGCTAAGTAAGCCCAGTTTCCTCAGCCTCTGCTCAGAAGTCATGTGCCCCAGTCCTCTGACCATTTTCATTGCTGTGTGCTGGACTCTCCAATTTGTCCACATCCTTTCTGTAGTTGGGAGCCCAAAACATGCAGTTAAAGTTTGGGATTTGGGGTCTGGTAGTGATAATGTAAGTCACTAGGTAGTATAATTGAGGAGATGGACTTGATCATGTCTTGGTTAGGTGAAGTGTTACCTGCCTCATCTGGTGTTCATAATCCTAGCAATACAGTAGTACTTCAAGGGTTTGTCTTTACTATGGAAAAGTGTATTGTGGCTCTCTCAGATCAGTCAGTTCAAAAGGAGAACCCACAGTCACGTCCTAAATGTCAGCAGTGTTAACCGACTGCTTATCGAAGCATTCCAGGAAGAAAAGGATTGGTCAGGTTGGGAAGAGCCGCACAATCTGCACTATATGTCTATTGTCTAGGTCCAGTAGGGTAGCACAGCTCCCTGGGACAGCACAAAAGCGTAGGGAGACCAGCAGAGCATGCACATGCATTTGGAGGTACTGAAGAGGAGCTGAGCCCACTAAGCATGATTGTATTTGTGCCCTTGTTCAGCTCTACCAAAACTGGTGTCTTGTGTGGGATAGGCTTAATAAAGTAGCATTGACTTTGTTCATCTGTTCCTTACCTAAAAATCCAGCTGCTTCAGCACGTGAAAAAGACTTCAGCCTCTTTTTGACATGTTGGTTGCATCTACACATTAAATTAATTTGTTGCAATAAACTCTGGCATTGTTCATAGCACTCTGGCATGTCCAGCTGGGGTGGAGCAGCCTCAGCTAATAGGGGGCCCTGCGGGTCAGCCTGCCAGCCCAGGGCTGCTCCAGCCTGCCTCAGCATGTTGGAGAGGGACTGGCTGGGGCACAAGGGTGCTACAGTGCAGGGCTAGCCAGTGGGAGTGAGTTGCAGGAGAGTAAATAACTCTGCTGTAGGATAGTATCTTAAAAGCCTCCAAGGATGGGGATTCCACCACCTCTCTTGGTAACTGTTCCAGTGCTTCACCACCCACCTAGTGAGAGTTTTTCCTAATATCCAACCTAAGCCTTCCTAATAGTTCTGCACGTGTAAATGGTGATGCTTTACTGTGAAGCTAATTAGCCAGCTCTGGAATAAAGCATCTCATGTAGAGGCACCCATTATGTCCTATGTCTAAATGTGACACATGAGTTTACTGGTTATGTTAAAAAGATGATGTCTAGGGTTACATTTTGATTAAATTTAATTTTTTTTAAATCTTATAATCCACCATCAGGTAAGTGGACACATTTCTAATTAACTGATTTCCAGCTCCAATGGGGAGACACTTTTTCATTAAAAATTAGACTCTTGCATGTTGTTGCTTGTCACACATTTCACTGTTGTATTGGTTGATTGAAACC
>NW_017729031.1:20967035-20968331 GCF_001723915.1 Gavialis gangeticus
CATCTACATATACGCCAATTAAATGACAAGATGTTCTCTGCCAGTTCTCACTAAATGATGATAGGCTATTAATCATCAGCAAGCTCACTGTTTTATGTCAGTTGTTGCCTTATAGGTGCTTACATTTAGGTGTCAAAATTGAATGTTAGTAATGCTTGTTGTTGCTTGTCACACATTTCACTGTTGTATTGGTTGATTGAAACCTGTTGATGAAATGAGCTAAATACAATTTTCATTGTTAAAAATGATGTTAATACATGTTTAAAAATATACATATATACCCTACTGGCAGAGTATATAGTAAAATTTTAATTTTAACCATCTCATTTTAATTAGGTAACGAAGGGATTATTTAACATGGGTAATATTGCTTGTGATATTAATGACTTGACTTTAAAAATCATGGGACTCCACATTTGTTTTTTTCAGTTTCTTTATTTCAAGGAAGCTCAGTTTGAGGAAAAATAACTTATTTCTAAATTGCCTGTCCTACCAGCAGATATTACCATAATTGTTGAGTCGATGGTGGAATGGGTTCTGCAGGGCTCTTACTCTTGCCAGGCTTACTGAAAGAGTTGCACAGGTGTCAAAAAGCATGACTTTTGCCTGCAGATTCTTACTAATTACAGCAATTGCTTGACCATCAGAACCTAGGATTCTTGGACTAGAAGGCAAAAATGTTTCCCCTTTAATACAGAATCAGTGAGACCCAGCAAATAAGGAGTCCCTCACAATGCTATTGTTAAGTCATTTCTTAGGGTAGATTTCTCACAGTCTTTGGTTTTGAGCCTATGAGCATATGCTTTGCAAATCTCTCCCAGGTTCATCCAAAGCATGTGAAGGAAGCATTCCGGTTGTTAAATAAATCTATCATCAGAGTTGAGACTCCAGATATCAATTTAGACCAAGATGATGACCAGCAAATAGAGGACCAAGAGGACCATGACGGAATCAGTGGTCAGTGGCTTTGGTCTGTGAATGGAGGGAAATGGTTTCAGCATTTAATTCTTCACTTTTTTGATAAGAGTGCATCTCTTCTTTTTCTAACCTTCATTTCTTGCTGTCCCCCCATTAGCTGGAGGAGTAGCCTGGGAATCTTGACTCGGTTCTTCCATTGCTTTTCTTTAGTCCTTGATATTTTGCACTTCAGCTTCTTTGTAGGTGTACAAGCATGGGCAGAGGAAGAAAAAATGGGAGGGGGCTGAGTGTGTGCACTCCTGCACTGCGGGGGTCTCGATCTGCCCTTCGTCCTCTCTCTCCTCCCCACCCCCTCCCCCCAGCCCATGGAAATAAAAA